>NC_056737.1:1527838070-1527888070 GCF_019279795.1 Protopterus annectens | reverse complement strand
TCGGTTACAATATTCGCTACTTCAAACACGGTTAGTTTAGTCTTTGATTTCCATTTTCTAGTAATTGCTTTTTGGCAGCCACCGGAATTAAACTTAACAAGGTCTTAAGGTGTCTAGGCAATTCAGATTCTGCATTCCAGCTTAGTAAATTAATTTCCTTAGTTACACCCTTTTTCTTACCCAGTATTTCTGACAGAGTACTTTGTAGGGATTTTTTTAAAGTCTGCCAACTCATTACATTTCCAAAACATTTGTTCCCAGTTGCCAGTTTCTTCCACATCACATCTCCAACATTTGCCATCTACCAGAGGGAAACTTATTTGAAATCTGCTTGAGCTATAAAAATACCATTGTAAACACTTCCAGCAAACATTCTAAATCTTCTAGACCATTGCAAATCAAATTCCAGTCTCCACCCATACGTAATATTCCTGTTAAAAGCTGATTATTTCACCCCAAATTTTCTTAAGCTTCATAATATCAGTTTAGGTGGAATATAAATAGACAGCAGCATAATCCTCTTCCCTTGCCATTTGCCATACCAGCATTATATTTTCCCCTCTTCTATCACTATTGGAGCTCCTCTAGCAATTAATATAAGTATCCCCCTTTTCCTTTTTCCCTGATATTCTGCTGAATATACATCCTGAAATATTTTCAAATTCACATGCTCAGATCTTTCCAAACATTTCTCCTGTAGCATTACTATTTGCACTCTGCATTTCTTGATATAGTTCAATGTTATTTTCTTTTGGTCCATAACTGTGAGACCAGTCACATTCCATGATGATGATGATATGGTAAGTGTTGCCATTATGGTAAGAAGTTATTATTCCCACCTACTGTATATGACAGTTTTTTAGATGTCTATTTCCAACTTTTGTGATGCATACACCAGCTAATGTTTGAGAGATTGATCGTTTATCTCCATCTGAATCTATGTCACATTTTACAAGACCTTTTGTTTTAATGAAAACCCGCAAAAAAAAGAAATCACCCAGAACACCCCAGAACTTATCTTAATACAAACTCACAACACTATGTACAACTTCAGATAATGAAGTTTAACACTCTTAATAGGAGCAATTGTCCTACACAGATAGCTGCAGATACAGGCACCATCTAACCTAAAGTTAAGGTTGTCCATGTTAAGACACATGTTACTGACTGTGCAACTGCATCCTACTATTATTTTTTTATCTTTATTTCCCTTTCAGATGTGAAAAACAACTTACATGCCTTCAGAAAACATTAACATTTAGCTTTAAAGGGGCACTATCCCAGATGTTTCTGAAAAGGAGTTTGTTTACATTTTAGTACTATGTAAGTTACATGTTCACCAACAGGTAAGGTTTTTAATGAGCTTTGTTAGCATACTGCAGGTCAGATTATACAAACTCTCAGTCGGGGTGGGTTGTTCTGGGAAGTGCTAAGAGCTTACAGTTGAAGTTTTTCTTTTTGCATTGTCCTTCCCCCACCCATGGACAATTAAGCAATAACCCACGCCTGGGTGTGGATAATGCTGGATTTACCCACGGTTGGTGTGGTTTGGTCATAAGGGTGAAGCCCGAGTGGCCAAACAAAGACAACCTTGGGTAAATCCAGCATTACCCACACCCAGAAGTGGGTTATTGCTATTATACAATGACATTATTTAAGAAAAAAAATACTTAACTTTTCTTAAATAATGGCATTGTATAATGCCTCCATGCTGCCCTTCTGCAGCTGTCTGGTATGCTGCGGCAGTTCTGATGTACTGCGCATGTGTATGCTTATGCAGTACATCAGAGCTGTGGGTGGAAACAATGGAGAAAGCAAGATCTCCGTTGCTTTTTACAAAGTGCCTTGCTATGTTAAAGGAGTTTAACATAGCGAGACAGCTTTAAAAAAAGCAACGGAGAAAGGAAGATCTCCGTTACTTTTTTTAAAGCTGTCTCGCTATGTTAAACTCCTTTAACATAGCAAGACAGTTTCTAAAAAGCAATGGAGATCTTGCGTTCTCCATTGCTGTAAAAAATAAATAAATAAATAAATAAATAAATAAAAAAAAAAAAAAAAAAAAAAAGACATACTAATGGAAACCTTTTTCCATTAGTATAAGTCTTTGATTTACAACGTGCACACTGACCAATCAGAGTGTATGTTTTGGAATATTAATGGGGGGTCATTGTATAATTAGATTTATTGAATGACTGGATTTTACTCAGCTAAAGATGGTTTCTTAGGCCACACAGACCTGGAGCCTCTTTAGCAATGAAATTATATCTACTCTACTATGTACTTGTTTTTGCAAAACTGAGTCTAGTAATTATTCAACCTAGATAATAGTATTTTTGTTTCATGCTCCTTCCTGCAAATATTTTTCCCTCCATTGGTAAATATTTTTCATATGGTCTGTTATTAGTGTTGCTTGTTAGTTTGTCTGTATTCATGTAGGTACACTTTTTTAATTATACATATTTTCCCTCATTTTACAGCACAACATTGCTTTGGACTGTTCTGCCTTGCAAAGAAACCTTTTGAGTAGCAAATGTCCTAATATTCTAAAAGAATAAAATATTTTGCATCTTTTCTCTAAAAATGTCAGGTAGCTTTGGAACTGAATATAATTACTGTCCTAAAAGGATTTTCTCATTGGTTAATGCTGTATGTTGCCCTTCAGAGATCACACCATAAATATTTATGTAATACTGATTCTATCCTACTGAAATTCTTTTCTCAATTTTTTTTCTACCATTCATGGTGGTAAAATATTTGAGCTTTCATACTATTCCTGAATATTTGATTGAAGTACAATTAGTTTACACTGATTAGCATTTGAAAGTTGAGGCAAATGCAGTCTATACATTTTCCATAGGTTCCTAGGTTCATAGGTTCATAGGATGATACTAGGCTATTTGCCCAGAGGCCCTTATAAGCCTAGCCAAGAATTTCACCCATGTTCCCTCAAAGTCAGCACCTGTTTCCACTGTCCAGCAGGGACACAGATGGGATCCTAGGGGTGTATTTTCTGTTTCCCATCCAGTCATCCAGGTTACTCTTAAAGAGGGATAGAGGGATACTCTGCTTGACATGGAAAGGGAGTCTATTCCACAGATAGGGAAATCTTTGGGGCACAAATCTATCCCATCAACGACTTCTATTAATATCACAGAGCAGGTTAAGGCCTTGCATGTGGGTTGCAGGAGTGGAATTTGACTTATAGATATGCAGCAACTCCATCAAGGCTGGGTCTGAGATGCTTTGTATGCCAGGCATGGGTCACCTCTGAGCAGTCTGTATGAGACTAAATAGAGGGACAGAGCTTTTAGCCTATCTGTATAGGATAGATGTTTGAGAGCCCAGAGTATCCTGGTCAGGAACCACTGTGGTCTCTCCAGCTGCTGCATGTGCTTGGCAAGGTACATGCTGAAAGGGCACTGTACTCGATAATTGGTCTGATAAGGGAGGAGTACAGGGATGTTATGACCTCCTTGTTCCTGGATGAAATACCCGTATTTATGAGGTGGGACATGTAGAAAGCCTTCCATACAACAGAGGCAACGTGGTTTTCAAAAGTCAGGTTGCTCTCAACCTGGGTGCCCACGCCCCTCATGACTGATTTCCTGATTAGCACACTGTTATTAATGTGATAATTAGTGGGGATGCCATTTTCCCCAAATGGGGTAATGATGCATTTCTTGGCAATCAGTTTAAGGCCATGTTTCTGGCACCAGTCATTAGTTTGGGTAAGGCCCTCGTGGAGGATATTCACATCACTAGAGGAATTTAAGACAGTACCCAGCTTGCAGTCATCTGCAAACTTGGTTAGCCACAGACCACTGGTTTTGGCCTGCACCTCAGAAAATTATATCCCAAACAGAGTCCCCAAGACCAGTCCTTGGGGTACACTGTTCTTTATGGGTCTACTACTATAGGTGGCTTCCCCTACTTTGACTGAGTTGGTTCTATCAATAAGCCAGTTAGCTACCCATCTGGTAACATACAGATTGATGCCTAACTGGGAGAGTTTATCTAGGCCTAGACCTAGGAAGGCTCACCCAAACTCTGTTACACTTTGCTGTGAGGGAAAGGTTAGTTTGCTTTTTATTTGTTGTATTTTGCATTACTTTATTGCCTTTTTCTATTTTGAATACTGTGATTTGTTTTCTTTACCTTGTGTTTTACTTTTATTGTGCTTACCGTCCCACCCAGTTACTGTTGTGTTCTTAAACACCACTGGCTTTCTAGTTGTCTGCCCCTTATGTTAATTTGACCATATATCTCATTTCCTCTCTGCTTTTACTGGCTTGTGTGAGTAAGCACAAAATTATCATTTTGTGAAATCACTCCCCTTCAACTATTTAAATTTATTGGACATCCTACTGGATTCCATAGTACCAGAATACAAAAGTGACCACCCCCTTTCAATCTATCTTGCTGTTTTAAAAATAGTGACTCTCCACTAAAACTTAACTTTTTAGAAAGGTAAAACTTAAGTTACCTACTTTCACATCTAATTCTTCTAGTGCACACTGCAGTGTTTAGGATAAACAATTTTTTCATCTTACCTTTAAGCATCTATTGCAAGACCACCAGTTATTGCAGAGCCCACATTCTGCCTCTCAGTAGTCATATTGGGATTTGTGCTTCTGTTTTCTTTTGGTGAGAGAAGAAGTGCAGTTACATTATTTTCTGGAGACTACTGATCACCAGAAAGCTTAATAACTGTTTTATAGGTGACAGCTTGTAATCTGTGCTTATATTCTGATCCTGGTGAGAGTAGGAGCAGAGTGCATTGATTCCTGACTCTTTCTGGTTGGAGTCCCTGTGACCAGCACTTGCTCTAAAACCTGCTGGAAAGCACAAGGAAGCCTTAAACTGATACAGCTACTCAACTCCCCTTGTTAATAAGGAGATATTAACTGTAGGCACTAAACAGCCTATAATTGCAAAAGTACCTTGCCAAGGTAAGGGAAAAAAAGAACCTAACCAGGTATCTCCAAGGGTCAACTTCCAGTGATTTCTCCTGTCCACCTGGTGAATCTGGGCATACTGAGGGAATGCAGAAATTGCCTCATGTACACAGACAACCCTCTCCTCCTACCACCCAACACTACAACCTGCAAGAGATGCACTTACATAGCCAAACTGGAAGCAAATCTCTCTCCAGCCAAGATTGTGCTAGACAATCAAAAGGAGAAGGTTAACACCCACACAATACCTCAAGCAACACAAAGCCCTTCAAAACCCTCACCACCAACACCCACACATAGTAACACTAAACACACATATGTGGAGGCCCTTAACATTAACCTGCCCAAGCAACAAGGACCTCCAAAGCTGAAATGCAAACAATCACAACCAAAGTATCACAGCTCACAACACCAGTGTGCCACCCAACAACAGGCAATAAGGTAAGACAAGATACCCAACTCTTTAGTCATATGTGTCTCTATAGTCAGGCACACTGATGTCCCACTCACCAGGCTGAACAAGGAGAGAATTACAGTCAGCTGCCTCTCGGGTGCCAGGATCCACCACATAATGCATGCACTCAAGTCACTCCACAACAAGTGCAAATATGACTTTGCCATTGTCCATGTTGAAGTGAATGACTTGAGACATACCTCCCTGGACTACATGAAAAGAGACATGGAAGAGCTCTTGGATCATGTGACCCAGGCAGGTATGATCCTAGCCATGAGTAGCATCCTGCCTTCTCCCAGAATGATAGCACAAGGGCAAAATGATTGACTTCAACAATTGGCTAAGCTTTTGGTGTCATTCAAAGGGGATCCAGTATCTGTCTGCCTGGCAAGACATGATCGACAAACCACAATGCTTTGTCAGTGATGGTCTGCACCTGTCGCCACTGGGATTCAGGTTACTGACTAAGGATCTTGCCACCCCTATAATGCCTTTTTAGGCAAGGCTTAAAGGACAAAACCACCACCATAACAGAAGTATGCAAAATCTGAAGGTAATGCTACTCAATGCTAGAAGCCTAAACCTCAAAATGCACTCTCTTGAGGCACTCCTAAAAATGGAGAACATCGATATCTGTGCAGTAACTGAGACCTGGTTCAAGGCTCCAGAGAACACCCCTGCAATATCAGGCTACAACTCTTACCACACTTTTCGGCCACCAAACCAGGACCAAAACACTAAAGCTGGAGGAGTGTCCATATTCACCAAGGATATTCACACCTCCAGGCTAGTTGCCCAACACAATGCATCCAAAATTCTCCAGGTGCAACTAACATGGGGTAAGACTGCAATCCAAATTGTAGCTTGCTACAGATCCCCTACCATGCCACAAGATTCTAACTACACCTTTCTAAACATACTGGAAATATTAACATACAACCAAACACCCTAATACTGGGTAATTTCAACTACCCTGTCATTAACTGGAAAAACTGCTTGTGTACCAACACCTTTGCCCAACGGTTCTTGGTTCTTCATAAATTCCAATGCCCTGGATCAACTAATCCATAGTCCTACCAGGGGCTCGAGTATCCTGGTAGGATGCTCCACACCAGTGGTCACCCTTCGTTGTTTAGGTCTGACCATAAGTTAATCACCTTTGATATCCACATCCCACCCACACCCCAGTAAGGAAACATCCATAAAAAACTTCTCCAAGGCCAACTTCATGCTACTCAAGTCAGAAGTGACAAACTTCATGACACCCATGGAGATGGGAACTGAAAGTCTGACTGACGAATCCTACACTAAAGCACTGTACAAGCACATCCACTTGTGCATGAATCGTGCCATCCCAAATAGAACCAAGATGCTCTCCTCCAAAATTAAGGAAGCCAATCTGGTGGTCCCCTGTCATAAACAATCTATGCAACAGAAGGAAGAAACTGTTGCAGAAAAGAGAAAAATCCCGGGATACAAAAAACTCCCTTACCAGCCTCAGTAAGAAGCTGAGATCCCTCATAAGAATGGCATTAAATATACTGTTCCCAAGGATATTGCTAATATCCTGGTGGATCAATTCAGTGCCAACTTCACCCCCTTCTCACCCCCTAAAGGGCCCATCTCAATACCGAAAGATTGTCAAATTCCAGTAATCATGGTCACACAGGTAAAAACTGCACTCTCCAAAGTTAAGTATACAGCATCCATGGGACCAGACAATGTCCCAGGCTATGTACTACATGAACTACAAAATGAACTGGAACCTTACCTAAGTGTCATGTTTAATCATAGCCTCACCTCAGGCTTCATGTCCACTGAGTGGTGCACAGCTACAGTTATCGAACTCCACAAGAGGGGATCCACCTTGGATCCTGGGAATTACTGTCCCATCAGTCAGATGACCCTGATCTGCAAGGCCATGGAATGTATTGTCATGGAACTTATAAACAAAGACATTGGCAACCTTCAGACACTGAACCCCACCCAGTTTGGGTTCATGAAGGGCTGATCATGGCTCCTGAACCTGATTGACTTCTTTGAATCAGTCTCCAGAGCCATGGACGAGGGTAAGGCAGTCCACACAGCCTATCTGGACCTTACCAAGACCTTCAACACCATCCCCCACTCTGGAATCATAGATAAACTTACTAAACTGGGTATTAATCTCCACGTGACTTGATGGGTTGCTAACTGGCTTACTGACAGAACCCACACTGAAAATGTAGCTGACTCCAAATCCAGCTCCAGACAAATGACTAGTGGAGTACTTCAGGGTTAAGCCATGGGACTGCTCTTGTTTGGCATCTACTTCTCTGAAGTACAGGCCATCACTAAGGGACTCTGGCTAACAAAGTTTGCAGATGGCTGCAAACTGGGAGCCATTATTGAATCCCTAAATGATGTGGATATTCTACAAAAGGGCCTTACAGAAACAGATGCTTGGTGCCAGAGCCATGGGCTCAAGCTCAATGCCAAGAAGTGCATAGTTATTCCCTTTGGAAAAAAAAATCTACCCATGAATTACCACATAGGTGGCAGTACACAAAACACCGAAAGTGTGATAAGAGAGTTAGGAACACAGGTGGACAGTGGTCTCACCTTCTCAAAAACAAATTACACACTGGAGCCAGAATAAATTGAGTGCTTTCATCCCATTTATTGCAGAATGTCTTCAGAATTATTAGTGGTCTCACCTTCGATAACCACATCACCACAACAGTCAGGAAATCCTTTTGTGTGGCACACCTCATCACTAAGGGCTTTTCATCCAGAAAAAGGAGGTCATTGTCCCACTGTACTCATCCCTCATTAGACCTATCATTGTGTACAATGCCCCATTTGGTATGTACATCACAAGACATTTGCAACAACTGGAAAGGCTGCAGAAACACCTCACTGAAAGAATCACAGGCCTAAAGGAGATGCCCTATGCTGAATGACTAAAAAAACTCCAGCTATACTCTGTCGCATTTCGTCTACTCAGAGGTGATCTCTGCTTAACATACAAGGCCATGTCAAACCCAGAGCTGTTGGGCATGCTACACTTAAAGCAATCCCAATCCATCAGAGCCACACGCTCCAGGGACCTAAACATTGTCATCACAATGAACAAAACATTCTGAAGGGATAGGTTCCTGACCCAGAGACTCCCCATACTCTAAAATAGACTGCCCATACATGTCAAGCAGAGTGCCTCCTTGGACCTCTTCAAAAGGAACCTTGATGACTAGATGGGAGATAGAAAATTTACCCAGGGGATCACATCAATTACCCTTCTAGACAGCGGTCCAGAGAAGTAAATATTGTGGGAAGAAATAGCCAGGGAATTGTTATGGCTAGGCTTGTACAGCCCCTAGGGCTGATAGCCTAGTACCAACCTATGTACCTATGAACCTATGCCTGAGTGGGGAATAGTGTTGATGACTTTGGCTAGGTCCAGGTAGGTGGTCTACACCATCTTCTCCTCGACCATGGCTTTGGTGACTGTTTCGAAGAAGTCAACCAAGTTTAACAGGCTTGATCTCCCTTTGACAAAAACAAATTGTGTGTCAAGCATTTAGAGGTTGCCAATGTTTTTGTTTATAAGGTTCATGATAATGCATTCCATGGCCTTGCAGATCAGAGTAGTTAGGCCGACAGGCCTACAATTGCCTGTGTCAGTGGGCATTCCACCTTTGTGTATAGGGATGATGGCGGCTGTCCCCCCTTCAGCTGGGACAAAGCCAGTGTTCAGGCTTTGGTTGAATAGGGTGTCTAATGGAGATGAAAGCTCATGCCTGAGTTCATGTAGGATACAGCCAGGGATGTTATCGGGTCCTGTGGAGACTGTATTTTTTGCCTTTAAGAGGGCATTAAAGACCTGCTCCATGGTAATGAGGGGAGGTGGGCAGGTGCTGGGGATGTCCTGGTTTACTGATGGGGGGACATGAGGTGAAGTTTTTACAGAACTTGTCTGCCAGCAGGTTGGCTATATCTATGGTGTTTGTGTATGTGGTGTTATTGACCACTAGTTTAGAGCAGATTTGGGTGTTACCTTTGAGATTGTCGACTTGTTTGAAGAAGGCCTTGTAATTTTACTTAGTGGATGTGGCTAATTTGGACTTGAAGTTAGCCTTAGAGGGTTTCACCAGTGACCTTATTTGCTTGTTCAGACAAAGGAGAGACTGCTTCCAACTTGGTACCTTCTCCTTCTTGGTCATGGACAGCAATTTTTTTCCTTTTATTATAGAGTTTGTTTATTGCTGCTATCCACCAGACAGGTTTAGTCTTCCTTTAGGAAGATGATTTGGTCCTGTCAGGTATTGCTGAGTCCCTACAGCTATGCATGCTTGGACATTAGTACTAGTTCGAAGTGAAGGGATGATGGCTGTGAAGCTACTTATACCTGCTCTGAGGAGATTGTAGTCAGATTTGGAAAATATTTTTTTGTTTGACCCTGATGGTGGGGGGGGGGGTTAGATGAGATGGCGACTTCAAAAGTGATCACTTTATGGTCAGATCTTACCAAGGAGGATGACACTGTAGGGGTGTTACAGTGGCTACTCATGTTGGTTAGGACCAGGTCCAGGATATTTTCACCTCTAGTAGGGGTGTCAACCAGCTGGTCCAATGCATTGGCATTGACAAAGTTGAGGAATCTCTGGGCATTCATGTTTGGCCTAGAATAGGTCTTCCACTTTATGGTTAGGAAGTTAAAGTCACCCAGGATCAGGGTAGAGTGTTGAATCTTGATGTATTAAAGTAAGTCCAGATAGGTGAAGTGGGTGTCCTGGGTCATGGTTTTGGAGTCTGTAGCTAGCTATGATTTGAATAGGTGTTTTGTCAACAGTTAACTGCACTTGGAGTGTCTCCTGTGCATCATACCATTTGACCAGCCTGGAGGTGTGCATGTTTTTGATAAATATTGAAACTCCACCTCCTTTGGCTTTGTAGCCCTCCATTTGGGGTCTGAAAGTATAGTAGGATGAGTAACCTGGTAAGGCTGGGGTGCTCTCCACAGCTTTGAACCAGGTTTCAGTGACTGCACAAATGTCACCATACTCCAGGGCAAGGAATGCTTGCAATGAGTGCAGTTTCATGCTAAGACTTCTAGCATTTAGCAGCATGACCCTTAATTTCATTTAGAAGAATTTTTCATGTTGGTAATTTTATGCTCATGACTGTGCCTAAAAAAGGCACTATGGGAGAAGCAAGAGTCTTTGCCAGATGCCTGAAGTCCAGAGGAGACAGATGAAGCCCATCTCTGCAAGGCATCGCGGTCTGTCAATCATGCCCTCCCAGGCTGTCAGGTACTGGATCTCCTTGGAATGACACCAGAAACTAAGCCAATTGCTAAAGTTAATCATTTTCTGTTTGTACTGAGGCATCATTCTGGGTGATGGTAGGATGGGGCTTAAGGCTAGGGACATACCTTCCTGGGACACATATTCAGTGAGCTCAATCATGTCTCTCTTCATATAGTCCAGAGAGGTACATCTCAAGTCATTTTCACCAGCGTGGACTGTGAAAGAGTCATAACAGTGCCTGTTGGTAAGAGACTAAAGTGCATGCATGATATGATGGATTCTAACATTTGACAAGCAACTAACTGTGACTTTCTCCATGTCTAGCTTGGTGAGGGGCACATCTGTGTGTCTCACAATAGAGTCTCCTTTGACTAGTATGTTGGGTTTGTGCCTGAGCCTTAGAGGTTGTGAGACATAGACGTGTGTGCTATGTGTGATGCTTGGTGCTGTTGGTTGTGAGGGGTGTGTGTGTGTTTTTGCTTTGGAGGTCTCTTTTGTTTAGCATGTTTTTTGTTGAGAACAGCCGCATATGTAAGAGTGTGTTGTACAGATGTGAGTAGTGTTAGAGGTGTGGTGTTCATAGTGTTTGTGCAGACAACCTTCTCAGTGCCAGATATACTGGCTTGTGACTGAGACAGCAAGGATTCTAGGTTCTTAATGTAATTGCATGTCTCACATATTGTGTTCCTAGGTGGTAGTAGTAGAGGGTTGTCTGTGTACATAAGGCAGTTGCTACACTGTCTCAGGATGCCCATATCAACCAGACTAGCAAGAGAAACCATAGGAAATTGTCCATCCATGGTTATCAGAATGTGTGTAGGAGAGGTCAGGGATAGTAGCGTGGGTTCTGTCTGTGGAGAGTACCTATAGGTGTGAGAAGGATTGGATAAAATCAATACAGTAGCTTCAGGCTATGGCCTCAGTTACACAGGAGTGCTGGTAAGGGAAAAAATGCAACAGAGATACCTTGCAAAGGTTAAAACAGTGCAGTGGTGGTATGTAATGGGAAAACAAGCACAAACTCATGCAAATGCTCAGTTTAAATACCACAAAAATGAAAGTAAAATAGAAACACTGCAATTGACCAATCAACCCTTGTTCTTGAGCTCTTAGCTCAACACCCTATGCCAGACCAGTTCCAGCCAGTTCACCTCCTCCCACTAAGTGTGGGCAGGCCCTTGCCAACACAAGATGGCATAGCAGAAAATGCAGGAATCACATAAACAGATCTGGATGCAGCAAAACCTGTAACCAGACTATGCTAAAGATAGTTAAACTCTGTTTAGGTCGATATAACACAGAAGAGCAGATACACACTTAAATATAACAGTAGCAAATGAAAGCAAACTGATTTTAAAAAGTAACCAATTAACCAATAAAAAAGCTCAAAACTGAGCCCTGTTCCAGCAATCTTCCATCAGACAAGTTCTAACTGCACACTCTTGGCACTAGGGTGCAAGGGAACCCTCTCCAAAAAGATGACCTGGATTAGTGCTCAATTTATACTATGAGAGCTAGAGTCAGCCGGTCTGAATATAGTCTATGCAACAGCAAACAAGGCACACCAATCTCAGAAAGAAACAGTTTGAACAAGCAGACACAATAAGTCTTCAACCAACAATTCCTAGCACAGAAGGGCAGAATCTACCCTCCACTCCCACAAGAGTGTAGGCCACAAACCTTCTTAATGTAAAATTTCTGGCCTGAAGCCCAAAACTAGAACAAAGACATTTTTAGAATAACAGACACTAAGCCTTCAATCAGCAATTCCCAACTTAGAAGGATGTAAGCTACCTCTCCTGCCACAAGACTGTAGACTGCAAACATTCCCAATGTAAAATAACTAGCCTGAAGCCCAAGTGCATAAACCAAAAGGCTCAGAATAACAATTACAATTTAATCAAGCTACTAACAATCAGTAATAAATGGAGCAGAATAAATGCAACTGAGTGCTTTTAAGAAAAAGCAGCAAAAGCAAAATAAAGTTATAAAGTAGGAAGAAACACAAATACAATAAAACAGAATAAAGTGCATTTTTAGGTTAAGTGAGAAGTGATGAAACAAGATAATTCAAGGTTGTGAAACTAAGGGGGTGGGCCTTCCCAAATGATCTCTCTCTACTCAGTAGAATGATCTGATAAGATGGGAATGGGAGGAGTGTCAAAAATGAGATTTCTAGTAGGGGCAGGCAACTCAAAAGGCACCAAATTTAAGAACACAACATGGACTGGGTGGGTGGGAATAGGAAGAATGCAATCAAAAATGAGTGATATTCAGAGGAATGCAAACCACACAAGCACTTCAGCTAAATACAGATATTTCTAAATAAAAGAACAATGCGGTTTCTCAGAACCCCCCCCCACACACACACACACACACAATAATTAACTGATGCTATTCACAAATTGCAAAGGAATACGTTGGTATCTTTATTTAACTGACCTTAGCCAAGAACTATTAAAATTCCAACAATACAGAAAACCTAAAGTAAAACAAATGTAATATTAGAATAAGATACAAAATATAAGTGATAAATCTTAAATACAGAACTTCAAATTAAAATTAAATGCAGTCGGTGATGAGTGATATTCAGAGCAATACAGAACACACCAACACTTCAAACATATAGATATTTCTAAATAAAAGAGCAATGTTGTTTCTCAGCTCCCCCCACTAATTAACTGATGCTATTCACAGTTTGGAAAGGAATTATTTTGTAACTTTTTTAACTGACCCTAGCAATGAAGTCTTAAAATTCAAACAGACCAGAAAACGTAAAACAAAACAAATGTATTACTAGTATAAGATACAAATAGAAGTGATCAAACCTCAAATAAAGAGCTTGAAATCATATTTAAATGCAGTTAAATATGAGTGATATTCAGAAGAATGCAGACTACACAAACAATTCAGCTAAATACAGATATTTCTAAATAAAAGAGCAATGCTGTTTCTCAGCTCCCCCCACTAATTAATTGATGCTATTCACAGTTGGCAAACAAATTCTTTGGTAACTTTTTTGGTGATGTTTTACAATGTTACTCCCCCTGGCCATTTTGTGCAGGAATAGGTGTGGCCAGATTGATTGGCATATCTAATGGCTGTGATGTAGCATGCTAATAATGCATGATTGCTATGCCCTGCAACTTTGCCTGTGACATCATGAATATTCATTGTCTAAAGTAGCTTGCCCTCTTCCTCAAAGTAATGTGATCTCGGAGTTGGCATATTTCTGTTTTCTATTTATAATTTTCTATTTATATAGATCAAGGGTGCAGGGAGACTTGCCCCCCTGCAAAATGTGCAGGGAAAAAAAGTATTGTTTGTGAGCTAGACTGTCAGCTCATCAGAAACCCACATGTTTGCAAATAGTATGTGTAGGATAGCTGCGTGTTTTGTCAAAACAGATTACACAACGTTTGCAAATGCTAAACAGTCTATTAAGTAAGAAAATAACTTCTCCATTTATTTTAAAGGTTTATTTTTTCCCTGCGCTTTTTGCAGAGGAAAGCCCCCTTGCACCCCCGTGTATAATGTATAAAGAGAAAATTATTTCTTACTATAATTGAATAAACATGGAGGTGGTTCGGCATAAATGGGTGGGTTAAGAAAGTAACTTCTCCTTTGTTTTTAAAAGTTTAGCATTACAAGTTGTAATTTTATAAGGTCATCCCTGATAACATTTTCAAAAAGGAAACAGAGCGTGTATGCATTTAGACTGATGCAAATAATAATTGCTTGCCTGTATTACATACCTCTGCAACAACTGTATTTGCACATCTGCTTTACAGTTCTGTTTACAATGATATTTGCACCTAATCTTTCATAATGAAACACCGTATCTGCTGTAAATGCTGCTTTCATGCTGCTACCATCAAGTCTTGTTTAAGTAACCTTTGAGTAGAACGTAAAACCTACTAGTTTAATAGAAAACAAGTTTAACAGCCATGTAACTAGAGGCACAGTGGGGAATGACTGCTTTCCTTTAGTGCACTCTGCATACTTCATTGTGATGATCATTCTTCATTTTAAGTGGCAAGAATGCTTTTGGTTTTGTCCCTATTAGTAGGGAAAAAACAGAACATTTTAACTTTTGAATGGTTACCGCACACTGGAAATACCAGATGAAGATTCATGCTGACTACAGAACTGTCTTCATGTTTACTCTAGTACAGTGAAAAAAAATGGCCTTCTGCAGACTGTTGGGCAGAGTTTGGGTTGGCCTTGCTATTGTGCATCGGGGTAGGGGTGTTGTGTAAAACAATACCCTTTTTAACTGACCCCAGCCAAGAACTCTTAAAACTCCAACAGAACAGAAAACTTAAACAAAACAAATATAATACTAGAATAAGATACAAAATAAAAGTGATCATACCTTATATAAAGAGCTTCAACTCAAAATTAAATGCAGTCAGAGATGAATGATATTTAGAGCAATGCAGACCACACAAACACTTCAGCTAAATACAAATATTTATAATAAAAGAGCAATGCTGTTTCTCAGCTCCACCGATGAATTAACTGATGCTATTCAAAGGTTGCAAAGGAATTCTTTGGCAACTTTTTTAACTGACCCTAGGCAAGAACTCCTAAAACTCCAACAGAACAGAAAATATAAAACAAAAAATGTAATACTAGAATATGGTACAAACTAGAACTGATCAAACCTTAATTAAAGAGCTTCAAATCAAAATGAAATGCAGTCAGAGATGAGTGATATTCAGAGCAATGCAGACCACACAGACAATTCAGATAAATGCAATTATTTTTAAATAAAAGAGAAATGCTGTTTCTCATCTCTCCCCTACTAATTAACTGTTGCTACTCATATGTTGGAAAGGAATTCTTTGGGGTTTTTTTGGCGCTGTTTTACAATGGTACCCCCCCCCCCCCTGGCCATTTTATACAGGAATGGGTGTGGCCAGATGGATTGCCATATCTAATGGCTGTGATGTAGAATGCTAATAATGCATGACTGACATGCCCCACAACTTAGCCTGTGACATCAAGAATATTCATTGTCTAAAATAGTTTACCCTCTTCCTCAAATTACTGCGATCTCAGAGTTGGTATATTTATAATTTCTTATTTATATAGATGGAGGGTGCAGGGAAAAAAACAAATTTTTGTGAGGTAGACTGTGAGCTCATCAGAAAACCACATGTTTGCAAACAGTATGTGTAGGATAGCTGCATGTTTTGCCAAAACAGATTACAGAACATTTGCAAATGCTAAACAGTCGGGTCTATATTAAATCATAGAATGCTTAGAAAAGCGAATAATGATTTATCGACCCCATGTAAACAAAAGCTTACAAACTCGAACGCTTAGAACAGCAATTTTTTTCCAAGGGAAAAAAATCGCTGTTCCAAAAAAAAAAAACAAAACTTACAACATGTGCTGCCCACACCCCCCCTACTTAAATATGCCAACTTCGAAATCGCACTACAGTGATGACAACAGCAAAGTAATGGATGTGGCCAAGCAATTTCTTTCCCAGGGAAAGAATTTGCTTATATGCCACTTCGTCATTTTGCCTTTTTGTCTTTTCAAGTTCGACCAAGACGCATTTAAAAGAATGCAGCTTTGGTCATCTAATAGGAGCCATAAACAGTCTATTAAGTAAGAAAGTCACTTCTCCATTGATTTTAAAGATTTATTTCTTTTCCTGCACTTTTTACAGGGGAAAGCCCCACTGCACCCCCGTATATATAAATAGAAAATTATTTTTCACTATACTTGAATAAACGTGGAGATGGTTCGGCATAAATGGGTGGGTTAAGAAAGTAACCTCCTTTGATTTTAAAAGTTTAGCATTACGAGTTGTAATTTTATAAGGTCATCCCTGATAGCATTTTCAAAAGGGAAATAGTGCTTGTATGCATTTAGACTGATGCGAAATAATAATTGCTTGCCTGTATTACATACCTCTGCAACAACTGTATTTGCACATCTGCTTTACAGTTCTGTTTACAATGACATTTGCACCTAATCTTTCATAATGAAACACCGTATCTGCTGTGAATGCTGCTTTCATGCTGCTACCATCAAGTCTTGTTTAAGTAACCTTTAAGTAGAACATAAAACCTACTAGTTTAATAGAAAACAAGTTTAACAGCCATGTAACTAGAGGCACAGTGGGGAATGACTGCTTTCCTTTAGTGCACTCTGCATACTTCATTGTGATGATCATTCTTCATTTTAAATGGCAAGAATGCTTTTGGTTTTGTCCCTATTAGTAGGGAAAAAACAGAACATTTTAACTTTTGAATGGTTACAGCACACTGGAAATACCAGATGAAGATTCATGCTGACTACAGAACTGTCTTCATGTTTATTCAAGTACAGTGAAAAAAAAAAAGGTCCTGTGCTGCCTTTTGGGCAGGATTGGGTGAGCCTTGCTACTGTGCATCAGGTTGGTGCTATTGTAAAACAATGTCCTTTTTTAAGTGACCCGAGCCAAGAATTCTTAAAACTCCAACAGAACAGAAAACTTAAAACAAAACAAATGTAATACTAAAACAAGAAGTGATCAAACTTTAAATAAAGAGCTTCAAATCAAAATGAAATGCAGTCAGAGATGAATGATATTCAGAGCAATGCAGACCACACAAACACTTCAGCTAAATACAGATATTTCTAAATAAAGAATAATGCTGTTCCTCAGCTCTCCCATTAATTAACTGATGATATTCAAAGGTTGCACAGGAATGCTTTCGTAACTTTTTTAACTGACCCTAGGCAAGAACTTCTAAAATTCCAACAGAACAGAAAACTTAAAACAAAACAAACGTAATACTAAAATATGATACAAGTAGAAGTGATCAAACCTTAAATAAAGGGCTTCAAATCAAAGTTAAATGCAGTCTTTTTTGGGGGACCTACTGGTGTTTTGGAATCTTTACTTATTGGATTCCTTTTTATATACCCACTAGTAAAACCATGAATGGGGAGGTCGCAAGATGCTTGAGAGTTTATTTGTTCAGCGTTACAACTTTATCAAGCGTAATCAGTTTGGGGACTTATTAGCTCTCTGATGTTTGCATTTATTGGACCTTTTTATATATATGAACTAGTGGAGCTATGGTGAGAGTATTCTTTGCAACTAGGTGCATTGGTTCTATCATTCTTACTAAATATGTTTGCTCAACTAAGCTGTAACAGTTTTTTTTTTGTTTGTTTGAACATTTTGGAGCTTAGGGCCTTTCGGAATTGGTTGTTTCGAGAGTGACTGACAGCTTGCAGTTTCATTATTTGCACTCCATTTTTGGGGGATCTACTAGTGTTTTGGAATTTTTACTTATTGGATCCATTTTTGCATACGGTGAGAGAACTTTATTGCATTCGCATTGGTTCTACTTTGGTCAATATTAGCCTTGGAACTTTTCAAATGCCTGAGTATTTAAGCTGTAATGGTATATCTCTTCCTGTTGAACATTGTTGAGTTTTTTTTCTAATGGAACTGCTTAGGTATGGCCTTTCAGAATGAACTGGTCGGAAGCTTCTTGACAGTTTGGTTTCTGTATTTAATAATAATACAGCTTTACAATTGGCATTGGGAATTATAATATAGACACTTGATTCATTTTTGTCTGTTTTTTTATCAATCCAGTTTGTAAAATTGTAGCATGTTTTATGTGGCCCATAAATATGGCTATTGTCATCTAATTTGCAGATCATCAATCGAGCTACAATAGATTTTTACTTTGGACTTTTTTTAACTTATTTTTTCATTGAAACTCATCAACATGGCTTGTTGAACTGTTGGGCCCAGACATTGTGTTGAAATCCTTCTGGTTTTGCCTTTGGCCACTGTTTTGGACTATATTAATATTGTATTCACAAATGCAGGATTTATGTGTATAAATGACCATACTTATGATTTTATATTGTATGGTTATGTCTTTGATTTTTTGGTAATATGTCCTGTGATAATAGTTTCTTAGAATGATGGCCATTTTTGTAATAGTTCTGAATGTGAATAAAATACTCTTTTCATCACCTTGTAAGCTCAGTTGGATGCTTTAAAGTAATATGTACTTCTATAGACTAACAGTTTAGAGTTTACTTATTGGTTTAAGGTGGGTTATTTTAAGAGTTATATTCTAGTGATTTTTTGATATATGTGCCCTTTTATACATATGATACCAGGGATTTGGATTATTTGCAGACATACCAAATATTTTCCATCTAATGATGGTACAAATTATGACCAGCGACATTATTTAGAATCTAATGAGGGAGATCTATGATGTTCAATTTGAATGCGGGTCGGCACATTATATTGATCATATATTAGCTGCTTCTGCTTATGGTGTTTGGTTTTCATGCTAACTTTATTCCATTTGCTAGCTTTGTGGGGTTACTTAGATTATTGTGTTTTAGAATATATATTTTTTTTGGTGGACGTAGCATTACGCATGATTGAAAGTCCCAACTATTGATGTATGCATTTTTGATGTAGGCTTTTTTGTATGCAGGGGCTATATTGGTTCACCGATGGTTGGATTATTAACATAATTGTTAATGTAGGTGATCCTAGCCGTGCATTCAAGGGACTTTTTGGGAATTACTACTTCTCAGGGCCCTATTATAGGCATATAATATTTACACACCAGCTATTATTGCCCCCCAATATTGTGAATGTTGTTTATATATTGATCTATGGTTGGTCAAGTTTGGATGTAGCCCTGATTTATGGATTTAGCTGGCAGAAAACTAAACTTCGGTTTTAGGATACAAACCTCATTTGGGGCAATATCATATGTGCCTGCCTTCTTTCTTATTGACTTATTCATAGTTTGAATTAGATGTTTATTGGATTTATATTGGAGTAATTTTTGCTCCAATTTATTATTATTAATAGTAGGGGAGGTAGTAATATTGAGTCTGTTGTTGTAACTTGTTGCGTGTATATTGGGCATAATCAAGAAATATATATTGATATACTAATATATCATTTCATTATGAATCTTACATCTTTGACAAAGGGGCTGTCTGCTGATAGGGATGATTTGGAGAATTTTGGTCTTGGACCCAGTGGGAACCAGAGTGATATGGGGGAAACGGTTGAGCCACATCATACTTGTTCAAAAATGTTTGAACAATTAACGAAGAGCATGAGAACTTTGCATACTAATGTTTAGCACTAAAGATTATTTAAAACATACCAAATGAAGGGCATTTCCCCCAAGGGCCTCAGAGTCTGTATCCAACCCCTTGTATCTCATCTGGATGATGAATTGTTAGAACAATGGGTGCAAATTCAACAAAAAGCAGCTATAGCTTTTGTGGACACCCTTGTTGCTCACTATGATCGATTGATAGACGCTAATATCACAGAGGTAGCATCTTTGTGTGACAATACCAGACAATTTGAAGGACAGGCTTGGTATACTAATTGTTTAAACTTACTTAGTAAAGAGTTACTTACTTTGAAGGAGCAACTGAGGGATAGGAAGATGAGAAAATGTCAGTGGGATAAGGGTGATTATGAACAGGGTAAACCTTTTCATCCCAGTAAAAATGTTAAATTTGTTACTGTGGACAGGAAGTCTTCGAAAAGAAAGAGACCCAGATCTATTCTGAAAAGAAATCACCAGCTCGGTGAGTGGGACCTCTGCTCAGGATTCATTCTCCATGACAGATTCTGAGACATCATATACTGTAGTGCCTCCAGCTCCAAAACATAGGAATTCGGAGACCCCTTTAGGGGCAGGGTATGGACGGGTGGGAGAAACCCTCATGGGCATAAACAGTGCAGAGACCTTATTGAAAGTGATGACAAACAAGTAAACAACTATATCAATGTCTTGAACATTTCTTCATCATCTTTGACACAAGCTGAACTACAGCTTTTAAATAAAGGACTCAACTTTGTATCAACATTTTTTGTTTCGGAGGATTCATTAGCACAAGACATTATAGATTTTTGTTGTTTACTTAATCTTAGACTATACTTTGACACTGGTTCTAATACTGTTGAATCTGATAGTTTCAGATTTTGCAAGTCAACATTTATGCCACCCATGCATCATTCAGTTCATTTATTTCAACATATGGTTCTCAAAGATCTACATTTTCAGTCGCAGGAGTTTCAGATTAAATCACATAACCTTTTAAGGATTGAACAACAAATTATTTGTGATTTACAACAAAATCGGGATTTATTTATTTTACCCTCTGACAAAAGGGGTGAAATAGTACTTATGGATTGGTGCAAATATGATGCCAAGGTTAGGAGACAATTGAACAATGGCTGGTACTATATGTACATGCCCTTGGACCCTGGTCCAAGATTTAAATAGGAAATTGAACAATACCTTTTGTTGGCTAAGGATGAAGGGATTATTCCCCAATCCACTTTGTATCATTTTACTGTCCCTGACCCCAGGCACCAATTTTTATATTTGTTACCAAAAATCCAGAAGAACCTACAGGACCCACCGAGTAGACCAATTGTATCTGGTGTGGATCGCTTACTGAACCCTTGTCACATTTTCTAACTATATATCTTTGGCCACTGCTGAAATATGTCAGAGCTTGCATTCAGGACACAATTGAATTCTTGCAGTTAATTTCATTTCGGATATCCAACTTGAACTAGGGTGGTTATTATGCACCCTTGATATAGCGTCTTTGTATACCAATATTCTCCATTGGGCGGGTTTGTTGGCTCTTGAACATTAGCTTTATCAAGCTGAGCTCTATCCACCAGGCTTTAATACATTTCGTATTGGCCTTGCCAAACATGTTCTTACTAAGAATACTTTTTATTATCATGGGAAATGTTTTTGGCAGGTTCAAGGTACAGCTATGGGGGAGTCTTTCACTCCCATATATGCTGACGTATTTATGGACTATGTGGAAGAGCAGTTGATATATGATGTAACTCACAATCTATATCTTGGGGAAATTGATATGTGTAGATGCTACCTCGATGATTGCTGGATGGTTTGGAAAGCTGATGAGGGATATTTGTGTGAATTTATGGAATACATTAATGCTAATAAGTGGGGGATCCAGTTTTCCAGTTTACTGTCAATTATGATGTTCATCAAATCACTTTCTTGGATGTTCTCATCACAAGGAATTCAGACTATACTCTGGATAGACAAGTAAATTAAACACGAACTAGTAAACCAACACAGCTGAAACGGAGCAGGAAAAACGGTACTTCAAACGACCAAAAATATAAGGAAATTTATTAAAGTTTGTTAAAATAAAGTGCTTTTTGTCTGGTTTAATGACACAGACTTCGTCAGACAATTACTTCTAAAAAAGGCTTGCTATATATGCACACAGTTACAAGGAGAACCCAATCAATGGGCAAAAAGCAATTAAACAATTAAGCAATGAACTACCACGTACTGTTTTTTAAAAAGGCAGCCACAAATTCATAGCAGCAACAAAAAGTGATGCATTAACATTTGTTACTAAAACTATTTTGTCAAAACCACACCTATTGAATTAATATAACTTTGACTTCAGAAAAACTAAAGACAAAAATGTAATTATATAATATTGACTATAAGAAACAGTAAAAAGTTACAAATGTTTAAACATATTTAAAAGTAATGACATTATAAAAGGCTTAAGTGAATAAAAAACTAAGAAACTAAAAAATTAGTAAGTACACAAGCATTTACCAGGATGAAAAGTCTACTAACAATAGACCTGTGCAAACAAACTTGTCATCTACATAAACTCTTGATTTTCAAAATACTGCTTATTGAGCAGTTTTCATTGAGACCAGGGGCGTTGAAGGCATTAAGTCTAATCTGCCAAAGCAGTTCTAATTCCTCTAATTTAAAACCTGTTGGACCACCTCTTTCACTTGCTATAACCTGGTCGATGACCATGAATTTGAAGGAATGGTTGGGAAAAGGAGAGATATGTTTTGCTAGAGCATTGTCATGTTTATTTTTTCTAATTGCATAAGAATGCTCGTAAATGCGGTCTCGGAGACGGCACTCCGTCTTGCCTACATAAAATGCAAGACAACTTGCACACTGGGCCAGGTAGACCACCATTTTCGAGTTGCAATTGACCCTATATTTCAAGTTGAAAGTATAGTCTTCAAGTTTGAACCTATTAGATTCTGTAATCTACTTGCAAAAATTGCAACTTTGACATTTATACATGCCCACTACTCTACTTATAGGTCTCTTTTGACACTCAAACAAGTCTTTTAAGTTTTTTGCTCTCCTAAAAATCACTTTAGGTTTGATCTCTAATTTCTGACACAAACCCTGATCAGTCATAAGTACCGCCCAATTTTTGTATAAAATCTCAAGACAATCCCTACTGTTTGTACTGTAAGTTGTTATAAACATAGAGCTTTCATTAAGTGGGTCAGAAATGGATTTAGACCTTTGAGAAGGATATGGATCTAAGTCAAGAATTGTATGTTGGTCGAAGTGGACCTCATCTAGAATAGGTTTATAAATGCGTTTGTCACGTTTTTGGACCACTTCTTCTGCAATGTTGCTGATCAAGCTGTCAGGGTATCCTCGATGAAGGAACATGTTTTTAAGAAAAGTACATTCGTCGAGGAAATCCTGGTTGAGCGTAACAATACGGGCTGCTCTGACTAGTTGGCCTTTGACCACAGCTCGCTTTTGATGATACGGGTGACAGCTTGTATAATGCAAGAAAGAGTTTGAGTAAGTACTTTTTCTATGAATACTAGCTGTAAGTCTCTGAAGTTCAATGTTTTTCTTCAGCTGAATGTCCAAATAGGCAATGGACATGGTGTTAAAAGTAGATGTGAACTGGAAAAAATTAGTAGTCGCATTCAAATAATCTACAATTTGTTCACTGATTGTGGCGTCACCGTCTACTACTATAAAGATGTCGAGGTAGCGGGTGTAGTAAATGAACCTGTCACTGAAGCTACAATTGTTAAAGACAAAGAGGTCTTCCCAGTTGGCCATTACTGAATTAGCTACACTCGCCCCACAAGGTGAACCCATGGCGACGCCAACTTGTTGTAGATAAAAGTTGTCGGCAAACATGAAGTAGTTGTTCTCAAGTATCAAGACCAATGATTCATTGACTAAAGATATCTCAACATTTTCACTTCCATTCTTTCTCATAAATTGACTGACCCATTCCAAAGCTATGTCGTGTGGTATACATGTATACAGGTCTTTAACATCGACCGTGAGGAAGTTGTAGTTACTGCTAAAGACGAGATTTTTAATGTTGTCAAGAAAAGACCAAGAATCTTTACATATGTGGTTGATTTTCACCAAGTATTTCACCACTTTTGCACAAGGGTATGTAGGTGATCCTCTACCGTCCAAGAGTGGATGCATTGGAGGGTTGACAACGTCCTTGTGCAATTTAGGTATTCCAAACAAGTAGGGAAATCTTGGGTAAGATGTACTCATGAAGTTGAAGATGTTCTGGTCAAGTCGGCCTTCAATGAACATCTCTTCAATACTGTCCTTTATGGTTTTATAAGCGCCATTAATTTCGGATCTTGAACTAAGTGAGTAAGAGGGACAATCCAAGAGTTGGAGCATTCTTGACTCATAATTGTCTTTGTCAAAAATAGCTAACCCCCCACCCTTGTCTGGTTTACATATTCGAACATTATTAAATCTAATGCTGTCTATACATTCCTTCTCAGCTTTAATGTTGTTAGCAAATGAAGGAAAATTATGACTGAACTTAAACTTTTGACGAATGTCAAGTTCGCATAGTTGTTCAAAAATATTTAATAATGGATGCAGTGGTGGGTTAAAGACACTTGGAATTCTATAAGGGTTTACATTAGAAGTAGAATTACCAAAGAACAATAAATTCAAGTTTAGTTTCCTAGTAAACAGTTTAATATCTAGGATAGTTCGAGCTAAATCCAACTTTTGGTTAGGGATGTACGTGTGACCTTTTGCAAAACGTTCCACTTGGTCTTGGGTTATGTTAACTGTAGAGTAGTGGTATACTTTAAAGTCATTTTCAACATTAGTCAAAATGACTGGTAACTCTGTTGGTACCAAAAAGCTAGGACCATCTTGACAAATGACGCTACTTACAGTTAAGTTTGGTACATAACCATCAAGGTGGTTGTAGTCACATTCAGGTGGAACCGAAAGCCAAGTGAGGGTATCAGAAGAATTCGCAGCAAGGGCGACCGATGGTGAATCTAATTCCTGTATTGTTTCGTATTCCTTTTCGCTACTTGGTTCAATCTGTTTGTGAATTGTTTTGGTCTTGCTCCTAAAAAATTAGACGTATTAGATCTTAAATTGTAATGACAAGGAGCTTGGTTAACAAAAACACTTTCGTTTTCACTAGGCTCATTCTGTGGAGACCCCTCCAAGCTTACATCTTGGCCAAGTGAATTGTTGACCATGGGGGCTTGGTTATTCTCATAGTTGTTCCTTGTGGGTAGTGCCTGAGTGTTGTTGTTGACGCCGAGTTGAGGAGGACCTCCTGGGCGTTTCCAAACTTGCGCTTGTGGCGGAGGAGGATAGGCAGTTCCTTCACTATATGCCTTTACATCCCTGTTGATCTTTTAGTTTTATTATTCTTAAGTTTGTCGAGATATTGGTCAATACTGACAAACAGTCTGCTATATTCATATTTGTACCGGAAGAATTGGTGGTCCGATTTAATTTTGGAATCCAAATCAGCAACTTGTTGACTTAGAGACTCCACAGACAAGGTATAGTGCCTAATCATTAATGTCAGTAAGTCAACACCTTGTTGTTGAAATAATGCTAACAAGTCTTTATGAAATGCTGAGTTCATTATTAAGCCTGTGGGATACTGGTAATGTCTCAGACCTTTAGGAATAATGTTGCATTTAAGGCACTCCTGGAAATATGAAATTTCCAGTTGAGTCTTTTTTTAATTTAACCAAGAGTTTGTCCAGTAAATTCAAGTTGTACGTAATATCTATGTACTCACTGTTAGTATCAGACCGCTGGGGCTGTTCTGCATTCAAACTTGAAGTGAAAGAAAAATTACCGGTAATCCATTGTTTTATGTCAGGAAAACTTTCAGTGTTGTTAATGTTATTGAAAGGAAGATTTGTAGTTGTGAAAGGAGCTCTTGAAGAGACAGGTTCAACGTTGTTGCCATTAGTAACTGTCAAATTGCCATTAGACGTTACACGAGAGTCAAACTGTGCTGCCCCTGGTCAAACTGGTGCTGCAAGCACAGGAGCGTCATCAGAAGTAGGTAAGTGGCTGGCCGGAATACTCCTCTGCCCGCATGTAAGACTCGGTCCTCCTGTCAAGCCAGCTCCAATAAAGCTCTGTAAATGTAAAGAACTATTCGTGCCATTGTTGGCTAAAACAGTTACAGGACTGCCCTGTGCAGTTGGATGAAACAAAGGCACAGTTGTTTTAGCTTGTTGGTGGTTCTCCAATTTCACTAAACGATCAAGCAACATGTCCATACAATGCATAAGAGAGTCCAAAATGTTGTTACAGTTTCTATCAAGATTGTCATTGTGACAGGAAGGTCTAACCACGATGGGCGATGTAACAACACTGGGTGGATTATTCAGTATTTCTGGTGTGTTCATGAATGTTGTATCGCCTTCACTGACTCTTGTTTCAGATGCCATGAAACTAAGAAGACAAGTAAATTAAACACAAACTAGTAAACCAACACAGCTGAAACGGAGCAGGAAAAACGGTACTTCAAACGACCAAAAATATAAGGAAATTTATTATTTTTGTTGTTTACTTAATCTTAGACTATACTTTGACTCTGGTTCTAATACTGTTGACTCTGATAGTTTCAGATTTTGCAAGTCGACATTTATGCCACCCATGCATCATTCAGTTCATTTATTTCAACATATGGTTCTCAAAGATCTACATTTTCAGTCGCAGGAGTTTCAGATTAAATCACATAACCTTTTAAGGATTGAACAACAAATTATTTGTGATTTACAACAAAATCGGGATTTATTTATTTTACCCGCTGACAAAGGGGGTGAAATAGTACTTATGGATTGGTGCAAATAAGATGCCAAGGTTAGGAGGCAATTGAACAATGGCTGGTACTATATGTACATGCCCTTGGACCCTGGTCCAAGATTTAAATAGGAAATTGATCAATACCTTTTGTTGGCTAAGGATGAAGGGATTATTCCCCAATCCACTTTGTACCATTTTACTGTCCCTGACCCCAGGCACCAATTTTTATATTTGTTACCAAAAATCCAGAAGAACATACAGGACCCGCCGAGTAGACCAATTGTATCTGGTGTGGATCGCTTACTGAACCCTTGTCACATTTTCTAACTATATATCTTCGGCCACTGCTGAAATATGTCAGAGCTTGCATTCAGGACACAATTGAATTCTTGCAGTTAATTTCGGATATCCAACTTGAACCAGGGTAGTTATTATGCACCCTTTATGTAGCATCTCTGTATACCAATATTCTCCATTGGGCTGGTTTGTTGGCTCTTGAACATTAGCTTTATCAAGCCGAGCTCTATCCACCAGGCTTTAATACATTTTGTATTGGCCTTGCCAAACATGTTCTTACTAAGAATACTTTTTATTATCATGGGAGATGTTTTTGCCAGGTTCAAGGTACGGCTATGGGGGAGTCTTTCACTCCCATATATGCTGACGTATTTATGGCCTATGTGGAAGAGCAGTTGATATATGATGTAACTCACAATCTATATCTTGGGGAAATTGATATGTGTAGATGCTACCTCGATGATTGCTGGATGGTTTGGAAAGCTGATGAGGGATATTTGTGTGAATTTATGGAATACATTAATGCTAATAAGTGGGGGATCCAGTTTTCCAGTTTTCTGTCAATTATGATGTTCATCAAATCACTTTCTTGGATGTTCTCATCACAAGGAATTCAGACTATACTCTGGATACCCAAGTCTTCTGCAAGTATCCACAATATAACTCATTATTACATGCCTCCAGCTTTCACCTACCCCATGTTACACACAACATTCTGAAATCACAGTTTTTGCGCATTAGACGCATTTGCTTCCAGCCTCAGAAATATGACAGTTATAAGTTGAACCTTATTAATAGGTTCAAACCCCATGGGTTCAAAACAGGCACAATACTTTCAGCCAATAACTTTGCATCTTCCATTAATAGGAATGATCTTTTGACAGATAAGGATAGACAACAATCAGGATAATCTGAACTTAGACTGATTATCACCTATGGATGTAACACCAATGTTTTGTTGG
The DNA here is from genome assembly GCF_019279795.1 of Protopterus annectens. Taxonomy (NCBI): domain Eukaryota; kingdom Metazoa; phylum Chordata; order Ceratodontiformes; family Protopteridae; genus Protopterus; species Protopterus annectens. The sequence goes on along the minus strand of NC_056737.1, from coordinate 1,527,860,173 downwards.
AAATAGTAAACAAACATTGGAATATATTGTTAGCGGATGATAGATTATCTGTCTTCTTAAAAGATAAATGCCAATTTTCTTACTGTGGGGGTAAAACCATGGGATCCTATTTTAATCACTATAATTTATTTATTTATTTAATTTTTATTTTACATTTGTTAGCCGGGAAAGTCCAACTGGATACATATCCATTTTCAGCGGAGGCCCGGGGAGAAAAGCTCCACATTGAAATTAATTTACATTACAAATTTATTTAACAGAGAAGTCTGTAAACATTTAACAACGTCAGTGACAGGTAATGGTCAAAATTGTGGATACATAAAAGTTTTTAAACATTTAATAATATCAGTGACAGGTAATAGTCAAGGTTACATGTAGATAGAAATAATCATTTAGACAAAAACTGTCATTGTTGGTAGCTGGATTAGGTATACAGAAGTAATAATTACATGTCTGTGTGTGTAATAAAGAAAATTAATTTTAGATAGAAGGTAAGGATGATAGTTAATCGAATAGAGGTAGGTAGGAAGGAAGGAATTTAGTGTGGGCAGAAAAGTTAGTTCTCTTCCTGATGATGGGATAAAAGAGATGTAATGGTTGAGGGAATTGTGTGTTGAGAGGGTGGGGTGAGAAGATATTAGGGTGTATACCTCTGTGAGCTCCGTTTGGGTTACCTTTGTCCTGGTATTAAATAGGTTAGTCAGAGTATAGACTGGTCATGGCTGAGTTTATTTTGCTTATTCTGAATTGTGATTGGGTTAGTTAGGGTTTGGACATGGGCAGAGCCAGTCAGTGTTCATGAACATTTTTAGGGATATTTTGAATTGGGGCAAGGAACATATGTTGGTTAGTTCAGCTGGAAGTGAGATCCATTTTTTTCCAGCAGAGTTAGAAAACAATGAGTCTCCAGCTGAGTTGTTGGCTTTGGTGGTTTGTACTAGCAGTTTGTTGGATGAACGGAGGGATGATAGGTTGCTGTAGGGGGTAATAATATTAGTCAGAATGGGGGTACTGGTAGGTTGATTTAGGATTTTATGAATCATTATGAGTTGGTTATAATAAATCTGATTGGATAGTTCAAGCCAGCCTAATTTGTGAAGATTTTGACAGTGGTGGCTTCTGTAGGCTGAGCCTGTGGCAAATCTAACTATATTGTTATAGCAGCTAGTGATTTTATTAAGGTTTGATTTGGTTAGATTTGTGAGGATGGGTGAGGCATAGAGAAGGGTTGAAAGAAGATGCGTGCGAGCTATTGCGGTTCTGGCAGATGGGGTTAAGAATTTCTTAATCCTATACATGGAGCCTATTTTGTTGTTTACTGTTTTTATGGTTTTATCTACATGGGCATCGTACTTTAGGTTATTATCAATGATTACCCCTAGTAGTTTAGTGCAATGTTCGGGAGTAATTATGGTGCCATTGTTGGAAGAGACTGTGATTAATGATAATGCTAGCTTACAGGAGGGGGAGAAAAGTAGTAGTTTGGTTTTGTTTGGGTTCAGTAGGAGACGATGATTATTGAGCCAGTTTTCTACTTTGGTGAAAGTGATTTGGGATAGGGATAATAAATCTGTGGGAGTGGAGGCAGTGCAGATGAGTGTAGAGTCATCTGCATACTGTACACAAGTTGCATCTGGAATAACTTTGGGTAGGTCATTAATAAATATGGAGAAAGGGAGGGGACCCAGGATAGAACCTTGGGGCACTCCAAGGGTAACAGGTAGAAGGGGGGGATAGGTTGTCTTTCCACAGGATGGCTTGTTGTCTGCCATGCAGGTAAGAGTGGAATCAGCTGAGTGCTGGGTTATCTAAGGAGAGTGATTTTAAAGAGTCTAGGAGTAGGTGGTGTTTTACCATATCAAACGCTTTAGATAAATCAAGAAAGAGGGCAGAGGAGAGCATATTCTGATTGCGGTTTTGATTTATACTGTGAGAAAAGGAGAAGAGGGCGGTGCTAGTACTATGGGCTGGTCTGTAGCCATGCTGGGTTGGAGCTAGGAGAGTATTCTGAATAAGGTGGGTTAGGAGTTGTTTCTGTATGCATTTCTCCATTATTTTTGCTAAAGGAGATAGTATAGCTATGGGTCTATAATTAGAGAATTCGGTTGAGTATCCCCTTTATGAAGTGGAATAATATGGGATATTTTCCAGATGGAGGGAAAGTAGGATTCGTGGCTAGTGTGACTGATTAAGATGGAGATAGGGTAAGCTATGACATTGGCGGCCTTTTGTAGAAACTCTTCAGGAAGTTGGTCAGCTGCCAGGGTGGTAGGTTTTAGTTTTTTAAGTAGGGATTTAATATTGTCTGTGGGGATGGAATCAAATTTGAGTGGGGGTGTATTTCCTTGAGTAGATGAGATTTTAGTTGAGGAGGTGGGAGATAGATTATTAGCAAGGGACTAGACTGTTTCAGTGAAGAAAGTGTTAAAGGTTTTAGCAACACATTTAGGAGGTAGTTGTAGGGTAGCTGAGGGGGTGGAGTTAGAGGTTTTACCTGGTGGAACAGTTTATGCAGACATGACCAGAAGTTTTGAGGCTGATTATGGTGTTTTTGCTGTAAATTTGTATAGTAGTTTTGTTTGTCTAACAGAATAGACCTTTTTGCATCATTTCTCATTTGTTTGAATGTAGTGCGGGCTTGTGGGGATTTGGTGGCTCTCCAGGAGGTCCACGCTGAGTTTCTAGCAGTAATTTTTTTGTCTAGTAGTATTGGTTAGCCAAGGAGCAATTTTATTTTTGGTTCTGATTGTACATGTGGGAGCATGCCTGTCTAAGATGGCCAGGAATCTGGTGTTGAATTCTGAGACTGCTTCATCAAGGGGGAGTGTTTTTAGATTGGCCTATTTACATGAGCTAAGATCATCCTGGAAACTTATTAGGTTAAAGTTCTTTGTATACCTAAGGGTTTTAAAGATGGTTTGGTGAGACATGTCACCCCTTTTCCTGATTATATAGGTTAGGAGGTGGTCACTTATGTTTTCAGGTAGGGTGCTTCATTTGTGTAACTGTGGATTGTTATTGATTAAGATCCAGTCAAGGATGCTTTCCTTTTTGTTGGGCTTGTTGATTCTGGTGGGGGTGGTAATAGTCTGGGAGAAACCATATAAGTAAATATGGGTGGTGGGGAAGTTTGCTGAACAATTTATCCAGTCGATGTTGAAGTCCCCGAGAAAGATTGTTTCTTAGGGGTGGGTTGTGGCTATCTTGTTACCTTGGTGAATATAGCTGCATAGTATGTTTACAGATTTGTGTTTGTTAAGTTGTACTTTTGAGATGATTATTTCGGAGTTGGAAGTTGTTAGGTGTTGTGGGGTGCTAACTGTGGATATCTCAAGAGTGGATTTATATAGGATGGCTACTCTGCCTCCTTATCTACCTTTATGATCAAGTCTTATTATGTTAGAGTTGGGGGATAATATTTCATTGTCGGGGATAGTGGGTTTGAGCTATGTTTCTGTGAGGCAGAGTAGATCAGGGGAGTGCATGTCAAGGAGGGCGTGCAGATAGTGGATTTTCTTATTTAAACTTCTGATATATAGGTGGCAGACTATGAATCATTTGGGGGCATTATGTGAGCTTCTTAGGTTGGTAGGAGTACTATTTATGGGGTTAGAGGTAGCTGGTGACTTTGGGCCCAGGTTAGGGTGGATGTCATCGCTGGTTATGAGGTTAGGTAATATACTCCTTATGAGTTTGGTGAACTTTAGTAGGAGTTGGTAATAGTTCTTTGTCCTTGGGTTTAAGTAAGTAGGATGGATGGGATGGAGAGGATTTGGGTAGTGCAATTAGTGAGGAGGTGGGGAAGTATTGGTGGTGGGGTGTGTGTTTGGATGCTAGTGGTTGTGATAGATGAAGGGTACTGAGAGTTAGGTAGGTAGTGGAATTCATATGCGGTGAAGACATAAAGTATTATAAGTCGGGGTATGAGGTAGTTATATGTTCTAGGGTTGTGGGATAAGGTGGGAGTAAGGGGATACATTGTAGATGAGGTAGTAGAAGGGTTTGTGAAAAAGGGTGGGGTGATAGAGGAGTGTGAAAGATAATCAAGGTGGGAGTGGGTTTGTGAAAAGGATGAGTTCTGATAGGATAGTAGTAATAAATGGGAAGGGCTGATTAAGTGGGGGTGTGGTAAGGGAATTATAAGAGTAGGAGTACTGGGGCAGGTGGGAAATGGGGGCAGGGTAGGGGAGCGGAGTGAGCCAGTAGGGCGAATGGAGCGGGTAGAGCTAGAGAAGGACTGAATTCAGGGAAAACAATCAGTGGAGTGCTGACTGTAAGGTAAGTTTAAGGGGAGATAGTAATCTGGGCATGGTAAGAAAAGTAAGGTAAACAGCGGGGTAAATTGGGTCTAGCAGATATATAGATAAATATGGTGGGAAAGTGGAAGTCTGAAAGTTAAAATATCAGAATGGAGAAAGTTAAGCAGGGAGAATAGACCAAGGGAAAAGGGGCCACCTAGTGGGAAATGGTTGTAAAGCAACCAGGCTACTCTTGGTGGGTAGCAGTTCCCATGTGATAAGGTAGAGTTACACAGGAGTAGTATAAGGAGGCTATAGAAGTGGAAACTATGGTGGTTGGGAGGAGAGAATGGTTTGGCTGCTGGTTGTCCTGGCTAGGGAGTTTACAAAATACACCTGGGCTGATAGACAAAAAGTGTATCTTTAATCTACAAACAGTGGGTATACAACATTCTTTCTTGTGTCCTTGAGGGGGAATGATGTCCAGAGAGGTTTGGCTATGTTCCTTAGCGTGGGGAGGAGGCAGCAATCTTAGACAAGGCTAAAAAAACCAAGACCCTGTACAGGTCAGGCAGGTTGGAGTGCTGGGTAAATAAAGGAAGAGAAAACAGTGGTGAAGTATGTAGTAGGTCAGACAGAGTCTTTAAATAAAATACTAGAAAAGACAGCCCTTTGTATTCCTTTTAACCAGGAATATGCATGTTAGTATTCCAGATATTCAAATAGGTTAGTGCAGTTGAATGCAAGGCAGAAGCAGGTTCTAGTGTAACATAATACAATACAGTTTAGACTAATAACTCAACAGCAACTCTAAGGTTTGTTAAAATAAAGCAGTAAAGAATGCATTAGGTGTCCAAACATGACATGGTACAGAGTGCAGTGGCCCAAAAATTGAGAGTGGGGTAGTAGACGCATATGTACTTGTTCACTAAGTACTACCTGAATTCTATTATAGAGGAATAAACCCCTACTTAACTAGGTAACATAAAATGAATTAGCTGGGGCCAGAGGAACAAGAATGCTAAGCCTAATACAGCTTTTTAACCTAGAGGGTATTCCACAGCTATGACTCGGTGATATGTTATTAGAGAGAGTGCAGCCTTCTCATAGAATGCAGTCGACTTTATTTAAGTGTAATATGGAATGTAATTTATTAGTTATCTATTAGCGTTTTAGCCTTATGAGCTGTAGTATGTCATAAGAGTCCTCATTTAAGTAAGGTAAACCCTGGTATGTATATCCTAATGTATGTAAATTAAAACACTCAAACAGGGGTTAAACACAGGAGCGCTACTCTAGTCCAGTGTTCTTATATTAAGAAAGTGCCGGGTCTACTCTAATCCGGTGTTCTTATATAAAAAGAAGTACCGGGCCCTTGTAGCTTGTTATTGGTTGCCTTTTACCGGAGCAGACACGGTTAATAGTACTGATTCAACAGCTAAAGTCTTTTAATTTAAGAGTAGAATAGCATGCGAGATAGGCAGGTGTAAAGCTAACCACTTCTATGATCAGTAATAATCCTAAGGAGCCGTGGTATGTGCACGCCTCATACATATTGTGTAAGAAAAAAAAACGGCAAGTAAAGGAATTAGAGCAGTTGCATAGGTAATAGGTTCACTAAACAGCCTTTGCGAGTATTGTAATCAATGCAGGAGACTCTGCCCTGCCCTGAGTTGTAAAATTACTATGTTACTTCAGCACAAACACCCTATATTAATTATAATGATGTCCAGGCACCAGTACTGCTCCACATTAGGAGCAGGATGTTTTTGTGAGCCTGTTTAGTGTTGCTAATCAGTTCCACATGATGCAAACATTGTGAATGTGATTACCAGAGATAGAGTGGCTAGGACACCATGCAAAGTTTACACGCAATGATACATTCAAGCAGAAACTAGTATTCTCACTGTAACATGTCCTCAGTAATAAATAGAGCACGTATAAGCTCCATGTGCTACAAACTTTCAAAATTAGTATCCTCTAAAGATAGAGCAGCTAATACACCATTCTATGTAAAGAATATAGCTAGTTGCTAAACAGTAATAGTTCTAGTTTGTTGTTGCTTAAACGGGATAGATTGCAAGATTCAACATGTATCAGCTCCACATGCTACAAACAGTACGATATAATAACTGCTAGTGAGTAGAGCAGCTAGCACACCATTATTATAACAATATGGCTTGTTGCTAAGCAGAAACAGTTGCAGTCATTTAAGGTAGAATGCATCAAGCAAAATGCAGTAATAGAAACACTTACACAAGGTGGTAACATCAGAGGCAGGAGTGCACATCAGCCTGGGGTAACTATAACATTAAAGATGGCGCCACTTGGGGTTAGGTATATGTATAGGTTAGGTGAGGGGAATAAGGTAGAAGTTGGATTAGTGTGGTGGGTGGGTGCAGGTGCAGACTGGATGTGAGCAGTACACAGTTCCTGCAAGGTAGGTTGGAAGCAGATAGAACCTATTGTGTTGCAATAGGCTGATGTAGGTAGTCTAGAGAAAGGGGGTGGGGCAGGGAACAGGGAGAGAGAAGATAGATAGGAAAGGGGGGGTGTAATGTATAGTAGTTGCAGGGAGTCGGCCAAAGGAAGCAGGTGGGTTAAGGGGGCAGAGAAAGAGCTAGAGAAGGACTGAATTCAAGGAAAACAATCAGTGGATTGCTGACTGTATGGTAAGTTTAAGGGGAGATAGTAATCTGTGCAGGTAAGAAAAGTAAGGTAAACAGTGGGGTAAATTGGGTTTAGCAGATATATAGATAAATATGGTGGGAAAGTGGAAGTCTGAGAGTTAAAATGTCAGAATGGAGAAAGTTAAGCAGGGAGAATAGACCAAGGGAATAGGGTGCCACCTAGTGGGCAATGGTTGTAAAGCAACTAGGCTACTCTGGGGGGGGGGTGTAGCAGCTCCCGTGTGATAAGGCAGAGTTGCACAGGAGTAGTATTAGGAGGCTATAGGAGTGGAAACTATGGTGGTTGGGAGGAGAGAAAGTGTCGACTGCTGGAGTTCCTGTTCATAGGTTCATAGATTAGTACTAAGCTAACTGCCCTTGTGAGCCATTTTAAGCCTAGCCAATTATCCCTTGTGAGACTCAAACCTTGCACCTTGTGTTTGTAAGGCAAACACCTTAACCATTAGGCCACCCTGTGTTCCTGTCTAGGTCGTTTACAAAATACACCTGGGCTGATAAACAAAAAGTGTATCTTTAATCTACAAACAGTGGGTATACAACATACTTTCTTGTGTCCTTGAGGGGAATGATGTCCAGAGAGGTCTGTCTATGTTTCTTAGCGTGGGGAGGAGGTAGCAATCTTAGACTGGGCTAAAAAACCCAAGACCCAGTACAGGTCAGGCAGGTTGGAGTGTTTCTTTGGTCCTTGAGGGGAATGATGTCCAGAAAGGTTTGGCTATGTTCCTTAGCGTGAGAAGGAGGCAGCAATCTTAGACAGGGCTAAAAAACCCAAGACCCAGTACAGGTCAGACAGGTTGGAGTGTTTCTTGTGTCCTTTAGGGGAATTATGTTAACAGAGGTTTGGCTATGTTCCTTAGCATGGGGAGGAGGCAGCAATCTTAGACAGGGCTAAAAAACCCAAGACCCAGTACAGGTCAGGCAGGTTGGAGTGACAAGGTGGTAACACCTGAGACAGGAGCGCACAGCAGCCTGGGGTAACTATAACATTCTATATATATAGCATTCTATTATATACAACTATAATAAAAACAAGGGATAACTTTGGGAGAATTATCACAAACTACTTTAACTAGTGATTTGTTGCAGGGGTGCTTTCCATGTGGTCATTGTGTACACTGTGCTAGGGGGGTTAAGTCCAAACAGTTCACTAGTAAAAACACTGGGTTGGCTTTTGATATTAGGTTTCTGGCCAACTGCGGAACCGATTGGGTTATTTACTTAGCTACCTGTACGTAATCCGATTTTTATATAGGCCAGACTTCTCGCCCTGTCAGGATAAGAATATCTGAACACTTAAGTGATTTTAGATTAAAAAAACCCAGGAATGCATTATTTAAACATTCTTTGATCCATTCTACACCATCTTTCAGGTTTACCATTATTGACAGGGTAAGTGAGGACTGGACTAATAAAACTGGTTGGCATGATATGCTTAACAAGAAAAAGAGAAGTGGATTATTAAACTGGGAGGATTATTCCCCCCAGGTCTTAATGGACATTTACAACCAACCAACCATGGGGATTCTTTTTGTATCATGTAATGATCTTTAAGCATAAAAGGCTTGTTTTTGTGACTTATTTTTACACTGAGGAAGGCTTAATAATTGGGCCAAAACCGGTCTGTTTTGCCTATATATGCTTTAATAAATTATTTTTACTTGTAGACACCTTATGCCTTTGAGTGCTGGCCTGTGTTTTTTGTGGACTTAATAATGCATGATTGATATGTCCTGCAAATTTGCCTGTGACCTCATGAATATTCATCCTTTACCCTCTTCCTCAAATTAGTGCAATCTTGGAGCTGGTATATTTATGTTTTCTATTTATAATTTTCTATTTATATAGACAGGGGCTTCAGGTGGGCTTGCCCTTCTGCAAAAAGTGCAGTGAAAAAATATAATATCTGTAAGCTAGAATGTCAGCTCATCAGAAAACCACATGTTTTCAAACAGTATTTGTAGGACAGCTGCATGTTTTCTCAAAACAGATTACACAAAGTTTGTAAATGCTAAACAGTCTATTAAGTAAGAAAGTATCTTCTCCATTGATTTTAAAGGTTTATTTTTATCGCTGCACCCCCATGTATATAAATAGAAAATTATGTTTCACTATATTTAAATAAACATGAAGACGGTTCAGTATAAATGGGTGGGTTAAAAAGTTACTTCTTTGATTTTTAAAGTTTAGCACAATGACTTGTAATTTTATAAGGTAATCACTGGTAACATTTTCAAAAGGGAAACAGTGCGTGTATGCATTTAGACTGATGCAAAATAATAATTGCTTCCTGTATTACATACCTCTGCAACAACTGTATTTCAACATCTGCTTTACAGTTCTGTTTACAATGACATTTGCATCTAATCTTTCATAATGAAACACTATCTGCTGCGAATGCAACTTTCATGCTGCTACCATTGTCTTGTTTAAGTAACCTTTAAGTCGAATGCAAAACCTACTAGTTTAATAGAAAACAAGTTTAACAGCCATGTAGCAAGAGAAACAGTGGGGAATGACTGTTTTCCTTTAGTGCACTCTGCATACTTCATTGTGATGATCGGTCTTCATTTTATGTGGCAAAAATGCTTTTGGTTTTGCCCCTGTTAGTAGGAAAAAACATAAAATTTTCCCCTTTGAATGGTTACCGTACACTGGAAATACTGGATGAAAATTCATGCTGACTACAGAATTGTATTCATGTTTACTCTAGTACAGTGAAAATAAATGGCCTTGTGCAGACTGTTGGGCAGGGTTTGGGTAGGCCTTGCTAATGTGCATCGGGGGGGGGGTGTTGTAAAACAATGTCCTTTTTTAACTGACCCCAGCCAAGAACTCTTAAATTTCCAACAGAACAGAAAACTTAAAACAATACAAATGCAATACTAGAATAAGATACAGGGCAGGATCCACAAAGCCTCCGTGTAAGAGTTACAAGGCTTACACGGAGGCTGCAGTGCATGTAATGTGGCGTCAGCATGCCATGCATATACATGAGGGCATGCTGAATCACACCTAAGGCTAACACGGTCCATGTAAGACAGTAGGGGGCGTGTCCGTAGGGCGAGCCCTGCAAACGGACATGCTCCCAGAAGAGTAAAAGTCCCGAAAGTAAACCCCCAAGACAGAGTCCGTGTAAATGTGAATAAACACAACACAACACATGCCCCCACAGACTATGAACATAAAATGTATAAATGAACATCTTATATTTTTTTTTATAAGTTGTAAAGATGTTTGCCCGTGAGTGCGCTCGTTTGCGCGGGCGTGCCCGGTGCTTAGCCACAGTTAGCAGTCAGTGGAAAAGCATATAAGAACTAAATATGCAAAGTAAGCCAAGAAGCAATAGCGTAGCGGTAGAGACGTTGGCTGAAGAGGAGGCAGTCATGGCTCAAGCCCCCACAACATCAATTTTTATTTTTAGTGAAATAAGCACAAAACAATTCCCTGGCATATATGTACATATATAAAATTATATTTTATGTAAAATGTAATGAAATGGGACATGTATTTTGAAGAAATGTGAGATAATAAAAAATAAAAAAAATGTCAGATGTGCCCATAGCTGAGCTACACTCTAACAAGTTGAGTATATCTGCCCGTAGGTGAGCAGTGTTTTAACAGGTTTAAAATGAGTGCCCGTAGGTGAGCAGTGGTTGCACAAGTGTAAAATGAGTGCCCGTAGGTGAGCAGTGGTTGCACAGGTGTAAAATGCGTGCCCATAGGTGAGCAGTGGTTGCACAGGTGTAAAATGAGTGCCCGTAGGTGAGCAGTGGTTTAACAGGTGTAAAATGAGTGCCCGGGGTTGAGCAGCATTTTAACATGCTGAAACTGTGTGCCCGTAGCTGAGCTGAGCTGAGCATAATATGCATGCTGACAGCCAAATGGCGCGTAAGCCAGCGTGCCCCATTTGCACGGAGCTGAGCACCGCTCCAACAAACTAACCGATGGGCAACGTTGAGCAAGCTGTATCAAAACTGCCTTTACACAGACACACCTCCTAGCCTGTGTAGACAGTCATAAAATATAAAAAGCAATGGCCAGGCTCGAACCCAGGATACCATGCACCATAGTCAAAGTACTAAACCACTAAGCCATGACAGCTACACTTAGAAATGCAGTAATAGCATATATATAGGAATGAAGAGAAAGAGGAGCATGACAAAGCAGGTTTTGTGAAGCTGATACAATTCCAAAATGGCCAATCACAGATAAGTGCAGGAAAAACAGCATATATAAGCCCCATAGTTGGGAATACACAGCATAACCGATTGTGGAACCGACTTGCAGCCAGGATGTCAGGTGTAGGAGAGGGTAGTTGCTTCCGAGCACAGAGGTGGGGCGTTGAGGAGTCCAAACATATGGTTTGGCTCCTCGTCCATGATCATGAGGCCCAACTGAAGTGCAGGCAAACATAAGGGGATTGTGGCTGACAAAATTTGCAGATGACTGCAAACTGGGCACCATAATTGACACTCCATCAGACACAGACATCCTCCAGAGAGGTCTCATAGAAATGGATAACTGGTGCCAGAGCCATGGCCTTAAGCTAAATTCCAAAAAATGTATAGTCATACCCTTTGGGAAAAACAAGGTAACCCCTAATTACCACATAGGTGGTAATCCATTAAACACGGAAGAAGTTATCAGGGACCTGGGGACCCAAGTTGACAGTAACCTCTCTTTTGACACTCACATTGCCAAAGTGGTTAGGAAGACCTTCTACATTGCCCACCTGATCATGAAGGGATTCACATCCAGATCAGGAGAGGTCATTGTACCCCTGTACTCTTCACTTATCAGACCAATGATTGAGTACAACCCCCATTCGAATGTACCTTACCCGACACCTGCAGCAGTTGGAAAGACCCCAAAGTTCCTCACCAAAAGGATAAAGGGGCTCAAACATATGTCATATGCTGCCCGACTGAAGAAACTCCAGCTCTATTCAGTCGCATACTGTCTGCTCAGAGGTGATCTGTGCCTGACATACAAGGCCATGTCCAACCCGGAATTAATGGACATGCTCCACCTCAAAAAATCCAAATCCACCAGAGCCACGAGAGCAAGAGACTTAAACCTCAACACGGATATAAATAGGACATGCTGGTGGGACAGATTCATCACCCAGAGACTCCCTACACTATGGAACAGAATCCCAGTCCATGTGAGGCAGAGCCCCTCACTGACTCTGTTCAAGGGAAATCTTGACAAGTGGATGGGAGATTGTAGGTTTACCCCAGGAATCATCTCTGTGTCACTGCTGGACAGAGGCACAGCAAACTAATGGGTATAGTATTCTCATCCTAAGGGGTGGTGAAAGCCACACACACTCTGGCTAGGCTTATAAATGCCCTAGGGCAAATAGCCTAGTATGAACCTATGAACTCATGCAGGGCCAGGTCCTGTGGGGAGCATATAGGGCTGAGGCGTGGGACTGGTTGGCACATGATCTCACCAGTGCCATAGGAATACCAAGGACTGGTGAACAGGTCCATCACCACTATGCGGGCCTGAAGAGATGGAAGCAGGACCAACTGAACCATTGGATCCAGGGGGCCCGGCAAATGCCCAATGCCCCACTACTGAGTAAGTTACATGTAATTATTTATGTAAGAAAGTAACCTAGCTGATATTATGGAGATGTGTATTCCAATATTACTTCATTTATATTACAGCTGCAGGTGTCCGTTCTGTGAACTGTTGAGCCTATGCCGATAGGCTGGTGTGGTTGCGCCACCAGGCAGGTCAGTAATTCTCTCCCTGTAACTGTAAAAAAATATAAGTATGACAGCTTGCAAAAGAGTGCAGTGTAGTCACTTATTAATAAAATGTGCAAGTAACAGTGTAAGAGAGTTTGCAAGTATTGCTTGATTACAAAAGTGTGATGCAGCCTGTAATCCAAACATAAAAATGAAACAAGTATGAAATAAAGATGTCCCACCTGTAATATAATAGTACATAACCTGCAGCAGGATAAAAAGTACAGCTGCAGAAGCTGAGTAAAACACATGTGTGAAATATAACCCTGTTGAAATTCTGAAACATGACATAAGTGAGACTGTTGGAAAGGATTGTTATAACTAAAAGTAAAACATGTCAATAAAGCCTAGAATTAAGTACCATCCTGAATTGTGAAAATAAAACAAGTGAGGGAGTGTGAGAAAGAGGTATGAACCCACCAATAAAGTAGTAATAACTCCTGAATAAAGTATACTGCAGTCAGTACATAATTAAATTAATGTGACAGGCAGAACCAAACAGCAACATGTGTAGAAAAAAGTACTGAAGCTGGAATGTGTGTCCCAAAATCTGGATATGTTGCTCTCAGTTTGCAATATGCAGATAGTATGGTTGTCTGAAATACCAAACATCCACAGTTGTCTATAGCCATATAAAGCAAATGTAGCAGGATGATGTAGCTGAACAGAGCCAGATATGAATGTGTATGAATAAATATGAAATGTATATTGATGTAGCAGTAACATTCCTATCACCAACCTGAATTAGTTATCACATAGGAAACTGTAGTCAGACCTGTAGTGTGTATATATCTGCAGCTAGTAGAAATGTACAGCATATATATAGGTATTTGAAGTTGTTAATGAAATATTTCTTCACCCTACCCTATAACCACAAATAATCCATTCCACTTGAAATGGGTATGTGCAATCACAATTAACACCCCTGGACATTTGTCCTGTTGGTTCATACATATTTGCATGTACGTTGATGCATGTGCCCTGTTCATACATCCAGACCTGATGGCCTGTTGCCATCAATCAACCCTGCATGTTGTTGGATTGTGTATTGCTGATCAAATTATGCATGTGTTATGCTTGCTGTTTAATGGCTTGAATTTATGGGTGTTTGGTTAATGGGAATACTAATGCATGCTGTTACAACTAATTGTGAATGGTATTGTATGTTACTAACCCAAACTGTCATAACATAATGCAAAACATAGGATGACAGGGAAGGCGGGTTCCAGCGGACCCACCTCTCCCATCTCAGCTGGCGAGTGCACCTGGCAGTAGTGCCCAGGCCGGACCCTCTTCCGGTGGCCCTGTGCCACTTGCGGGTGGAAGCGCTGCAGGGGATGGGGCTCGTTCCCCCTCTGCAAGTGTGGCCGGAGGAGAACATCCACTCACCCTCTGCAGTGTCCGGACTGTGGTGCGTAGGGAGATCTGGCACGCTGTGCTTCGGGCCCCTACGCCAGCTTGAGGCACGGGTGGCACAACTCACGGGTGTGCCTGCTGCCCGGCCTACACAGCCCCCAGCACAACCCCATCCTGGGCAGTGAAGGCACAGTGGCAACTGCCCATGGGTGGGGATCTCAGTTCCACTGTTGCCATCTGTGGGCTCATGGGCTTGAGATATCCAAACATCCGTCCCCGTCAATTGTGTAACCCCCCCACATGTGTCATACACCACCCCTGTATGCATCTTGTTTGTCTTGTCTGTTAACCTCCCCTACCTACCTCCCCAGCTATACTGACTTCCTGTACCTGACATACCACTCTTACCTGAAAAAAAAAAAAAAAAAAGGCACTCTGTACCCACAAAAAAATTACGCCCCATACATAGCTGCCCATTTTGCACACATGTCTGCTGGACATGTAAACTGGCAATTGCAATTGGCTGTACAACAAATATTATTGTTGTCCTCACACCTCTCTCAGGGGTGGAAGGTTTCAAATTTCACAGCAAATTACAAACATATGCACAGCTGTTGCTGACGAAGAAATGGGCAGCTATGAGCCTTTCCTACATCCCTCCTGCAAAACCCAAGCTTGTTTTCCTACTGTCCTACCCTCTTTGTGCCCCCTTTTTCACCACTTTCCTATCTCCCCATTTTCTTTTCTTTAAAAGAAAATAGCGCGGGTGTGAGAGACAGTAAGCACTTTTAAACAGTAGTAAGCGGGTGTGTGCGAAGCATGACCTCCGCACAAACCAGCACTAACCCGCCTACAACTGCTTAAAAGTGCCTTAGTCACTCTGAATGACAAGGCCTGTTTTTTTCTCAGCAGCAAAATAAAATATCTCCCTCAGTCTCGAACCCAGGACCTTGGAAACACTAGTCTGCATGACTTATCACTAAGCCATGACTGCTATACAAGAACATTGTGCTGAAAGAAATATATCATAAAATAGTATGAATTAATGTAAAGGGAATATAGCAATTCTAGTACACAAAGCATGTCATGTATATTTACTGTCAAATCTAGTGGATTTGTAAAATAGTACTGTGTGCTGACAAACAGTCATGCTAGTTGGTAGCTACTAGGTAATAATGTCACAGTAGCATCTGGCAAGCCACACACATACTCAGAGCAGGATAAATACTGCCATAGTTGAATAGTTAAGAGATCAGACATAGCAACTGTGACTGAGTTACAGGGATGTCCCTGATGTGAAAACAAATGTCAACTGTGCCCCACTGACACCCTGTCAAATGTACTAACAGTAGGCAGAAAGGTGTAACTACACATGCAATGGTAACTATGAATGACTGAAGGTATGCACCACCTGCACAGCACAAATGGTGTACTAATACATATGCTTGAAATAACCCACAGTCACAACTGCAGAATATCAGAATATGTCATTGGAGTATCCCACTGCTATGTACCATTCCATGAGGCTGATAAAAGATGCACCTGAGAGTATCTGAGGCCTGCTCAGCAGCATGATCAAATACCCTTGTAAGTGTCAAGACCCACACCATGGCCAGACCACACTGCATGCAGTAACACCCTACCACAACAAACACATAGGGAATTGCTGCCCAAACAGATTTAGCAAGCATTACAAGCTGTGAATGTAAATGGAAAATAGGAAAGCCATAGCAACATATTACAGGAAATACACCTAGCAGGCATACAAGGAGTGAATGTAAAGGCCAAATATTGAAGCCATAGCAACAGATTGCAAGAGCCACTGCTATATACCAGTTACACCACAATCTCCACAGGAAAGCACACACACCCATATACACAGTATTACTAGTCATAGGTGTCAGTTTACATACACACGGAGAACAGGACACTGGAGGAAGGAATACTCAGCTTACAGAACAACATGCTTTGCAGTGTCTACAACACAGCCTGAAATATGAGAGACATGCTAACCCTTACACTCACAGAACAGTGTCCACAGCAAACCAGCATGGTCCCCACCCTGATAATTTGAAAGGGCTACACCTACCTAACAGACCTTTTTATAGCACAGTCCTGTAATCACAGTGAGAACTGCAATCACTACACAACAGGCTGCATGCAATTAGTAAATGCTGACTAACAATTGGTGCAGAGGCCATCACATGGACATGTGCAGATACCTACAAAAGCATCCTGTACTCCCAGTCCACACATGCAATACTGTCATTGCACCCGCTGGAGGTAGAGAGAGAGAGGGAGAGAGAGAGAAAGAAAGAAAGAAAGAAAGAAAGAAAGAAAGAAAGAAAGAAAGAAAGAAAGAAAGAAAGAAAGAAAGAAAGAAAGAGAAAGAAAAAAAACCTGAAACAACAAAGCAAAGAGGCTGACAGCAGGCCAAGCAACTGCAAGCCTACACAAACAGCTGCAACAAACACAGGTAATGTAAAGCACTACTATAATACTCTACATACTGAGAACCCTCCAGATGTGTTATTGGTCTGTATCTATGTATATGAAGATGTGCATAGGGCCAGGGACATACTGAAACTCACTGAAGGCTCCACATACATATGTATGTGACAGTAGCTATGTGCACATAGCAATGAAGGCTGTAGTGCAATGTACAAGTAGGTTGTACAGTAATGGATGTTCAGCAGTACGTTACTGTGTGTATACATATGTGGAACTAAAAAGGAGTGTGTGTATATATATATATATATATATATATATATATATATATATATATATATATATATATATAAAACCTGTGTATACGTATGTATATCGAGATATGTATGTATATATATATATATATATATATATATATATATATATATATATATATAATATGCATATGTGTATACATAGATAGAGAGGGATGTAGAAATACATAGACATATAAGTTTCGCAGTGTCATAGTTTAGTACTAGGCTATCTGCAGACAGTGTATAGAATAGATTTAGAAACTTCCGCCTCTGTATAGTAGTGACACAGTGAAGACCCCCCCTACATAATAGCATTAGTTTACTGTGCCTCTGTCTAGTAGTGACACAGAGAAGACCCCTGCTGCAAACCTATGATCTCCCATCCACTTGTCAAGAATGCACATGAAGAGTGTCAGTGAGGGTCTCTGCTTAACATGAACTGGGATCCTGTTCTACAGTATGGGAAGCCTCTTAGTGATGGATCTGTCCCTACAGTATGTCCTTTTCATATGTGTGCTGAGGTTTAAATCCATAGCTGTTGTGCTTCTGATGGATTTGGATTGTATAAGGTGGAACATGTCCATCAATACCAGATTGGACATGGCCTACTACATCAAGCACAGATCACCCCTATGTAGGCAGTATGCTATGGAATAGAGCATGAGTTACGTTAGTCTGTCAGCATATGACAGTTGTTGCAGACCCTTGATCCTCCTGGTGATGTACTTATGGGGTCCCCCTAGCTGTTGCAAGTGCCAGGTGAGGTACATACCAAATGGGGCATAGTATACAGTCATGGGCCTGATAAGGGAGGAGTATAGGGGTACAATGACCCCTTTTGATATGGATGTGAATCCCTTCATGATAAGGTGGGCAAGGTAGGAAGTCCATCCAACCACTTTGGCAATGTGGGTGTCAAATGAGAGGTTAGCACTGAACAGTGTCACCAGGTCTCCGATTACTTTGTCTGTACTCAGTGGGTTATTGTCTATGTGATAATATGTAGGTACCTTGTCCGTCCAAATTGGTATGAGTATACATTACATGGCATGCAGTGTAAGGCCATGACTCCGGCACCAGTTGTTGGTGTCCATGAGGCCTGTCAGTAGGATGTATGAGTCAGCAGGTGTATCGCCTATGGCGCCTAGTATGCAGTCATCTTTGAACATTGTCAGCCACTACCCTCCCATGTCTGCTTTCATATCTGAGAATGATATGCCGAACATGAGCAGTCCCAGGACAGAGCCCTGTCGGACACCACATGTGACTGGCTCTGAGTCTGAAATGGCACCAGTGAGTTTGACTGTAGGGTTTCTATCCGTTAGCTGGTTTGCAACCCATCATGTGACATATGGATTTACATTTCAGCTGTTGATCATGTCTATGATGCCAGAGTGCGGTATTGTGTCGAAAGCCATAGGCAAGTCCAGGTAGGCTGTATGGACTGCTGTGCCCTCATCAATGGCTCTAGTGACTGATTTGAAAAGGTCAACCAGGTTCATAAGGCAGGATCTGCCCTCTACAAAGACAAAAAGTGTCAAAGTCCCCAATGTCACTGTGTATGGGTACCATAATGATCCTTTCCATAGTGTTGCAGACCAGGCTGGTTAAGCTTATGGGGCGGTAGTTACCAGGGTCTGTAGAGGTGCATCCTGTGTGGAGTGGGACTACTGTTGCTGTATGCCAGTGTCCAGGTACATATGCTGTAGTAAGGCTACGGCTGAATAGCATGTAATGTGCATGTGTAGCTCCTCTTGCAGTTCATGTAGCATGCAACCTGCAATACCGTTGGGTCCCATTGATGCTGTGTTTACAGCTCTGCTGAGGGTGGTTCCCAGTGGGACATCTGAGATGACAGGGAGGTTACAGTCAGCTGGGATAAGTAATTCCACATGTGTGGGTGAGGGAGGGGAGAAACCTGCACTGAACCTGTCTGCCAGAATGTTGGCATTATCTGTGTGTTCAGTGTAGCGTTTGTCACTGTGAACTAACTGTGAACACAACTGAGGGTTCCCACCCAGGTGTGTAACATAGCAGAGGAAGGCCTTATGGTTATCTGTAGTGACCATAGCGATGTCCCTCTCATTGTTGGCCTTGCATGTTTGTACGACAAAATGTATCTTTCTACTACTGCTGATCAGAGATGCCGTAGCTCTATGGAAGTATGCTCTGCCATGCAGTAGCTACCTTCTGTTGTTATACAGTCTGTTCAATGCTGGGGTCCACCAGACAGGATGCCTGCCCTTGGTGGAGAGGGTCATGGTTTCATTTGTGATTGCATGATCCATGCATTCTTGGAGATGTCTGTAGAAAGCATATGTGAAGGTGTCTGCATTGTGGGAAGTGGTTTACACTGGCCCAGTGGGCATTAAGGATACCAACTCAGGTATAAGAAGTGTAAAGTCGGCATGTGAGAGGTTTCCCACTGTAGTCTTTTGTGTTGTGGGGGAGGTGGGACATGTATACCCAGGGGGATTAGTCTGTGGTCAAATCTGACTAGTGAGGGGTATACTTCCAGTGTGTAGCACATTGTCCCCATGTTTGTGATGATCAGGTCTAGTATATTATCTCCTGTTGTGGGAGAGGTGACTAGCTGTTCCATTGCATTTGACATAGTGAATTCTGGGAACCTTTGGGCTAGGGTGTTTGGGGTAGAATAATGCACCCAGTGTATGTTAGGGTAGTCGCAGTATCCCAATATGATGGTGTGTGGTGGGACATTCATGTCCTCCAATGTCTACAGGAAGGCTGACTGTGGTCCCTGAGATTGGGAGGGTGGTCTGTAACATGCTACCAGTTGTATAGCAGGTTTGCCTACGGTTATCTGCACCTGGATGGTCTGTGATGCTTCATGTGTTGCCACTAACCTGGAGGTGTGTGTGTCCTCCATGAATATGGACACACCCCCTCCCTTTTTGTTTTGTCCCGAGTCCTGGGGCCAAAACGCATGATACGGGGTATAGCCTGGTACTGCTGGTGTGCTCTCAGGAGCCTTGAACCAGGTTCTCACTTACTGCACAGACATTGAAATTGGTAGAATATGTACGTACAGATATATGTAATACACACATACATATATAGATATCTGTAGAGACTTATACATATACAGATAGATCTGACTGACAACAGATATGTCTGTATATGACTATCTCTCTCTCTGTCCCACCCCCTCACACTCTCACTCACCCTGTGTCTCTCTCTCACTCTCTCCCCCTCTCTCCCCCTCTCTCCCCACATCTATATGTATATATCTACATCTATATATACATATTTTATATACATATATACAAACAGATATATCCATATACAGATATATATCATATATATATATATATACATATATATACATATATATATATATATATATATATATATATATATATATCTATATATATATATATATATATATATATATATATATATATATATATATATATATATATATATATATATATATATATATATATATATATATATATATATATATACATATATATATATATATATATATATATATATATATATATATATATATATATATATATATATATATAGATATACACATTCCTGAAGTTCATCACCAAGTATAGACTCAACCTAATACTTGGTGGTGATATTCACCCCAACCCTGGCCCACTCACTTCAGATACAGATACCCCCTCTACTTGTAATCTAAGCTACAAACCTACAATTAATAGGCCAACTACCTCTTTCCTAGTCTGTCATCTCAATATTAGAAGCATTAATAACAAGGTACATGAATTGCATGCACTTCTGGATGTCCACTCCCCTGAGATTCTCTGTTTATCTGAAACCTGGTTAAAACCTAACACTAAAGACAATGAAGTGTTACCACCTGGATACAACATACACAGGCTGGATCGTGCTTCGAGGAAGGGGGGTGGAGTAGCTGTACTCTATAAATCTGAGTTGAATGTCACCATAGATGTAATACAACCTCCTCAGATTAATAACTCAGAGATTCTTGCCACCAAATTGCAACTTAATAAAAATAAATGTGTTAATATCATCTGTATGTACATTCCCCCAGGTAACAATATATCTACATTTGAAGATATCATGCATTGGCTATCATGTCACTACCCCCAAGAAACCCTACTACTTGGAGACTTTAACATATACTGGGGCACCTGTTCCTCAGAATCCCCAACCACCCATATTAACCTGCATGCATTTACACAAATCATATCCACCCCTACCAGGATAGGTAAACCCAACCAAAAAGAAAGTATACTTGACTGGGTACTCATAAACAGTCACCCCCAACTGTACACCTCTGGTACCCTTCTTAGTGGCCTAAGCGATCACCTTCTCACATATGTAATTAAGCACAAAACCATTAATTCCTAACAACCCTTACTCAGAAAGGTTGGAAACAATAAAAACATTGACCCTGCCAAATTCCAACAAGAACTAAACTCATGTAATTGGTCTATTCTAAAACACCTCCCCTTAGATGAAGCAGTAGCGTACTTTAACAACAAATTGCTTGAGATCCTTGATTTGCATGCACCTGTTCGTTCAAAGAGAACCAAGGCAAAAACTGCACCATGGCTTTCTATAGAGTCTAAACTCAAAATTACCCTTAGAAACAAAGCATGGGCTTTATGGCATTCTTCTAAAGACCCTCAAGATCACATTAAATACAGGCAATCCAGGAACAAAACCAAAAAATCAATTTTACAAGACAAAAAAACAATACTACTGTAATTTACAGACAGTAAATCAAAATAACCCTCAGAAGTTTTGGGCAGGTTTAAATAATCTACTACATCCTGGACAAACTTCAATGCCAATCCCTGCTACTACTATTGATAAAACTCCTGAAGATGTTTCTGATGGTTTTAACCAATTCTTTACTGAGACAATTCAAGCCCTAGCTAGCCAACTACCTCCTAGCTCCCCTGGTCCTGTAAGTAGCACCCCTAGAAACCTACTTGCGTTCAGCTTCCAACCAGTCGCCACTTCACTTATACATACCTTGATCAAAAAATTAAAACCCACTACACTTTCTGCTGATCAACTCCCTGCCGAGTACCTACAAAAATCAGCTGATGCTATTGCTTACCCCATCTCAATACTAATCAATTGAACCATAGTAGAAGCTAAAATTCCCACCATCTGGAAAATATCCTATGTAATCCCACTTCACAAAGGAGGCAGCTCTACTGAATTCTCCAATTATAGGCCAATAGCTATACTCTCTCCACTTGCAAAGATTATGGAAAAATGTAATAGACAACTCATGCACCACCTAATCCAAAATCACCTTATGGCAGACACTGATGGTCACGG
>NC_056737.1:1527807403-1527837570 GCF_019279795.1 Protopterus annectens | reverse complement strand
GAGTCGTTTTAGCTGTCTCTTACACGGGATTTCGGGCTGTTCCTGGATCGTGATGGCTGCATGGAGTCTTACACGGCTCTTAGACTCCGTGCAAGCCATCGTGAATTGTGGTCACAAAATAGAAGTGATCAAATGTTAAATAAAGAGCTTCATATCAAAATTAAATGAAGTCAGAAATGAATGATATTCAGAGC
This sequence comes from Protopterus annectens, assembly GCF_019279795.1. Taxonomy (NCBI): domain Eukaryota; kingdom Metazoa; phylum Chordata; order Ceratodontiformes; family Protopteridae; genus Protopterus; species Protopterus annectens. The sequence continues at coordinate 1,527,837,376 of NC_056737.1, read as the reverse complement.
AATGCAGACCACACAAACAATTCAGCTAAATACAGATGTTTCTAAATAAAAGAGGAATGCTGTTTCTCAGCTCCCACGACTAATTAACCAATGCTATTCGCAGTTTGGAAAGGAATTCTTTGGTAACTTGTTTTAACTGACCATAGCATAAATGTCTTAAAACTCCAACAGAACAGAAAATTTTACAACAAAACAAATGTAATACTAGAATAAGATACAAAATAGAAGTGATCAAACCTTAAATAAAAAACATCAAATCAAAATTAAATGCCATCAAGGATGAATGATATTCAGATTTGTAAATGATAAACAGTCTATTAAGTAAGAAAGTAACTTCTCCATTGATTTTAAATGTTTATTTTTTTCCCTGCATTTTTGCAGAGGGGAAGCCCCCCTGCACCCCCCCATGTATATAAATAGAAAATTATTTTTCACTATACTTGAACAAACATGGAGACGTTTTTTTTCATAAATGGGTGGGTTAAGAAAGTAACTACTCCTTTGATTTTAAAAGTTTAGCACTACGAGTTGAAATTTTATAAGGTTATCCCTGGCAACATTTTCAAAAGGGAAACAGTGCTTGTATCCATTTAGACTGATGCAGAATAACAATTGCTTGCCTGCATTACATACCTCTGCAACAACTGTATTTGCACATCTGCTTTACAGTTCTGTTTACAATTACATTTGCACCTAATCTTTCTTAATGAAACACCATATCTGCTGTGAATGCTGCTTTCATCCTATTACTATCAAGTCTTGTTTAAGTAACCTTTGAGTAGAATGCAAAACCTACAAGTTTATTGGAAAATAAGTTTCATAGCCATGTAACTAGAGGCCCAGTGGGGAATGACTGTTTTCCTTAGCACACTTCACATACTTCATTGTGATGTTTGTTCTTCATTTTAAGTGGCAAGAATGCTTTTGGTTTTGTCCCTTTTTGTAGAAAAAAAACATAACATTTTCCCCTTTGAATGTTTACCGCATGCCAGAAATATCAGATGAAGATTCGTGTGGACTACCGAACCATCTTCATGTTTATGCAAGTACAGTGAAAAAAATGGTCTTGTGCAGACTGTTGGGCAGGGTTTGGGTGGGCCTTTCTACTGTGTATTGGGGAGGGGGTACTGTTGTAAAATGTCCTTTTTAACTGACCCTAGCAAAGAACTCTTAAAACTCTAACAGAACAGAAAACATAAAACAAAACAAATGTAATACTAGAATAAGATACAAAATAGAAGTGATCAAACCTTAAATAAAGAGTTTCAAATCAAAATTAAATGCAGTCAGAGATGAGTGATATTCAGAGGAATGCAGACCACACAAACATCCCATATACTTTTCAGGACTATTCCTAGTATATTTCAAGGGTACCTTTTTACTAAGGTAGTAAAATTAAGTTCTGCAACCAAAATCTCATGCTATCAATGACCTTATATTTGACAAGTTATAATGGTTATTTTTCCATGCATGTGCATAAGTATGCATGTAACACATAATCTATGATTATATTCATGTGGTTTGAAAACAGCAGCCTCTACATGTTGTACCGACAGACTTGCAATTCAAGGCATTTTTGAATTTCTATAAATTCTGTATTTGCTATGTACTTTATAATGGAAATATTTTATTGAAACCGTATGCAGTGCACATAACTGTTTTAGAAGTGCACTTCAAGGTTACTACTGGAATTCACTTAATTTTCTCTAAGGGTTCCCTATTGTGGCTGAGACCCATCACTGACCAGACTACTTATCCAGTTACCAATAAGGAGCTAAGTATTTTATGTGTATGTATATATATATATATATATATATATATATATATATATATATATATATATATATATATATGTGTGTGTGTGTGTGTGTGTGTGTGTGTGTGTGTGTGTGTGTGTGTGTGTGTGTGTGTGTATATACACATACATATACACACACACACACACACACACACACACACACACACACACACACACACACACACACACACACACACACGCACATATTACTTCAGCACTTCAGTAGACTGAATTTTCACCTACCCAAATTTTATTTTGACGAGAAGACAGAAGACAACACTGAACTGTCACTAAATCAAAACTACACACTCCCAACATTTCTAACTGGGAAATGAGATATTTGGCCAACAATAAAACTGAACATACACTGCACTAAGTCAAACTGACACAGATGGGGGGGCTACACCCCCACCCCCCAACTAAATATACCAACTCCAGGATGCACTACAGTGGGGAAAGGGGTAAAGTTCACTATAAAATTCGGGTAAGTGAAAATCTGGTCTACTGAAGTAGATATATATATATATATATATATATATATATATATATATATCACTTGATACCACCCTACATTCTATCATAATTAATAAGCTAAGCAAATTAAATGTAAACTCATATGTTACCTGTTAGATAACAAACTGGCTATTAGATGGAAGGCATGCTGTCCTCAAAATGACTATTCTGTTGTGGTATCCTCCAGTTATTAATTCCAGGACCACTTCTGTTTGGTATTTACTTCTACAATGTCAAGGCTGACATCAAGGGCTTATAGCTGACCAAGTCTGGAGTTGTCATTATCTCACCTTCTGACGTTTCAGGAGGGAATAGTATGCAGCAATAAGTGGTGCCTAGCACAGCCTAAAACTACATGCCAAGAAACGCAGCACCAGAACTATGTGTAGACAAAACTGACTTAGTCATAAGGGACCTGAGCATTTCAAACTGACAATTAGTTATCCTTTGTTCATTATGTATCCACTAATGTTAGGAAATCCTTTTACCTAATCAGGGGTGATTAATAAATCATAATGTCCCCTTTCATATGTACTTGTCTAAACATATGACCCAGCTTGAGAGAGTGCATTGTTTTCTCATTACAATAATCAAGGGTATGTCTTCCTTGAGCTATCCACACAGCCTTAAAGCACTTTGTCTCTTTTCTGTTTTCCTATACAATCTGGAGAGGTAATCTCTGTCTAGCCTAACCTACATAGTCTCAAAGGATCTGGTCCACTGTCACCTGCTGCACACCTGCAGAACTAATAACATCCTAAATACCTGTTCAAGAGAACTTATCTTCTACCAAAACATTAATCAGACCTGCTGGCAAGATAGCTATATATCCCAGAAAATATCAAGTTAACAGAATAGACGTCCTTTGGATATAAAGCAAAGTAGGTCCCTGACTCTCTTTAAGCATAACATGGATGCATGGATGGGTAATTGCAAATACAGCCCAGGTCTGGCCCATGAAGCCATTGACCCATGAATCTATGAACATAAATGTGCACACTTTCAATATGGCATCACCACATGCTAGCAAACCAGAATTTTTGACCAGATCCATGAATGGTATTCACAAACCTATTAACTTCCGTACATCTGCTACATGATAGCATCACATAACACAGTGTTGTGTAGTTCAGAGAAGTGACAAAACCTAAGAACACATCCAGACACAGTACTGTCATTCTGGAAGGCTTCAGATGACATGAAAGAGCAACAGCATTTATATAAGGCCTGCAGTACACTTCTGGATGATCCAAACCATACAAGCACACCTCAGCCCCTGAATGAGCAATAGTCTACTCACAAAAATGCATCACCTAGACTAGACTGCAGATCTCATGCCAGTAATGCAACCCTGTTCCCACTCAATATGTCACCTCTGGTGACTGCTCTCATTGATGATAAGCCCTACAGTGCTACCCCCCCATACTTGAATGCATCAAATGAAAACAAGTCTGTGCTGTCTCATTCCAAGTATAGAACTGCCATCACCTTTTCAAATGTCCACAATAGTATACGCAAGGTATGGCCAGTCTGATTACATCACATTTAGGTCCTTGCAAAGGTCTGACATAATACTGAGGAGTAGTTAAACATTAAAGGGTGACATAGCCATAATGACTTACTATGAAATATAATAATATTATTACAGGTAGTACAACATTCATACACTGTATACACAGTTTTCTATCAGTTCCCGTTCCCAATGGCACAAACAATTCTGCTGTTATCCAACAATGTGGAATTAGTACATCTGGGTGCTGACTAGCTAGCACCATATTACTGTATTGTCCCTGTTTTCAACTCTGTTATCCATACCCATGTTTGTGCAACTCACTCTAAACTTAATCAATTCTTTTGAGCATATGTATGTGTATATATATATATATATATATATATATATATATATATATATATATATATATATATGTGTGTGTGTGTGTGTGTGTGTGTGTGTGTGTGTGTGTGTGTGTATATATATATATATATATATATATATACATATATATATATATATATATATATATATATATATATATATATATTTATATATATAGTTTCCCCTTCAGAATCTCAAACTACTGAAATCCCGAATTTCAGTAGCCCAAGAATAGAAAGGCGAAAGTGCAGAATACCGAAACCCCAGACGCGCGAAATTCAAAATCCCGAAGTTTGGAAATTTTGAATTAGTGGTTCTGGTGTAGCGGTGTGTGAGCAGGTGATTGGAGATGTAGGTAAGTGTTTGTGTTTTACGGGTTTTGGGTAGGGGCTTTAGCGTGTGTCTGTGTGTTTTGTTAGTGTGATGTGTGTGTGCAAGGGGAATGTAGCTTGTGTGGTGGTGTTTTTGTATGTTTGTCTGTGTGGTGCGACCTCGGAGTTAGTATATTTAAGTAGGAGGGTGGGGGGGCCACAGGGGGGGCTTTCCTTCCTGCTTGTATGTAGGGTAGGTGTTTGTGTATGTATAGGGACATGTATGTTTGTGTTTGTGTCTGTGGTATGTTTAAAATGTTTAAAATTTCGTGCTTCTGGGGTTTCGAGTTTATGGATTTTCGGCTTCATGGTCTCGGAATACTGAAATTCAGGATTTCAGTATTTTGAGATTATGAAGTGAAACACTATATATATATATATATATATATATATATATATATATATATATATACATATATATGTATGTGTGTGTGTGTGTGTGTGTGTGTGTGTGTAAGTGTGTATGTGTTTTGTCTCTAACATTATATATAAATATATACATATATAGATATAGTTATATATGAGTCTACTTCTACATTTCAAACTTTCTTATGGTCGAGAACATAACATCAAAATTTTGAAAGTTTGAAACATTTAAATGGAGATCACCGTACTGTGTGAAATGGTATATTTACCATTTTCCTTGCTGTAGTACAATCTTGGAGTTGGTATATTTAATTAACAGGAGATGTGGGGAGGTGCAGGAGGCTTATCCCCCTGCAAAAAAGTTAAAAAAAGGCATTTTTTTATTTGCATTTCTAAGTTTCAAAACTTTGATCTAATGGTCTTGACCATAAGAAATTTGAAGTTTTGAAACTTCAAAATGTAGAGGTAGACTCATGTATATGTATACATATATGTATATATATATATATATATATATATATATATATATATATATATATGTATATATATATATATATATATATATATATATATATATATATATATATATATATATAGTGAATCTGGGAATACTGAGGCAATGCAGCAATTGCCTCATGTACACAGACAACCCTCTCCTTTTACCACCAAACACTACAACCTGCGAGAGATGCACTTACATAGCCAAACTGGAAGCAAAGCTCTCTCCAGCCAAGATTGTGCTAGACATTCAAGAGGATAAGGTTAACACCCACACAACACCTCAAACAACACATAGTCCTTCAAAACCCACACCACCAAAACCCACACATAGCAACACAAAACCCACATATGTGGTGGCTCTTAACATTAACCTGCTCAAGCAACAAGGACCTCCGAAGCTGAAATGCAAACAAACACCACCCCCAAACACAACCAAAACATCACATAGCTCACACCACCAGTGTGCCACCCAACAGAAGTCCCTAAGGCAAGACAAATTATCCAAAACTTTAGTCATAGGTGACCCTAAAGTCAGGCACACTGATGTCCCACTCACCAGGCTGAATAAGTAGAAAATTACAGTTAGTTGCCTGTCGGGTGCCAGGATACAGCACTCAACATATGCACTCAAGTCACTCCACAACAGGTACAAATATGACTCTGTCATTGTTCATGTTGGAGTGAATGACTTGAGACGTACCTCCCTGGACTACATGAAAAGGAGCTATATTATGTTATCGTAAAATCAAAATCTCGAACGGAACAACAGCGAAAGTGCCAAAATGTCGAGGGTCCGTTTTTGAGATCGCAGTACAGTGATATTGGGATATTTGCCCTTTCCTCACTGTAGTGCAATCTCGAAGTTGGAATATATATTTAGCAGGGGGGGGGCACAGCCCCCCACAATATCAAATTTGAGTTTTGGCATTTTCGCTCTAGTGAGCGTTCGACATTTTGCGTCTACGATGTTATGATATAGACGCCATGAAAAGAGACATGGAAGAGCTCTTGGATCATGTAGCCCAGGCAGGTATGACCCTAGCCCTAAGTAGCATCTGCCATCGCCCAGAATGATACCACAGTATAAGGACAAAATGATTGACTTCTATAACTGGCTAAGCTTCTGGTGTCATTCAAAGGGGATCCAGTATCTATCTACCTGGGACCACATGATCGACAAACTATCATGCTTTGCAAGAGATGGTTTGCACCTGTCGCTCCGGGGATTCAGGTTACTGGCTAAAGCTCTTGCCATTCCTATAGTGCCTTTTTTAGGCAAGGTTCAAAGGACAAAACTATCACTGTAATGGGTACAAACAAGCAAAATCTGAAGGTAATGCTACTCAATGATAGAAATCTAAACCTCAAGATGCACTCTCTCAAGGCTCTCCTAAAAATGGAGAACATTGATATCTACGCAGTAACTGAGACCTGGTTCAAAGGTCCAGAGAGCACCCCTGCAATACCAGGCTACAACTCATACTACACATTTCGGCCACCAAACCAGGACCGAAACACTAAAGGTGAAGAAGTGTCCATATTCACCAAGGATATTCACACCTCCAGGCTGGTTGCCCAACACAATGCATCTGAAATACTCCAGGTGCAACTAACGCTAGGTAAGACTGCAATACAAATTGTAGCTTGCTACAGATTCCCCACCATGCCCCAAGATTCTCACTACACCTTTCTAAACATACTGGAAAATATTAAGATACAACCAAACTCCCTAATACTGGGTGATTTCAACTACCCTGTTATTAACTGAGAAAACTACTCCTGTACCAACTCCTTTGCTCAACGGTTCTTGGAATTCATAAATTCCAACGCCCTAGAGCAACTAATTCATAGTCCCACCAGGGGTACCAATATTCTAGACCTGGTCATTACCAACATGGGAGATTGATGCTCCACACCAGTGGTCACCCCCTCATTGGTCAGATCAGTCCATAAGCTAATCACCCTTGACATCCACATCCCACCTCCACCCCCGTTTAAGGAAACCTCCATAAAAACTTCTCCAAAGCCACCTTCATGCTTCTCAAGTCAGAAGTAACAAATTTCATGACACCCATGCAGATGAGAACTGAAAGTTCAACTGCTGAATCCTACAGCAAGGTGCTGTATGAGCACATTCACTCGTGCATGAACTGAGCCATCCCAAATATCACCAAGATGCTGTCATCTAAAAAAAGGAAGCCAATCTGGTGGTCCCCTGCCATAAACAAGCTGTACAACAGAAGGAAAAAACTGTTGCAGAAAAGAGGAAAAAACCAGGATTCAAAAAACTCCCTCACCAGCCTCAGTAGAAAGCTGAGATCCCTCATAAAATCTTCCAAAGCAAGTTACGAAAACAAAATTGCCAAAGATTCCAAAGACAACCACAAGGCATTCTACAGCTATGGGACCAGACAACATCCCAGGCTGTGTACTGCATGAACTACAAAATGAACTGGCACCTCACCTATGTGTCATGTTCAATCATAGCCTCACCTCAGGCTTTGTGCCCACAGAGTGATGCACAGCTACAGTCATCCCACTCCATAAGGGGGATCCACTTTGGATCCCAGGAATTACCATCCCATCAGTCGGACAAGCCTGATCTGCAAGGCCATGGAATGTATTATCATGGAACTTATAAACAAAGACATTGGCAACCTTGAACCCCATCCAGTTTGGGTTTGTGAAGGGATGATCTTGCCTCCTGAACCTGATCAACTTCTTTGAATCAGTCTCCAAAGGTGTGGATGACTGTAAGGTGGTTCAAACAGCCTACATGGACCTCACCGATGCTTTCAACACTCTCCTCCACTCTGGCATCATAGCTAAACTTACTAAGCTGGGAATTAAGCCCTGCATCATTCGATGGATTGCAAACTGGCTTACTGACAGAACATGCACTGTAAAAGTAGCTGACTCCAAATCCAGCTCCAGACAAGTGACAAGTGGTGTACCACAGGGTTCTGTCCTGGGACCACTCTTGTTTGGCATCTACTTCTCTGAAGTACAGGCCAACACTAAGGAACTCTGGCTTACAAAGTTCACAGATGACTGCAAGCTGGGAGTCATTATTGAATCCCAAAATGATGTGGATATACTACAAAAGGACCTTACCGAAACAGATGCCTGGTGCCAGAGCCATGGGCTCACGCCAAAAAATTTATAGTTGTCCCCTTTGGGAAAAACCAAGTACATGTGAACTACCACATAGGTGGCAGTACACTAAACACCGAAAGTGTGATAAGAGACCTAGGGACACAGGTGGACAGTGGTCTCACCTTTGATAACCACATAGCCACAACAGTTAGAAAATATTTCTACATGGCACAGCTCATCACTAAGGACTTTTCATCCAGAAAAAAGTAGGTCATTGTCCCTCTGTACTCATCCCTCACTAGAACCATTATAGAATAAAATGCCTTGTTTGGTATGTACCTCACAAGACATCTGCAACAACTAGAAAGGCCGCAGAAAAATCTCACAAAAAGAATCACAGGCCTAAAGCAGATGCCTTATGCTGCCCATCTAAAGAAACTCCAGCTATACTCTGTTGCATATCGCCTACTCAGAGGTAATCTCTGCCTAACATAAAAGGCCATGTCAAACCCAGAGTTGTTGGCCATCCTACACTTAAAGGAATCCCAATCCCTCTGAGCCACATGCTCCAGGGATCTTAACCTTGTCATCACCATGAATAGAACATGCTGGAGGGATAGGTTCCTGACCCAGAGACTCCCCATACTCTGGAATAGGCTGCCCATACATGTCAGGCAGAGCACCTCAATGGCCCTCTTCAAGAGGAACCTTGACAATTGGATGGGAGATAGGAAATTCACCCCGGGGATCACATCATTAGCCCTGCTAGACAGGGGTCCAGGAAAGTAAATATATGTGGGAAGCAATAGCCAGGGAATCATTATGGCTAGGCTTATATAGGCCCTAGGGCTGATAGTCTAGTACCTACCTATGAACCTATGAACATATATATATATATATATATATATATATATATATATATATATATATATATAGATAGATAGATAGATATGTAGATAGATATCTATATACTGTCTCTCTCTCTCTCTGTATATATATATATATATATACACACACACACACACACACACACACACACACACACACACACACACACACACACACACACACACACACACACACACACATATACACACACACACACACACACATACAAGGATACAAAGAATAATCGTCAAATAGAGTAACCGCAAACTACAACACAGGAGATAATCCCCTGAAATCGGAAGAAGAAATAAGGGATCTAGGGACCCAAGTAGATAGTCAGCTTTCCTTTGATAACCATGTTGCCAAAGTGGTTAGAAAATCCTTCTATGTGACCCGTCTGATCACGAAAGGGTTCGCATCAAGATCTAAGAATGTAATGGTGCCCCTCTACTCTTCCCTCATCAGACCCATTATTGAATACAATGCACCAATTGGAATGTACCTGGCTAGACATCTCCAGCAGCTGGAGAGACCACAAAGGTTCCTAACCAAGAGGATTACTGGCCTCAAACAGTTGCCCTATGCAGCACGATTGAAAAAGCTAAGACTGTTCTCTGTTGCATACTGCTTTCTCAGAGGCGATCTCTGTCTAACGTACAGAGCCATGTCCAACCCAGAATTGTTGAACATGCTCCATCTTAGTAAAACCAAATCTACTCGTGCTACACGCTCTAGGGATATAAACCTCAACACAACAATGAATAGAACATGCTGGAGGGATAAATTCCCTTCGCAGAGACCTCCCTTACTATGGAACAGGGTCCCAATCTACATAAGACAGAGCCCCTCACTATCACTCTTCAAGAGGAACCTTGATGAGTGGATGGGTAACAGAAAGTTCACACCGGGGATCACACCAACAGCACTACTAGATTGGGGCCAAGGGTATTAACTGCTAGTACAAGGGTCTAGGGAACTACTAAAGGGGCGGTGAATACCATACAATGTGGCTGGGCTAATATATACCTTCGGGCAGATAGCCCAGTACCAACCTATGAACCTATGAACCTATTAATTTGTTCAAAACAAAAAACATCAAAAAGACTCATTGGTGATTATCATAATTGCCACCTAAATCATCTAAAAAAGTAGTGGAAAATGTAAAACATAATTTGTGACTCCTTTTGGACATGCATAGTTACATACATGGCTCAATATATGATCAGATACACATAACGTATGTCTATGTATACGTGCACATGCATGTATATATGTAATTCCTTACCCTATTTGCCTTAGAAATATATGTGCATAGGCCTATGTGTATGTATGCATATATTCAGTTTGTTTACATATGTATATATAATTAACAGACATGGTTGACACTAACATCCATATTCATACATACCAAAATAAAATATTTTCATGTTCACCTAGAAATATATACTAATGAGCACACACATTGTCATACTCCCATGATTATGCTACAAATATGTCTGAATGGCATATGCCCTGCATGAGAACACTTACTGCAAAGTTTAGTCTTACACAGTGTGCTATTTTTTCTTTCTGAATACCCTCCTACTGTGTTTTATGTCCTGTAAGAGTACCAGCAGTGTACACAGATTACATGGTAGCTGTAAGCAAACATTTAATTATGTATTTAAAATAAATAGATTCATGCTGTGCTCTCTAAGGTACCATGAATTAAACTTAGGGGGGGAATTTAATAAAGCCTACATGGCCATATTTACCATGTAGGCATTATGCCACACTGCTTACATGAAAGTAAACAGGCTTGTGATCCAGTTAGCACTGCTGAGCAGTGTGCACAAGTGCACCAACATGGGACGTTCTGTGGCATACAAATCACCTCGTAAAGAGGTGAATTTCAAGCAAATGAGGCAAGCATAGTGATCCAGTAAGCAGATAGGCAGCTCTGTAGAGGCCGTGTCAGTGTTCATAGTGTACATGGAAAAATTCCATGTACAGGAATGTAGACAGCCAAAAGGGGTTGTAAAAATGTAGATAGATGGATGGAAATGGCATACCACACACAAAAATGAGTGAAACTATCATCTGTGTGTCACAAAAGGTACAGAAAATATGTTACTATAATAATTATTTTTAACAATCTGAGCATGTTTGCACAGTGCGCTGCAGTGTACAAATGTGCCTTATTAAAAAAAAAGTGGAAAAAACAAATCAGTGATTATGATACAGAAATGTATTACTGGATCCTTTGTGGAGCATCTACACTGGTGCATTGGTGCCATTGCTAATGTGGTAGGGCTTGGAAGTGTGTAGTTTCCAGGTTGTGAGGATGGATCCCTATGCAAATGAGGTGGAGTTACTGAATAACAAAATGGGGTACTTGTGTCCACATATCCCCACTGTGTAGGTGAAGAACCATGTTCCTGTCCACAGAGGAAGTAGCTGACATCTGGAGAGGTTGTGTCTCAGACCTGCTAAACTGACTGGCACTTAGCTGCACCTATTTGCATGGCTCACCGCAATGCTGAGCATAGAAAGTTTGGGGAGTATGCCCACTGATTTCTAAGCTATGTTTACCTATGGGGCATGTGTTTCCACATGTTTGTGTGGTGTTCCGCTGTGGTGAGCCTGAAAAGTTTGGGTGGTTTGTCCAGTGACTGCTAAGCTTTGTTTACCTGCTCGCCAAGCATTCACACAGTGCACCACATTGCTAAAAGTATCTAAAAAGCAATGATGTATTAATTAGTTGTGACCCTTGTTTAAACTAGGGTCAGTAAATGATGTTAATCATACATTAGAAGGTGGAATGCATCATAGATAGCCAATCACAGAGTCAGCACCTACAGTAGAGCACTATAAAGTATCAATACACCCTACATTCTGATTTTTCACCCATACTCTGCACCATTAAAGTACAGACTTGGGAATTTTAAGTGAAAGGATGCTATGGGCTGCTGCAGGTCTGCTGCATCTGTTTGCGCTAGATGCCAAAGTCAATGCTGCTGCTGGTGCTTTTACAACAGGCCTAGGCAGAGAAGGAGAAGAGATTTTAGGCCAAGGGTAACCTTTCAGGAATTACATGAGCTAGAGATTGAAGAGTGCTACAGGGTGAACAGGGACATACTACAACAACTCACTGAGCTCTGTCTTCCTCAACTCAGACCCAGAACCATCAGAAGGGAACCCATTTCAGTGGAAACAATGGTATGTGTAACCCTTAGGATAAAATCCACAGGTACCTTCCAAAGACTAACTGGTGACATCATGGGGGTTTCACAGGCATCAGCATCCATGGTACTCCACAATTTCCTAGATGTCATGCTACCACATGCAAGTGAGCACATTTATTTTTCCCTCACTGCTGAGGTGAGGGCCAGCAATATGCAACACTTCTACAAAGTAGCCCATTACACTGAGGTACTGGGTGCCATAGATTGCACTCAAGTACACATCAAGGCACTACCTGGTGAGCAGGATAGAATCTACATCAACCACAATGTGTACCCCTCCATCAACTACCAGGTCATGTGCAATACCCAGAGTATTATGATGAATGTGTTTGATGGCAGTCCTGGCAGTAATCCCAACTCCCATATCTGGCATGCATCACAGTTGTACCAGATGTTTGCTTGGGAGACATCCCAACATGGCCATTTAGTGGGGGATGCTGGCTACACCCTGGAACCGTGCATGATGATACCCATCAGAAATGTGCACACACCCATGAAAGAACACCATGATGAGGTACACGCATAAACTAGGAACATCATAGAGTGAGTGCTTGAGCTACTAAAGTCATGGTTCCAGTGTTTCAATATATCTGGTGGAGCCCTGCAGTACTGTCCAGCCACATGTGCACATATGTTCACAGTATTATCCTGTGGAAACAGCTGCAGCAGAATCAACAAAGGGAAGGGATACACAGCCCCCCACCAGTGCCTATGGTGTCACAGCCACATTCCAAGAGGACTCAGAGGAGGACTCCCCCCAATGATGTCTCTGTAGGCAGATGTAGGCATGCTCAGTATGCCCTGGCATTAGCTAAGTGACAACACATAGCACATTCACTGAAATCCCAGGGCCCTAGGGACTGACCCCTTACTGCTACTCACATAGGTATAGTAAATGTATTGATGCCAGGCAACCCACACAACCCACACAGCCTGTACTTATCCATGTATGGGTTGTGTACTGCTTGCATCACACAAAGTCAGCCCTGAACTACAGTTCTGTCAACTGCTACATTCACATGGTAAGTCTCTAAGCTGCACACTAATTGTAAGGATTACTATAATAGATCATATACATTGATCTGCTGCTGTTACGCAAAGAAATATAGTGGACTAATTGGACTGATGTAACATCCACATGGGACTACAGATACCCAGTCCAGTAGTTTCTGTTCCTTAATATTCGCTAGGTATCATGGTTGGAATATGCACTATATCAGTCATTGGGATGTTAAACAGTGGGATCACCTGGTATTTGGACTACTGTATATCCCACCAGATCATGTGCCATAGTTCCCCCAACACAGCAGTGTACCCATACAACTGCTTTAACAGAAAATCATCTATGGTATATCAGTGGACTAGGCAATCTCAGGGCTGTAACATAGATATTGTTCACACCATCGTATGTCTCTCCTTACTCAGGATAACAATGTACATATTTATGTTGTCGATTGTGTGATGAATGACTTTTCTCTGTTTCGTGACCTGAGTGACTCAGTAGATGAGGGGAGCTAGCATGGATAATGATGTTGATGGGGATAATCTGGAATTACTCACATCCTTTGCATGTGAGTTAGTACTATGTTGGTGTTTTCACAGACAATCATACCTCTTAGTGCAAGAAATCAGGACAAAGCTAGTAAGATTGGGGGAACAAAGGCCCAAACATAGGGGCAGATTTCAAATATTGTCCACATAAACCTAGAAAGTCACTGGAAGTAAAGGTGTTACATTATTACATATGTTCTGAAGGATATAATATCTGAAACACAAATGTTTGTCTGTAAGTAGTATAATGTAGTGACGTCAATATTCAATAATTCACCAGAAGACCACAAACATATGAGGAACTGGCCAAGCATATGAGGCAAAACAATGGACATTCTGTGGAAATCAGGACAGCTGAGAGGTATGTAGACCGTCAGTCTGATGGTGTAACACTATCAACGACAATCACAGATTAAGTACAGCACACAGCTTGAAAATGCTGTGGACAGTTTGAGTGAATTGCAGTACTGCAGAAACAGGGGCAGATGTTAATGTCTGTAATATACAAAATCCCAGACTGGAGTACAGGTAAGTGGGGCCTGGAGTCACCTTATAAGTACTGACAGTCCCACTGGGCATGCCCATACACTTAGCTAAAAGGAGCACAATCCTGTTGCCCCTTCATCAAAATGACCTGTTATGTATAAATGTCTATACATTGAGATATACGTATACATATCCATCTGTCACTACCTCTCACTCACATACATAGTATATCTATTGCTATGTAGTATCAAATAGTTATGTAGTGATATATATATATATATATATATATATATATATATATATATATATATATATATATATATATTAAAATGATACATACAGCCCCATATATCTACATAACACATATACATATCACACACACACACACACACACACACACACACACACACACACACACACACACACACACACTCGCACACACAAACACACACACACACACACACACACACACACACACACACACACACACACACACACACACACACACACACACACACACACACACACACACACACACACACACACACACACACACACACACAGAGCTACATTTATATATACATCCCTGTTATAAACAGAAATATGTGTGTGGATGTCTGCATTGTCCGACATACCCTAATAATGGTGAGTAAATCTCCTACTATCACACAGTCATACTGTTGCTCAAGGGATTTAAGCTAAGGGTGCAACAGTACAAATTCCACTTACTCACAGACCCCTGTGCCTGCTGGATGTCACACTATAGAGACAGATGTGCAGGTGCTGTAATGTATAATGTTGTCAATGCATGTATGGACAGGCCAACTTGTCCCTGCCCACATGTATGCCTATGTAACTGCAAGCAGCCACATATGGTCATACTGGTAACTGTGCACCCATAGCTAAGATAATCAAAGTTATTCCATTGCTAGGATACTAGATGCAGATAACAGTATGAAGCAATAACACACTGTATGCCACAGATGCTGTTCAGCACAGGCCTAGTTTGTGTAATGCACAAGTGCTGTGCCTGCAATTGCACATACAACATACTTAATGTGTGGTGTGTGTGATAAATACTGTGGTCTATAGTGTATAAGACTAGATAGGTAGGGATTATAATCTCACTCCAACCTACTTGGTGCGTGACTGTGTGCATGTATCCTGCAAATGAATGGGCATGCCCTCATGGGCTATCCAACTGCAATAGTTATGCACTTTTTGGTTCTGTAACTTGCTGCTGGCTTCCACACTGCTCTCTTCAAAAAAGACCTGTTGATGTCAGCCACCTTAAGACTACCAGCTGACAGTGTAATATCAGATGTAAGTCATGGCACATGCGCTAAGTACTGTGATCTATAGTGTATAAGACTAGATAGGTAAGGGTTCTAATCTTACTGAAACCAACTTTGTGTGTGTGTGTGTGTGTGTGTGTGTGTGTGTGTGTGTGTGCGTGTGTGCAAATGAATGGATATGTCCTCATGGGCTATACAGCTGCAATGGTTATGCCCTGTAACTTGCTGCTGACTTCCACGCTGCCATCTTCTACAAGGCCTGATGATGTCAGCCACCTTAAGACTACCAGCTGACAGTGTAATATCAGATATAAGCCCTGGCTCATGCAATAAATACTGTGATCTATAGTGTATAAGACTAGATAGGTAGGGGTTCTAATCTCACTCCAGCCCACTTGGTGTGTGTGTATATATCCCTATGGCATAACCTTGGTAGCCTAGACATATGTAGGGTTTTGCAGTGTTTTATTTGCTGCAGGTGATGTGGATCCCCAAAGAACTGACCACAACAAGGCCTGCATATGTCATCAAGCATTATATGTCCTACAGCAATAGTACTAGAAGACATGAGGTGTGCTGCGTGTACCACATACTTTGATCTGTAGTATGTACCACTACAGTGGTAAGTGTGTACACCTACATACAGCTAACCTGCACTATGCGTGTGCCTTGGTGTGTTCTGTACACACTGATTGGAAGTGGTACTAGCCTCAATGTAGCCATGTGTCTGTGTGAACCTGTTAGAGCATTTTACAACATGTTATGGAACCATGGTACGTATTGACAGAATGCAGAGAATACTGTAGCCAGTTGGAAAAATGTGGATGCATTTACTGTTGTACAACCAATACTGACAGGTTTGGGATGTGCATCCCAGACTGGCACTGGTATACCAAATGCAACAGTCATCACAGCTATCATCATGTGCAATGGCACCCTTGCCATGTTACTACACAGGCATATCATACAACTGTAGCAACCACACAGGTTTCAAGGTACACCAATGCACATTGTAGAGAACATGTCCTATGGAGTCCATGTCAGGACTATACATGTGTAGTCTGCCTACAAAATGCTTTGGAGGGGGGTGTGTATGGCTCCATACAGGGAGGTGTCAGGTCACACTGTGTACCTCTCATGTACCCATGACAGGACTAACACGTGTCACCTGTGCTACACACCAACACTGATGTAGTATGCATTGTACATGCTGGTGAAGCAGATATATAACCCAGGCAGTACACTCTACCTGAAACAGGATCCCCCATGCATGTCATGCACACACCTGCTGTGACACACATCATGTGCAGGTTACATATTGGGATGCAGAACACAATAATCATAACTGTTGCCAGGCAACTGTTGGCACTGGACACAGGATATATGTAGATGCGTCATCTCCATCAAAACCTTGTGGCACTTATGAAGGGTAGCAGACCTTTTCACAGATTAGGGATGCATGAGTATGCTGAATGTCAGCATTGTCCTTGTTAGCCTGTTATACACATATGAACCTATGGGGCCATGCAATTATAGTGATGTACCCTGCTGATAACATATGTCTGCTGTGCTGACATGCCACTCTGTGCTGCATTATTTCCACGGTGTACCCATATGTTATCCCAACAGACTCCTGTAACATAAACATAACCAGTCCCATGACACACCTGTTATTTTGTTACCTATACAGCCAAGTCACAGTCAAGGCAAGCAGCCACATATGGTCATACTGGTAACTGTGCACCCATAGCTAAGATAATCAAAGTTATTCCATTGCTAGGATACTAGATGCAGATAACAGTATGAAGCAATAACACACTGTATGCCACAGATGCTGTTCAGCACAGGCCTAGTTTGTGTAATGCACAAGTGCTGTGCCTGCAATTGCACATACAACATACTTAATGTGTGGTGTGTGTGATAAATACTGTGGTCTATAGTGTATAAGACTAGATAGGTAGGGATTATAATCTCACTCCAACCTACTTGGTGCGTGACTGTGTGCATGTATCCTGCAAATGAATGGGCATGCCCTCATGGGCTATCCAACTGCAATAGTTATGCACTTTTTGGTTCTGTAACTTGCTGCTGGCTTCCACACTGCTCTCTTCAAAAAAGACCTGTTGATGTCAGCCACCTTAAGACTACCAGCTGACAGTGTAATATCAGATGTAAGTCATGGCACATGCGCTAAGTACTGTGATCTATAGTGTATAAGACTAGATAGGTAAGGGTTCTAATCTTACTGAAACCAACTTTGTGTGTGTGTGTGTGTGTGTGTGTGTGTGTGTGTGTGTGTGTGTGTGTGTGTGTGTGTGTGTGTGTGTGTGTGTGTGTGTGTGTGTGTGTGTGTGCGTGTGTCTGTGTGCCTGTGTGCAAATGAATGGATATGTCCTCATGGGCTATACAGCTGCAATGGTTATGCCCTGTAACTTGCTGCTGACTTCCACACTGCCATCTTCTACAAGGCCTGATTATGTCAGCCACCTTAAGACTACCAGCTGACAGTGTAATATCAGATATAAGCCCTGGCTCATGCAATAAATACTGTGATCTATAGTGTATAAGACTAGATAGGTAGGGGTTCTAATCTCACTCCAGCCCACTTGGTGTGTGTGTATATATCCCTATGGCATAACCTTGGTAGCCTAGACATATGTAGGGTTTTGCAGTGTTTTATTTGCTGCAGGTGATGTGGATCCCCAAAGGACTGACCACAACAAGGCCTGCATATGTCATCAAGCATTATATGTCCTACAGCAATAGTACTAGAAGACATGAGGTGTGCTGCGTGTACCACATACTTTGATCTGTAGTATGTACCACTACAGAGGTAAGTGTGTACACCTACATACAGCTAACCTGCACTATGCGTGTGCCTTGGTGTTTTCTGTACACACTGATTGGAAGTGGTACTAGCCTCAATGTAGCCATGTGTCTGTGTGAACCTGTTAGAGCATTTTACAACATGTTATGGAACCATGGTACGTATTGACAGAATGCAGAGAATACTGTAGCCAGTTGGAAAAATGTGGATGCATTTACTGTTGTACAACCAATACTGACAGGTTTGGGATGTGCATCCCAGACTGGCACTGGTATACCAAATGCAACAGTCATCACAGCTATCATCATGTGCAATGGCACCCTTGCCATGTTACTACACAGGCATATCATACAACTGTAGCAACCACACAGGTTTCAAGGTACACCAATGCACATTGTAGAGAACATGTCCTATGGAGTCCATGTCAGGACTATACATGTGTAGTCTGCCTACAAAATGCTTTGGAGGGGGATGTGTATGGCTCCATATAGGGAGGTGTCAGGTCACACTGTGTACCTCTCATGTACCCATGACAGGACTAACACGTGTCACCTGTGCTACACACCAACACTGATGTAGTATGCATTGTACATGCTGGTGAAGCAGATATATAACCCAGGCAGTACACTCTACCTGAAACAGGATCCCCCATGCATGTCATGCACACACCTGCTGTGACGCACATCATGTGCAGGTTACATATTGGGATGCAGAACACAATAATCATAACTGTTGCCAGGCAACTGTTGGCACTGGACACAGGATATATGTAGATGCGTCATCTCCATCAAAAACCTTGTGGCACTTATAAAGGGTAGCAGACCTTCTCACAGATTAGGGATGCATGAGTATGCTGAATGTCAGCATTGTCCTTGTTAGCCTGTTATACACATATGAACCTATGGGGCCATGCAATTATAGTGATGTACCCTGCTGATAACATATGTCTGCTGTGCTGACATGCCACTCTGTGCTGCATTATTTCCACTGTGTACCCATATGTTTTCCCAACAGACTCCTGTAACATAAACATAACCAGTCCCATGACACACCTGTTATTTTGTTAACTATACAGCCAAGTCAACAACATACAACATAAGGACCACATAAGGTACACAAATGTACATGGTGTACTCGTGACAAATGCCAGCATACAGTATCTCTCATTAACCACTAAAAGTGGCATGGTGAACCAGCACTGCATTCCACAAGTACATGTTAAGTAATATAGTCACCCTGTGTATCAGACCCATAGCTTCATTTCCCTGCATCGATGTCAAGGATGACAGGGAAGTGGTACAGGTATCATCACTTGCACAGGGTGTTGTGTGGGGATGCAGGAGGCCTAGGCTGGCCCAAATGGTAGACAACATATGTGTGAGTTGGGAGAAGCATGTAAGATGGACCATGGAGAGGTGTTATGCATGTCTGTAGTTGACCAGCATTTGACAGTAATGTGTAAGTGTGTGCATGTACACAGTCAGGCTCAGTACTAGACCTAAATATGTGTATATTGGAAAAATTTGGACCATACATGGTAGAGTTGACTGTTCACCATCTCCAGCCCCAAACATGGGAACTGACTCTGCCAGGAGTTGTACTGGCACCTCCATGCCCAAAGTCAGAAGTGGTGCTAGTACATGACCTTGACTGCTGTCTGCTGGGACCATGTCCCCACAGGACCACCCAGGGCCACAAGCCCTTGGCCTGCCATGTTGTGGTGTGGACAGCACACTCATTTCTGTAGCACTTGTTATACTTCCACGACAGGAACAAGAGTGGGCACAGCCACGTGGACTCTCAGCAGATGGTGTTGCTGACCTACGTCCATGGGTCCGACGCTCATCTCCAACCATTCGTTCCAGCACAAACAATGAACAGTCCACAGTCTCTCCACTGTCTGAAGATTGGAGGAAGATGGGTGAAGGCTGCCAGCCTAGTCAAATAGAATGTGATACATAATTCTATCAATTGTATAAATAAATGTAAAATACAGGCTTGTGTTTTTAAATGAAAAAAACACTGTAAAATGTGAATTTCAAGATTGTTGCAACATTGCCATCTGCTGTAAGGAAAACCAAGCCAAGCATTTCAAATGTGTCTTTTGAAGTTGACAAGATCTTATGAATGCCTTTGATGCTTTACAAGTTGGCTCCAGTGAGTCTGGATGAAGGTTTCATGCCCATTGTTTTAAGGTTAAAGTTAAGGGCCAGAATTTACATATGGAAGGTGCTTTATTGCTCTGGTTTCTGCTAGAGTGTACATGTGAAATGTCCTTTATTGTTGTAGTTTCCTGAGCAGGTGTTAGATTGCTAAATAATGCAGTTTATCACCTGGGAACTCCAGACTAAGTGTCAAGATAATGGAATGTGAATACTGAGAAAACCTAAGTGTCAAAATGTAATTTGGGAGGGCCTCCGCAGAGCTGTTGGTTAGTGTTTAAAAACTATTGTTCAGTGAGAGACTGTAAGCATTTTGATCTTGGACATCTAACCAAGCACTGCTTATGCTTTATGTATGTAAATAGGATTATGGCCCTGTGATTTCTCTTAGGAATAGTTAAACTTAGAAGAAAGTTAGACTAAGTATTTTTATTTGAAATCAGATCTTTCCTACAATATTGTTTTTAAGTTTCTCTGTGATCTCTGAACTCTTAGATATCTCTGTGGTGTAGTAGTATTGTCTTGTGTTTTAATTATTTATTATTAAATATTTTAAAAACCTTTACCTGTGGCTGGTTTGTGTAGAGAAGTAGACTCTAGAGTACATTGCATATTTATAGAGTTCATTGTAATAGGCCACTCTAAAATAAGCCTTAGACTGAATAGTCACATTACCAATTGGATAATAATATTGCATAGTAATAATTGGACACCCTTTTAAGGGCCTTTGGGTAGCTGATAATATTAGCTGGTGGTGGCAGGAATTGCTACCGTATATTCTGGGTAAAGGGGCACAGCTAGAGAATCTGTGTCAGCCTTTCCCAGGAGTGTCAGTGAAGTTGTATAAATACTTACCTCAAAGTGTGGGTAAGTGTCAGCTACCTGGGCAGGGACATGAAGCACTGGTTGGACAGAGATGGTACTAGAGGCTAGCTTGCCAGCTAGGCTGAGATCTGGACCCTATAGCTGTGCCAGTGGGGAGTCTTATTGGGGACCTGGAGAGCAAGGGAGCAACCAGCCCCAGACTGACTGTGATCTTTGTGTGCACTTAAGGGAAATTGAACTTTACTGTGTGTTATCCTTTCCTCTTCTACGAGATGACCTCCCTGGTGTTAGTGGTGAGGATTGAGGCGCCTTGATTGCTGGGCCGGGGTACAGTCATCACACACTGCATCACAGAACCAATCCAGGGTGTTCACAATAAGGTGGAGGCTGTCAAGGATGTCAGACTGTGCAGCATCCATAATTCTAAGCAAATGCCTGGTGCTCCATTCAGAACATGGCTGTGCCTCCATGATTGACCAAAACATGCATCAGGTGACCAGTGATGTGACACCTGCAACAGGTGGTGGACAGACAGCAGTCCTCCTACAAGCACCCCTGTCAATCTGTCTGTGTGAGACCTCACCAGGTCTCTGGCTATGGCCACTGTCTATACTCACATGGAGCCATAGTTGCCACACTTTCCTGTTCAATGTCTCCACCCTCTGACTGTACAATATCTGTGGCCTCCAGGGATGGGGTATGTGTGGGTATACAGACTGTGTGTGGTGAAAATGGGCATAGAAGAGTGATGTCTACCTCTGGGCCAGATTCAGCCCCTGACACCCCAACCTGTGCCTCACTGTGGCCACCATCATCATCAGTGTCTGAGGAGACACTGACATCAGATTGTGTAGGGGACAGACTCCAAACCCTACTGTTACCTGCAATAAGAATGAAAAAAGCAGAAAATTAATACCTGCACTATTGTGTACAAAACACATTCAAGACTCATAACAATGAAGACCCATGACTGGATTAGCAGTCATTCAACTCAGGACCTTTGTAAACATCACTTGAAGTAAATCAAGTCAGACATGACCAGTAACATTTACCTTTTACTTACTCAGTATGACACTATAATTGACAAAACAACACATAAAACCCAGTACAACTCTCTTCATAAGTATATGGAAATAAACACTTCACTGCCTAATGTATTTGCCTTCAAACTGTTGTTTTTTAAAAGGCATATTAGATTCCTTGCCTCATTTAAATCAGGAGCCTTAGCTGCCCTTACCTATAACTGCCAAAATGTATCTGTTTATTGAACTACACTCCTCTGACTACTCCCTCTAGAAATCTTAGGTACCTCTTCCAGACTGGCATTTAAAAACATCCTATGCTGTTTACACACATAATTATGTGTACATAAGACATTATTCTGACCCTTAACTGTACCAGACTATAATTGTTCCTTAACAGAACAAGTGTTATACTTACCAGTGACAGGACCATGGTCTTGGTCAATACCTGACAGACCTGTGAAAGTTGAGAGTGGGGTAATGCCAGTACCACTGCATGTTGTAGCACAAGGTAATACATCTATATATCTCACATTTCTAGTAGCTACTGTGTTACTTGTTGTATTGGTCTCAATCTGTGCATGAGTGTATACCTGAGGTTACAACCCCCAAAGAACAAAGACATGACCTCCACATAAAAGTATCTACAGCCTGACACACAAACTGCTACAATATTACAATGCTGATCATGGTAAGCTTACCAGCCCCCTCCTCAGCTGTGGAAATGTAGCACCCACCTCCACGATGTATGGTGTAATGGATGCCTGGGAGTTGTTGCATGTGCCTAGGTACACCAGGAGTTCCTCCATGGAAAAGAGTTGTTATTCTGTTGCAGGCCCTCCACTGGTGACAGCATGATCCCTGGCTGTATCCACTGCCCATCAACATGCAGCATTAATCATATCGTTTGCCTGGTGTCAAACCTGCTCATATGTCTTGCCTGCTGGCCCGTGGCATTAATGTCACGGACAAGGTCTGACCACAATGCAGCCTGCTGTTCCCTATTATGTCTCCCCCAGGATAACAGGATGTCATGATGCCTTAGTCTTTGCAAGATTATCTCATTCTCTGCATCTGAGAAGGGTGGGTGTCATCTGTGGTACATTATTCCTGAAAGACAACACAAGGGGAACCCATCACAGGACCAGATATGTGAGCTTCCACTATGTACAGATAAAGCAAGGGTAAAATGGATGGCACTATCCACTGCTTGCTCATACATGTCATAACTCACTGTGTGACAACATAATACATGTATAGATGCAACCAACCATTACAGAGGTATTTCCCTGTGTGCCATGACAGCTTCTGCTGTATGAACATAAACCCATCACTCCAGTCTACTGTAGTGTGTCCCCTAAGGCCAACCACAAAATAATATGTCATAGAAGCAGTGCCAGACAAATAGCAGTGTGCTATAACAACCACTATATAGGGACAGTCCGATAATGCCAGTGTGCCACATTGACAAAAGACAATGCCAGCCTGATGTGTTGTAAGTCCCCTGTAGGTGTAAGTCAGCAAGGTATCACTGACATGTCATTACCACAGGTCTATGAGTGGCTTACTGCTGTAATCCCTATTCCCCATACCTCTATCCTCCCATATGAATCTTGTTATACACAAAAAAACAGTTACATATCTGTTAGAGTGCAGTACTCTTCTGTTGAACTGTGTGTTTGGTAAAATTGCACAAAGACATGCTCTGTATGAGTAAGGTCTCATACAGAATGGTTCCCCAAAGCCAGCTGCCTGCCTTTTAAACATGATCCCCATTAGCAGTTAAACATGTATTTTGCCATTAATGCCTTATCAGGTGACTTTCTACATGTTGCTGATAAAAGGGCACATTTACCTGCTATCACAAGCCTCAGTTACATCCATTATCATGTGTTTGAATATCTAGTGGTGTACTATTGCACCAGAATCCAAGGTACACTCCCATTTTTTTCCATTACTATTTATTCCAGTTTGCGTGGTGCTGCATGGCACACAGCTCCACTGAAACACTCCTAATGACTGTAATTGGCAATTATTATGTTTTGTTTAAACCACCTGTTTTAAGTAAGATTCGTGTGGTATGGCAGCTTAATGCAGAATGCTACAGGTGTGATGGGCTTGGGTTCAAAATATGGCAGAAGTGTTTATTTTGTACATGTGACTTGCAATGTTAGAAACACATCTACTCATTATAACTGTATTTAGCTAAACATAGTGAAGTTGAGCAATGCGGCGCATTACCACATTAAAAAAAATATAAAGAAAATAAAAAAGGGGAGATAGGAAAGTAGTGAAATTGAGCAAGCAGGGAGAAAAACATAATGAAAGGCAGGGAGGGATGTGCAGGAAGGGTGTAGGAAAGAACCATAGCTATTCATTTCTTGTACAGCAACAACTGTGTATTTTGACAGATTTGTAGATGATTTTGGAGTCTCAAACCCCAGCAAGAGGGGTGAGGACAACATAACTGTGTTGTCAAACCAATTGCACTGAATTACGTGTGTCCAGTGGACATGTGCAAAATGGAGAGCTATGTATGGGACAATATTTTTTTTGAAACAGCTGCCCATTTTTTTTTAAGGTGAGAGTGGAATGTTGGAGAAGGAACATAGGCAAGTGTGGGGGACATAAGTTGGGTAGGTGAGGATGCATTTGCAAACAGACAAGACAGGCAAGACAGCAGACAGTGGTGGTGTGTGACACATGAAGAGATGAGCACCTTTGACAGGGAGGGTGTTGTGGAATCCAAGTGCCATGTACCTCCAGACAGCAGCAGCATGACTCACATCCCCACGCATGAGACCATTAGTACAGCTCCTTCACTGCCCTGAGGGTGGCTGTGCTGGAGGCTGGTCACCAGGGTGTGGCTGCCACACCAGAGTGGTGAGCATACACTCAGTCCAGTGCAAGAGTTGGTCATAGCCATTGTGGACTATCCTGTGCACCAGGACTAGTATCTCATCCTGGGTAACTACTTTCCCTCTGCCACTGCTCCCAGAGGTGGACTAGACCCTGTCCACTGGGGTGGTACTACCTGACACAGCAGGTAGTGCAGGGTCAGCAAAGTGAACACCACCAGTCTGGATCCCAGATGTGCTGGGACCTGGTGCCATGGCCAGCCGAGTCAAGGTAGGGGAATCAGCTGGAACTAGCCTACCTTGATGAGCTGTGTTAAATGAGGTAAAGCAATGAGTTATGGTTAGTAACAACCAAACCCTTGTTAGCATTAACAAAATGGAACATCATTCCTGGGATTCATGAAGCTCAGCGCAAGGACAGTGTTAGTCTTGCACCGACTGTGTGGCGTAGAGATAGGGCAGCAGCACCATATGCATATTAATGAAGGAGAACTGCCGCACTGTCCACTTGCACAATAAACATACGCAAGTGCAGGGGGCATGTTTAAGCACTGCACGGAGGCATGAATATGTCAGCTACAGTTGTGCAACCTAAAATGCAGACTAGTGCAGCCTGCCTCTAATAGTAATCACTCCTGTCATTGTCCGTGGATACTGAAATGTATGCAAAGCATACAAGAGAGTTCCGCGAACATCAAAATAAAATCACAGGAATAAACACAAAAGCACGTAGCTGCATTTTGAGCCCCTGTCCCTCGAACAATGACATTTAAAATCCCATGTCTGCATTTCATTGTAGTGTTGATTTTTATACCAAGAGAAAGCGAAATGCAGCATGTTTGCATGCCACTGCCCTTTGCTAAGCCTAGCCCAATGGTTAGGGTTACCACCTGTCCCCACTTTGCGAGGGACAGTCCCTCTTTGGGCAGTTGTGCCCTGACAAAAAATATTAAAAATGGCAAATGTCCTGAGATTGTAGGACATAATTATGTCCTATATTGTATGTAATAGTTGCATAACACAGTTATTCTGTATCTAAAATACCGAAATGTTATAAGAAACAGAATAAGCAAATGCTACAAGAATAAACTATTATGTAGGCAAAAAAGTTAAGTTATATCCTTTGTACTGACTGTGGGTATGTGTCGGCCTGTAAAATCTGATGTTTGTCCCGAAAATGTCCCACTTTGGCTATTTGAAAAGGTGGCAACCCTACCAATGGTCAAAGCATTCGCTCAATATCTGGCCATTTGCGGTCCGAGTCATCCTTGTCTGCACGGCCCAAACATTAATGTGTATTACCCGGGTTAACCTACGTTGTCATGAAAGATAAGTATTTGCATGTACCTATGTGCGTGAAGTACAGCATGTGGAAGACCAAATATGCTAGGGTTGTCCTCACAACCATATTGGTACCAGAGATATGTAGAGTACGCAATGTGTACTGCTGTCTGTGCCATGGGCCAGCAATCAGAGAAGGGTTTGATGGTGTGTTTGTGGAATTTGGGGGGGTGACAGGTAATGCAATAATTTGCCAATGGGAGACTGGGGTCAGATGTACAGTAGGTGAACTGGAGGTGTACGAAGGAGCAGTGGGTGAATCAAAAAGGAAACCAAAGAACATACATTCACATCCCCAATACACCCTGACAGGCCATACTGCAGAACACAATCCCACAAACATATGAACATTAAAATGTGCGATACACATGTACAGAAACGGTACCGGCTCACACCCACATAATGGTCTGACCTGAACTAAGCCATCCAACCCCTACACACCTGGATACATAATTGAATACCCATCATCCCCTCCACAGCACACCCCCCCCCCTTGCTGAACGTCCATCAAAACCACCCATACTTGGGCTGCTAGCTTGGGCCAGCCATATCTGCACATAGTGCCCCCTACCCACATCTAGTAGGCAGTCTCACCCTAGGCAGTCTCAGGCTTGCAAACTAGGTATCCCATGCATGTATAACCCTCCCTCATTCTCATAAAGCCAAAAGAATGAGAGTCATTGGCGTCCACAATTTTTGGACATCCCTGATGGGATAAGTGTCTGTTCTAAAGATTAGACTTGGTGGCACAACACGATGTCCAGCCCTGTAGATATCCAGACACAAGTTGCATTAGCAGTAGATGTCCACAACCCTGCTCAGCCTCCAGCCGGTCCTGCATAACCTACGACCTGGGTTTAAACACCTGACCATGATGCACGTCTCCTCATGTGCATTATTGGGAATATATACCTTTCACATGTTCCCATGAAGCTTCCCTATAGCCATCGTCCAAATAGTACACGTCCACAAATTGAATACCCTGTCCAGGTTCCACATCGTAATGAGGCACACAACCCCTGTATACAAATGGTACACGTTCCTCCCAGATGCAGGTGTTCATATACATGGCCATGTACAACCCCAGATATGTAGTCATACATCTATAAATGTGCATACTTATATAAACATGGCTACAGCTACACATCACACATACATGCATATGGGTAGTTGTCAAGTATGTGTCCTATTTATAAATATGTATATTTGCAAATGTATACATATGTCTCTCAGAAACATATGAACATTGACATGTACTATACATATGTACACCAACCGATTGTCACATTTGTTGCCAGTAGTAGTGCAGAATGCCTGTAGTAAAGTCATATATCCTAACTACCATCCATGCAGAATGTTTCACGGATGGTGTAGTGGTCAAACCGGTGACTAAGGTGTTTCCGTCCCTGGGTACAAACCATGCAAGGGCTGCTAATTTTATATGATGCCCAGAATAATGGCCGTCAGATATAGGGTGATTAAGTAACTTACAAGCTGACGTAAGCGGGTATGCATGGTGGTAAGTGGCGGTCATTCAACAGTATGGGAAATGTAAATACGTATGTATAGGTGTATATGCATGTGTATGTACAGACATATATATATATATATATATATATATATATATATATATATATATATATATATATATATAAAAATAAAGAATGAACATGGTCACAATAAAGCAGTCATAATGAATGCGAAGGGAAACAGTATATATATATATATATATATATATATATATATATATATATATATATGAATATGAAGAATGAACGTCGTAACAATAACGCATAGATAAGGGATGAAAAGGGAGTCAACAGCAACTATGGTATTATATAGTACTGTCAGCATATGTCATATCACGCTGGCCAGGAGTGAGCAAAGCATTGCTACTCACACCACAGGCACGGTTTTACCAATGGGAGTAACACTGTTGATCTGCTAAGTCTACTTTACAAATAATAAGATGGTAGTCCCCACTGGGACTACCAAAAATTGACATCATATTTGGATTTCCGACCATTACACAAGCAAGGGCAGGTATGTTCAAGGACTAAATGGTGGGAGAGCATTATAATACATGTGTTGGGACAACATAGGTGTAGGACCCCTTACACTGGGGGGAGGACAATGTGTGGTGGTGTGTCATGGCTGTGAAAGCAACTGGATAATGGATGGATTGCGTGTATGTCAAACTCGTGTGGGGTAGAGAAACCATGGGTATGTGATTATGGATCCAGGCGTCTCATGGTTGGATGGCATGGTTCTAACTGGACCACCTCGTGGAGGCCAGTGAGTTAGTTATATGTATGTATGCATACACACATGCATACATCTATATGTAAAAGTACATTCCCTGTAACATATCCATTCCATTTGCAGACATAAACACATGAATGTGCCCTTACAAACCTCGACAGTAGATAGAATAATAGGTAGTACATAAGAGGAAAGGGACAAAATTGCTAAAACGCAGAAGTGTGTACAATGTCCGAAGTCATTGCTGTGCTGAATAAATCCAATGTGAGGACTATCTCACACAGGGAATTATCCCTGTGGTCTGCCTGCAATGGCAACGCCAATTAATAAACCGGTCTATTTATAAAGGAATCATGCCAGACACATACATTATTAGTTCTCATGTGTAACGTGTACGTTACCATATAGTCAGACTAATAAATTCACTGTAGTGTCATGTTAATGGGAGTAAGTGTGTAAGGAAGTAAGAGTCTAATCTTGACATAAAGACAGATGTGTCCCATGTGGGATAACACATATATTGTGAATAGTGTCCTATTGGTCACTCATGTCACCAATGTTTGTGGACTAAATGTTAGGGTTTCCTGAGGATACGTGTAGTGAGTCAACCGGTGGGATGGGTCTACAGGGGTAGGGAGCGGCTAATGTGTACCAGTGTGGATACACCACAAATCCAACTGGAGAATGGATGCCTGCTGTGTTAGTGAAGTG
>NC_056737.1:1527677403-1527804903 GCF_019279795.1 Protopterus annectens | reverse complement strand
AAACAATGTAAAGATTCTACTGCTCCCCAGACCACAGGCAGGATACAACTGGGGGAGTAAACAGTGCACCCGTGAATTGTAATCTTGGAACACCGACTGGAGTGTCCCTTGCGGGGCACCTCATAATTTGCGCAAACCAAATAAGGGCAATAGACCGGCCATTTTGTCTGCAGTGTAGACAGACTCGGAGTACAAGGGTTGGTAACCTTGATGACCCATGGGCCGAGACAATTGTATGAAATGGGTCCTGTGAAGTGGAGAGTGGGCAGTGTGTAGTGGTGTGTCCAAAACAGACCAGGACCCAGAGTAAGGATGGGTGCTGTTGAGCAGGCAAGGGTGGGGGAACTATGGGTAGCTACTTATGGGTCTAGGTGTGCAGGTGTTGGCTGATGTTGGCCTATATGGACATCTCTAGGGATGCAAGCGAATGTGTTCATTGGGCAGAGGTGTCGGCCAATGAGCAGCTGCACCCACTGCGAGACCCACTGACAAGCAGTGCTGACAGTACCAGAGGGGTAACCTCTCTCACAAAACCTACATATTAAATCATCTCTAGTAGTCTCAAAAGTTTTTTGGCTTGAACAAATCCTTTTGGCTCTGAGGAATTGTGACTTGGGAATATTCTGGATGATATGTCGGGGTGGAAGCTAGTAGCATGTAAAAGTGAATTGTATTCAGGAAATTTACTAAACACTCGGATGGCCAGAGTGTCATCAGGATTCCTGCTAACTTCAACATCAAGAAAAACAATCCTAGATTTATGGAAATTTACTTTAAACTCAATTCTCCATACATTGTCATTGAGATAGCCAATAAATTCCTGAAGATAGATTTCATCCGACTTCCCACACCAACCAACAATCATCCAGATATCGTCTCCAGATATCTAATTCATCCATATATATATTATGACTAGAGTCATAGATCATAACCTCCTCAATGTAGGCCACAAAGAGGTCCGCATAAATGGGTGCGAAAGAGGCACCCATTGCTGTACCTTTGACCGGCCAAAAGCATTGGTCCTGGAAGTAGAATACGTTACTGGTAAGAACGTATTCAGCCAAGCACACTAAAAAAGTATTAAAGCCTGGTTGGTAAAAAACAGATCTTCCCAACCAAAAGTCCAAAGCCTGCAAACCTGCCCAATGTGGGATGTTTGTGTATAGAGAGGTTACATCCAAGCTACAAAGCAGCCAGTGGGGCTCCAATTGCATGTCACAAATAATATCCAAAAACTGAGTAGTGTCCTGGATTCTGGCTCATATCAAGGGTAGTAGTGGTTTCAGATACTGTGTCAAATATTCAGATAAAGGTTCAGTAATAGAGCCACACCCTGATGCAATTAGTCTTCCAGGGGGATATCTAACATCCTTATGTATTTTGGGTAAAAGATAGAAATATTGTTTACACAGAGATGGAACCGACAACTGATGTCTAACTGCCTCCGTAATGATGCCCTCTTCCTAGGCCTGTATCAGAAATGAATCAATTTTGGTTTTGAAATGACTAGTTGGGTCCAATGGCATAGCCATATAATATTTGTTATCTCCCAATTGTCTCGCTGCTTCTTCATTATAGTTGACCCTATCCTGAATCACTACCGCCCCATCTTTATCTACTTGTACTATAACAATTTCTTTGTTGTTCTTAAGTTCCTCTATACATTGTACCTCCTCTTTAGAAAGGTTATTATAAGATATCTGAAAATCTTTGAGGTTACAATGTAGATCCTTCAGGACATTAGCTTGAAAAGTGGATACTAGGTGTGACATAGGTGGAACAAAAGATGATTTTTTTTAAATCTAAACCCTGGAACTTCCTGAATAGTGCCATTTTCAAAAAACAATTTAAAATTAAGTAAACAACAAAATTGACCACATCTTGTGCTAAAATGTATTCTGGAACAAAAAAAGCCGGGGACAAAATTAAGCCCTTTATTAAGAACTTTAATTTGTAAATCATTAAGGTGTACAGATGAAATATTATGTACATTCATACTATTTGTTAGTGTTCTATCATCAGTTGTAACAGACCTTCCAAACCCTCCATGGGTTTGACATTTTTTATGTTTCCTCCCCCCTCGTCTATACCTGAACCCAAAGGGTGTGACAAACTCCTTCTTCTGGGATCAGGTGAGGCATCTGTGTGGTTCCCCTCCTCTACAGTGTTGGAGGACGTATCCTCCCCTGATGTGTACGTTTCAAAATAGATTTGGGTCTTTTTCTCTTGGGGGCCAAAGGTTTGTTGCTTGGAAGCTTAAAGGTGACATTCCAAGGCATATCAAATGGTTTACCTCTTTCATAATCTCTTATATATCCCTTTGGAACTTTTTCAATTTTTTATCCTTTAGAACCTGTTCTAGCTTAAGTAGTTCTGTTGTTAACTGGTTCACCCGGGAAGTGAAAGATCCACTAGATTCAAATTTATTAGCCTCCATGCAAATAGTTTCTACCTCCTGAATTCCTGATTTGACCGCCCATTCATAGAAGTTAGCCAAGGCATCCACAAAACCCAAGAATGCTGATTGTTGGATCTGTGTCCATTCATCCGTTAATTGTTCATCAATATTATGTACCAAAGGTTGTACTTTGACCCTTAAACCACATGGTGTGATTTTTTTGAGTTGGTAAGCCTTGAACAGGCGTAAATGCCAAACATTGGTCCGAAGACCTTTCGTGCTTTTTCCCAACTTAAAAAACAACTATTCACATAATTAATCTGGGTCTTGAATCACCCCCGAAGAATCATTACCCGTATCTGATAAACCTAAACCAAAAATGGTCAAATCATTCATATCAGATGCTAGGCCTTTTACAAGAGGAGTCAACGCCATGTTGCAAAAAAACATATACAAACCATCAAAAAAAGTTAGTGACTCAAACAATTCTGCAGACAGCAAGAATAAGGCTGATATGTGTGTATATATATATATATATATATATATATATATATATATATATATATATACACATATATATATATATATATATATATATATATATATATATATATATATATATATATATATATATGTATATGTCCTATCCAAAACCAACCTGTTGGATCAAAAAGTATGCATACAAAAACACAAAAACTAGTACCATATATTCCTGTTAGATGGAACCTGAAATTGAGTCAAATCAAAAATATATGGTAGATTATGTATACTGGTGGATATAGAATGCAACCATAGACAAATATAGACCCAAAAATAAAAGAGTCTAGCAAATAGTAGCAAACATGGATAGAATGGTCAGCCCTTGTGATCTAGCCTGAATAAAACAGAAAAATCACAATGCTGCGTATCAAACCAAACCAAAAAACACTGAATTTCGATCTAGAAATGACAAAAATTGTCAACTCCTACTTATAAAATGTCCAAGAGAGCAAAAAATAGATGATGTTGATGCACAAATATTAATGATACAATAGCTAGCCCCTGTGGTCACATAGGCATAATCCTCTTAATCAAATAACCACAATGCTGCGTATCATCATAATAGAAATAGGACCACACTAATCAGCCGAATAAAAAATGATTCAAAATATCCACTCAGTATCACAACCACCTGTAAATTCCAAAACATATATATCATGGACTCAATTATTGGGCTGATATTAAAACGTCCCATAAAAGTATATGTGGCCCCAATTGTAAAGTCTGTATAAGTTGCTGTAAGCAGAAATGACAATTTTCAAAAGCATTTACCAGAAGAGGAAATATAATTATTATAATATGTATTGCAACCAGGTCAACCCCATAAGACCATATAACAACCTTGGCACCACCAAATGGCTATATGTTGGAATGCTAAGAAGCTAAAGGAGACCTACCCCCCAAAGGGAAAAGAGACCCAAATCAGTCACCAATACAAGATCACTAAATGAATACTAATAGGAAAAAACATAAAGATTAAAAAATGATAATGAATAACATCATATTAAATGCTGGAAGGCAAAATATCTATGGTTCAATCATTTATATGCATTTTATAGATATAATGAAATTATGTATTCACACAATGCCCCTAAACTCATCAATGAGTTGACATAATGCATTAATATTAGACTCTGAACCAAAGTTAAAGCAAATAGTAGAATGCATATGGATTGTTAGACAAACCATGTTATATATATGTTACATGGTAATTAAAAACATAAAACCCACTGTTAACCATAGATTTGCAAACTAAACAATAAGTGCCGTGGCCAACCGGCTGTTCCCTTTATAGCAGTGACACAAAACTGACAGTACATCAAAAATATATACCTAGGAAAAATCCCTTTAGTATATAAATGACCTGCATATTATATAAAGATGAAAAAAATATATAATATATAGCATAAATAGGGTGATAACACCATTTATGGATTAATTACTAATACTACATATAGTAACCCCAAAACAAAATTTGCAACATAGATCTTGGCAGAAAATATAATCATGAGTCTCACCTGAGGAGGGAATCGTAACTAAAAACTTGGTGAACCTGGCAAAAGCCTGCTATGTGGCCATGAGGAAATATTAAGTAACGAAGCACATAGACCTCAAACAATTCCCTCTGCCCCACTTTATAGAAACAATAATCACAATATGTCCAAAAAGTCAAATCAAACATCCAAAACTGGATAGATGACGTCCATAGCTTTGAATGTGACCATAAACACCTTATCAAAAGGTAAAAAAAGCGAATCGGTCAAAATGGAAACACAAAGTCACCTGTAGTTGTTAGTCCATAAGTGACAAAGCACATAGACCTGCCATCCCTTGCACAGTCCCGCTGCTTTCAGAAACTGGAAATATTGATGGTAGTCCCTAACTGCAAATCAACAATCCAAATGAGGTAAAAGTAGTTAAATAACAAAAATCCAGAAAAAAATGAAAAAGCCCATATGACAATTTAGTCCATGGCTTCCTTGTAGATCCGTTGACATCAGGAGGCCACGAAAACAAAATACAAGAAATCCGTATTAGAGCCGATGTATACTGAGCGATACATCCACCAGACAAAGAAAACCCAGTCAAGTGACCAAAAAGCTTCCAACCAACTGCCCAAATGTTAGCAAAAATAAGAAATTTTCCACTCGCAAGAAGGGAAACCACCAGACGCCAACAGCACCAGAGGGAAGGAAGAACCAGGAAGCAACGTGGTTCACGTACGGCAACTGCTCACTTGTAAAGTCAACACTTAAAGAACAAAGATAGTCAGCAGAAATGGTAGAATACAAAAAGTTATTTAATGTAAAGCACATAACTAGGTAGGGGGTATTAAGCCCAACTACCTATCTCAGACCGGTTTCGGCTGTAATAGCCTTCTTCAGTGAATTTAACAAAAGCACATAATGTCCATTCAGATAAGTGTATTTATATATAATGACATAAAGGCAGTTCATTGGGGAGCATCTTAGTGACATTAGAAATAAGCATCCCAATAATGCCTAATTTATACGTTTGTAAACACAATTCTGCTTCTTTTTATTTTACTGTCATTGACTACATTGTAGGTAAATGTAGGGACAAATCAGGTTGGCATGATTTACTTAATTTCAAGGAATGTAAATGGATCATTAAATTAGGGGCTTTATTCCCATCTGCTCTAATTGACCAATTTTAATTTACCAATGAACTACCTTTATGTCATTATATATAAATACACTTATCTGAATGGACATTATGTGATTTTTGTTAAATTCACTGAAGAAGGCTATTACAGCCGAAAACGGTCTGAGATAGGTAGTTGGGCTTATTACCCCCTACCTAGTTATGTGCTTTACATTAAATTACTTTTTTGTATTCCACCATTTCTGCTGGCTATCTTGTTCTGTCCTGCAACAAAATAAATGGCCTCTGCAAGGCTCAGAATCATGACCCTGCACACACAGCTAATGTGATTTACCAATACGCCATGGCATATATACAGACATCGGACATTACCACAAACATATCATACAGCGCAGTCATTCAACAGTATAGGAATGTATTCCATCATGTAGATGTATGTGTGAGTGTTTATGTCCAGCATATAGGAACATACATATATAGAGATATATCAGGAACATACCATGTGACAACAAAGCATTACAAACCATTAAAAGGGAAACACCAGTGATACCTATATTATGTAGTGGTGTTGTCCTATGTAATATCAAGACTCCCTCAGACAGACATGTGTCAGTCATACATGCAAACAGTTGTACATTGGCCGTATACATCACTCTGTGCATGTAATGTACATTAACACAACAGTACCAGTCCAATCATTATGTGAGAACAGTACTCTTGCAAGTTGCTGTGTGCAACATCATCATCATGATAAAGGTAAATGGGGTAACCAGAGAGGGACCGGTAGTGTTGTGTGTACAATGGGGATGTCTGCATCACGTGTACCTGGAACATTTAGGAGTGATGTACATACCAGGATCGTGCACCTGAGGGACAGAGGTGAGGATAATAGGAGTATGTTGTGATGCATATTACAAGTGTTACAAGTGTCCAGTGGGTATGTGTGTGAAATGGACAGGTATGTATGGGGCAAATGTTTTCCTAGGAACTGATTGGCCTTATTTTTCGGTAGGGTGAGAGTGTGATGTGGGGGAAAGAGAGTAGGTATGCCCGTGGAGGATAAGTAGGGTAGGATCACACACAAGACAGCATACAGGGTCAGTATATGACACATGTGTGGGGATACACCTCGAATGGGGAGGGGTGTTTGGCATTCACAAGGCCATGGGAACAGTAGGACAGAGGTCCCTAGCCATGGGCAGCTACCACTGCACCAAAACAGCTGCAAAGGAGGCAGTGCTGGGGGCTGTCCAGGAGGGGCAACCTCACCCTCTAAATGTAACACTCCACCCTTGAGCTTGTATCTGGCCTCGAAACCCCTTATTGAGCACCCAACGCATCACTTCCGGGATCACATGACAGCGGACATGTTCCTGTCTGGCCCTGCTCCCAGGGGGAACAGTCCCCATCCCCTTGGTGGTACCACCCGAAGGTGGTGCAGAGTCAACAGAGGTTGAGGTCCAAGGCTGGGACCCAGATGTGCTGGTGCCCGGTGCCATGGTCAGCTGAAGTGGGGCAGGAGTGTCTGCCAGGACCTCCAAATGCATACGGCCTATGGTGTGTAGTTAAAACACAGACATGGCTTAGTAATACACAACAGCATTCAGGATTACTTACAACAGTATGCATAGATATGACCATCAACCCAACACAACAGATGGTATACATTTGCAGAGGGAGCACAACACATGCATATATACTGCATGACATCTGTACAAAGTGTAGAAGAAGTGTGACTGCAGCTATGAACTTTGGCCCAGTATTAGCTTGCCACTGAGAACCCCAGACAGTGTCTGTCATGTCACTGTATCATGTGACATATGTCCAGTCAGAGATGCGATGGCAGCAACACATCCCTATCACCATGTACTGGCAGCAATCCTTACACTATGGTCCTGCTGTGCACAGATGTGTGTTCAGTGTGTAACACAGGAAACAAATGGTTCCACACACTGACCATTCCACAGATGGCCCTACAGATGGGGGTCCCTCATGAAGAGAGCACTGTCATGTCTGTTATAAAACATGCAGAATAGCCATTACCACACACATGTTAAACAGGCAGTAGTCTCAATGAAGCATAGCTACACTAACATGCTGTAGTCATGTCTGGCACATCACCCTCCTGTCTTTAGGCTATTTCCCACTGTGTATGATGTTTG
Source organism: Protopterus annectens (assembly GCF_019279795.1). Lineage (NCBI taxonomy): Eukaryota > Metazoa > Chordata > Ceratodontiformes > Protopteridae > Protopterus > Protopterus annectens. The sequence continues at coordinate 1,527,797,178 of NC_056737.1, read as the reverse complement.
AGGAACATCCATATATCATCTGTGATGTTGTTTCCAAACATCACATCCAGGTACCACTCACAGCGATTGTCATGGCCAAACACCAACATGAGGTTCCTAGATATTGTACTATGTTTATCATGCAAATGGCTATGGGAACATCATCATAGCTGTTCCACATGCAATCAGCTAGAGGAGGACTGCAATAGGTGCAGAGGCCATCACCTGATCATGTCCATCACTTACAATACACATGCTGCTGAGCAAGTGTACACTTCTACATCCACCAGAGAGTATTGGGAGGGGCAGATAATGTACATCAGAGAAGGGCTTGGAGACTAAAACCTAAGCATCGCCTGTCACACACCTACCAGTACAGGGGTCAAACCCCTGGCTGACTAGTCATTACTATTAGAAGTGCACGTAGTTACTACGTGTGCCACAAAGCCGACATGTTGCTGTGCTGTAAGAACATATATGTGTGTTGGTGAGAGACATGTGCAACAGAGATATAGTAGACATACATTATGTGTAGCACATGTGGCTGTCCACATGAACGGATGCCATTGTCACCACAACCACGCTCTCTAATGGACTCGCATTGACAGTCTTTGCCAGGGCCACAAATACACTCCCTAACTACTTAGTTTGACACACAGCAGTAATGCACAGGTACTACATGCACCACAGGGGGTATCTGGAGGTTCTATGGGCTAGGGCATGTGAACGTGTTTGACATCTGTTGGTATGCCATTGGGGGTTATACTGGGAGTGACTGTGGATCAGAACATTATAACCCAAACACAGACACAAGGTGCCAGTACTGACATGCATGTATGCATTGCCTCATGGGTGTGTAGTGGTTGGCTGTGCAAGATGGCTGTACAAGGCTGGGTGAAGGGTAATCCTTGGCATAATGCCACCCGACAATGGTGTGCAGTGTGGTACAGGGGTGTAGTGTCTGCAATGTCTCACACAGATGGGTACTGCATGAACTGCCCTGACATCCTGGTTACCATTGTGTATGGCCATAGCTTTGCAATGCATGCCATGTCTGTGTTTGATAATCCTTGACATGAACAGTGCCTGGGATGTGCATGTCCCACAATACTGTACAGTGACATTTACAGCTGTACCTGGTATGGCAGGCACATGTTGTGTACACAGACTGTTATCCTCCGATATGCCAATACTGGCCTGTTGTGGAGAAACCTGCTTATAGTCAGCAAGTCGACGCTGCACCTGCATTGATAGCATGATACAGGTATTCCCTGGTGTCAGTGGTATCAGTCCATACAGGTCACATGTGTACAGCATTGTATGGCCTCTGTGGATCACATTTGATGCCACCACATATGCTGCAGGCATCCAGTGGGGAACATAGTGAAGGCACATTGTCCGCAATTATGTGCCTGTTGTACCGCTGTACAGGGTGCCATGTCCTCTGCAGCCCACTGCAATCACACCATGCCTACTATCTGTCATCAATGTGCATGGTTCTAGCAACATAGCAGGATATCCTAGGCAAGTGTGTTTCTGTATGACACATGGGTTCAGGACATATACCGGTTACTAGTAGGGTTGCATACTTTGTTCCCCAGGCCTTTTGCCAGTTGTAGGAATATGGCTTGCCAACTCAGTCCCGTGGCTGACTGACATCTGTACACCTCGTGAGGTGGGCATTGTGTCATAAGACGGACACCATATATGAAAGCTACAAGATCTTCTCCCCAACATGTCCAGTGGTTAGACACTCACAGCCACCCCCACACAGGCTCTGACAGTCAAACACACACACACCTGCCATATCCTGGATTCGAACCCCTAGCTACCTAGTGTATTACACTGCAGCAATATGCATTTACAGCACACGCTATGGATGGGTTACAGCAGTCCTAGTGGTGTATTTCTAGGTGTGTGACATCAGCAGGATTGCCAAAGATGAGTATATGACTTGTACAGAGTGTGAGTACTCTAAAAGCATTGGTCTGTCCTCAGTCAGATGGACACACACACACACACACACACAGTTGGTGAGTCCGGGATTACAACACTGGCGTAACTACTCTATCACACTATAGCAATATGCAGTTACAGAATGCACAACAGAGACTACTGGTCTACAACATTCACAGAGGTGTATTTCTAGGTGAGTGACATCAACAGCATTGCCATAGGTGAGTATATGATTTGTACAGACTGTGGGCAGCCTATAAACCATTTCTCTCTACACAGTCTGAGACAGACAGACGTGCACACATTCACACACAATTGGCAAGTCTGGGGTTAGAACTACTACCTAACTAGTATAACACTACAGCAGTATGCAGTTATGGGATGAGCCATGGAGATTACTAAGCTACAGCTCTCCCAAAGGTGTATTTCATAATAGATGACCTCAGCAGACTTGTCATAATACTGCTATGGGGAGGGCAGTGTGTGCATGGGCCATAACCCAGTCATATAGGAGTTGACATGCCACATGCGGGCACACATGGGGCCATATGTCACATGTATGTGTATACAGCTACTAGATGATGACTTCCCTGTACAGTCATGTTGCACAGCTGGCACATGCACCACATAGTCTGACATGCTGACAGATACAGGTGGCTAGTATCTGCAGTGAATGACATCTGCACCTCATGTGTTTGGGGACCCTTTGGCTGTGTGCTGGATAGGACAGGCACAGATGGCTCCTTGTCACAGTCACCCTCTTCTACACATCTATGTCCATCTACCTTAGACATATTATAATGTGCTGTCCTTACATATATGCTTATATTCCTATCCACTGTGTGTGCAAGCCACACCTGACTGTTGCTATAAGTGTGCGTTGGATGTGGGGCACACCTGACACTTGTACACATTTGCTATTACTGTACTGGTATGTCAGGCACTCCATTTCAGTGTGTAGTCTTACCCACTGTGCTGGCTAGAGGCATACAAGTCTACTACAGATCTTAGCTTTAATTACCAACATATTAGTTTCTGACTTCCTAGCCTTCACAACCTACATCCAACTGCCTGGCCTGCTGTAGTCTGTCTGTGTGGGTCTGTGGGAGGGGTTACCAATAGGGCACATTCAGAGGCCATAGTACAGCATTTGTTTGTGTCGGTCTACACCTGCCCAGCTGGTTGTGGCTTGTGTGGGTCTTATGGACACACATGATGCTCAGCCCATTACCTGCAGTGGATTTTGTCACCCTGTGTAGTACAGGCTACTATGGTGACTCCAGTATGTGTTACAGATGTCATAATGCCACTATGGGTGTCTACTGTTGGCTGCCTTAACATTCAGCCACTTAATTCTCTTGCATGCTCACATCCATACCATAGCTACAGGTACTAACACATTCTACTACATTTGGCAATTGGCAGGTTGATTGACTTACCTTGAGGGTGTGCCAGACTTGAGGATGATGTTGGAGGGCTGCCTATGTCGGATGCAAATAGTACACTCCCTATACATGGCCGAGCACAGGTAGTGTCATGTTTGCCATCCCTTTTACTGTCTGTGCGAGTCAGAGAGGGTGACATTCCCTGGGTTCCTTCTGTGTCAATGCATATGCTATGTGTTGCCTCTTTGCCAAGGCCAGGTCATACTGGGCATGCCTCCTTCTGCCTACTGGGTCAGGCTCAGGTTGTTCCTCCTCTGAGTCACTCTGTGCCTGTACAGGCCTTGGCATTGGTGGGGGGCTGTGTGGCCTTGCCCCATGCTGTTCCTGCTGCAGCTGTTTCTGCACGATCATATTGTGTAGCATAGCACATGCCATAACAATTTGGTTGCATGTAGCTGCTACATACTGCAAGGCTCCAGCGGATGTGTCCAGACACCGGAACCATGACCTGAGCATCCCAAACACACGCTCTATTATATGTCTGGCCTGTGCGTGTGCCTCATTATGGAGTTGTTGTTCAGGTGTGTGTGCATTTCTGATGGGTGTCATCAGCCATGGCTCCAATGGGTACCCAGCATCCCCCACTAGGTGACCGCTGGGGATGTCCATATTGGCAAAGCTTTGGTACAGCTGCATCAGATGCCATATTTTTGAATCGTCATACCTTTCAGGGCAGCCAGTGCACACATTTATTATAATGCCCTGGGCATCACATACGACCTGGAAGTTGATGGAGAGGATGCCCCTGCAGTTGATGTAGGTCCTACCCTGCTCACTGGGTGATGCTTTGTTGCGTAAGTGCATGCAGGCTATAGCACCCACTACCCCAGGGTGGTCTGCTATTTGGTGGAAAAGACGCACATTGCTGGTCAACATCTCACGTGTGTTGAGGAAATATACATGCTTACTGGCATGTGCTGACATGGCATCCAGGAACTGGTGGAATACTCTGGATGCTGATGCCTGTGAAAGCCCCAGGATATCCCCAGTTGTGCTTTGGGAGGTACCTGTGGCTAGTATACCTAGGCCTACACATACCTTGGTATCCACTGGGATGGGTTCCCCTCGGCCTGTTTGATGTGTTAGGTGTGGCCGGCACAGCTCAGCAATCTGCTGTAGGTGGTCTCTGTCCACCCTTTAGTGCTCCACTATCTCCAGCTCATGTAGCCCCTGGTAGGTTACCCTGAGTCTGTACATTCTTCTCTGTCTCCTCACTGAGGGTTGTTCTGCAGCACTCATATCGTCACCACCCTCAGCCTCTTGCACATATTGGTCTATGTTGCCTGCTGCAGCCCTTTTCATTTTGTAGGTTTGTTTGTTAAAATTTCCCCACATGTATACACCAGTGGTGATTAGTGTGGAAAACCCAGAGGGGAAGGTGTTTGATTAGTTTATTGTAGTGTTCTGGGCTGGTCTGGTCTGCTGCCCCTATAATCATCTGATTCTGATACATATTAACTGTCAGCTCAGCTAGTTCACCTTGATTACTCTCCTACTGCTGTTGCCCCTCCAAATTGCACTAGATAGGTATAGACACACCCCTGGCTTAGCCATACTAAGCTAGGAGCATTCCCGAGCCACAGGGCTCCAATCCACATACAGTAGGCCTGACACACCCCCATGATGTCACCCATATCCGAGTCCTGTACCCGGCTATCTATACATATACACTCTTGGGACCTGCCTGATACCCTGGGGATAACCGGGATTCACTATTCTTTACCTCATTTGCATAGGATTGCCTGATAATGCATAGTTACATGACCCATACTGAGCCTCCCCAAAACTAACCACTGCTTACCGTCATGCAGACCCGCACACGACTGCTTAAAAGTGTCTTACTTACACCCTATTCAACGGCCCTTGTTCTGCCCAGCAACAAACCAACTGGCCTCTGCAAGGCTCAAAACCAGGACCCTGCACACCACAGAAGATGTGCTTTACCACTAAGCCATGACAGATATACATGCAGTGGATGTTATCACGTACATATCATCCAGCACAGGCATTCAACCACATAGGACATGTATTCCATCACGTAGATTTACTTGTGTTAATGTATATATATATATATATATATATATATATATATATATATATATATATATATATATATAGATAGATAGATATATAGATATATATATAGATATATAGATATATATATGTATATATATATATATATATATATATATATATATATATATATATATATATATATATATATATATATATACATACACACACACACACACACACATACTCACACACACATACACACACACACACACACACACATAGATATAGTATATATATATATATATCTATATATATATATATATATATATATATATATATATATATATATATGTATATGTATATCTCAACAACAAACCTTGTGACAACAAAGCATTAGACAAGAATGAAAAGGAAACCACCAGCAGGTGGCCACGGTGGTGCAGCGGTTAGCGTTGCCACCTCACAGCAAGAGGTTCTCTGGTTCAATTCTCGACTGGGGTGCCTTCTGTGTGGAGTCCGCATGTCCTCCCTGTGGTCGCGTGGGTTTCTTCCGGGTGCTCCAGTTTCCTCCCACATCCCAAAGACATGCTGTAGATGGATTGGACACTCTAAATTGGCCCTAGGTGTGAGTGTGTGCATGTATGTACCTTCTGTGGAATGTTGGGTGCCAGGCTGGCAACTCGACACCATAAAACTCCACTGCCAATCATGAGCGGATGGATGATCCTCTGTGGCGACCCCTAACTGGGAAAAGCCGAAAGACAAAGAAGAAGAAGAAAACAAAACCACCAGCGACTCCTGTATTATGTATTGGTGTTAATCCCAAGGCAAGTGGGTTTCTGTGCGATACACGGGTTCAGACTGTATTCAGGGTAATATTAGGGTTGCTGACATTACTCACCAGGCCTACTGCCAAATGTATGGGTATGTCTTGCCAACCTAGTCTCTTGGCTGATTGTGACATTTATGGCCACTGTATAGGGAAACAACAAAACACGCCCCTCAACACATCCAGTGGCTATCCACTCACAGCCACTAACACATAGGATATGACGGACAAACACACACACCTGCTATGCCTTAGAATAGAAAACCTACCTGACTACTTTATCACACTACAGCATTACACAGTTACAGAATGTGCTGTCAAGATTACTGGGTCATATCAATCCCAGAGGAGTATTCCTAGGTGGGTGACATCATCAGCCTTGCCAAAGTTGAGTATAGGAATTGTACGGAGTGAGTACTCTAAAAAGCATTGTTCTGTCCACCGGCAGACAGACACACACACACACACACACACACACACACACACACACACACACACACACACACACACACACACACACACACACAAACACACACACTTGGCATGTTTGGGATTAGAACACCGACCTAACTACTTTATCACACTACAGCATTACGCAGTTACAGAATGCACTATCGAGATTACTGGGTCACATCAATCCCATAGGAGCACTCCTAGGTGGGTGACATCATCAGCCTTGCCAAAGTTCAGTATAGGAATCGTATGGAGTGTGAGTACTCTAAAAAACATTGTTCTGTCCATTGGCAGATGGACACACACACACACACACACACACACACACACACACACACACACACACACACACACACACACACAACAGTGATGGGATCAGAACACAGCTCTATCTACAGATCATCTTCTAGGATTGCGGACATCAACAGGGATGCTGACAGTTATGATGTACATAGCTGTGAACCTGTGTGTTTAATGTAAATGTCCATCCCGAACAGGAGTATGCCCTTCTGTGGAATGGACGACTACTATCACTATACAGGGTTACAATCACAATGCTCATACACACAGTAGCACATAACATACAAAAGGTGTTAGTGGGCATGCCCACACACTTGGTAGCACAGGGCTGTTTGGAATGCACTATGAGTCTAAATACACAAGGTTATACTGAGCATGCTGATACACATACTAGCACATGGTTAACTACAATCACTATACAGGGTTACAATCACCATGCTCGTACACATAGTAGCACATAACAAACTCAAGGTGTCAGTGGGCATGCTCACACACTTAGTAACACAGGGCTGTTTGGAATGCACTACGAGTCCAAATACACAAGGTTATACTGTGCATGCTCATACACATACTAGCACAGGGTTGTTTAGGATGCACTCTGATTCTAAACATGGAAAGCCACAGTGGCCATGCTCATACAGTTAGATGTACAGAACATGTTGTAATGGTCTCCATTGTTAATAGTAGTCATTGTTAGCAGGAACGCTGCACTACATGTATCTGACACTAGTCATCTACACAACACCTGCTGCTGTCTGACACCTTAGATGTATCAGTCTATAACAAGTACAATACTACCACTCACAGTGATTTCATGGTAGGAATGGCACATGCTTGACCAACACAATGAGCCAATGTCCTGCTGTAATTATGAGGTTGTCCAGTGTCTGTCAGTCTGGGATGACATGACTGACAGAAGACAAGACTTTGTCACAGATCACATGCATCCATGATGCAAGGGAGAGTTGATAATACCTCATTCGCATTTGCCCATATAGTGCCATTCCAAGGCAAATGACCTAAACACAGGATAACACCCTGACACCTAGAAGACAATTGCATTTTATGCTTATGCTAACCAGTGCTAGATGTGTTGCTGTCATAATCACAGTTGCTCACTGTTGAACCTACAATGGGGAATACTGGCATCTGTGCAGTGAGGAACACCTGGCTGATGGCTCTGTTGTGCACAATAGCATTTTCACCATATAACTCAGAACCAGACATGTGGGCCATAACACTGGTACGTGTTGCCCATATAGTGCCATTCCAAGGCAAATGACCTAAACACAGGATAACACCCTGACACCTAGAAGACAATTGCATTTTATGCTTATGCTAACCAGTGCTAGATGTGTTGCTGTCATAATCACAGTTGCTCACTGTTGAACCTACAATGGGGAATACTGGCATCTGTGCAGTGAGGAACACCTGGCTGATGGCTCTGTTGTGCACAATAGCATTTTCACCATATAACTCAGAACCAGACATGTGGGCCATAACACTGGTACGGACGACTCCAGGTGGTGTTGTCCCCACATTCATAATGGCTACTTACATGTACAGACCAGTACTCCAACATATATCATCACAGATGAGCCAGGTACAGGTCACAGTGTCAAAAGCTGCATTCTAGGATGTAATCCTCAGACACCACCATGTCCTCAAACCACCAACACACATCCATACATGTGGTATGACATGTAATGGAACAACACCAAGTAACCTTTGACTGGTGGACTGTACCTAGCCCTACAACAACTGTGCAGAGTACCCATGTACTGACACAGTTACATTATGTGTTATGCAATGCAATGATAATACTGTTTGTAACCTGGTCAGCTGTACACATACCAGGGTCTCTCGGATATTGACAGCATTAACAGATGACTGTTGCTGTGCACCATTGTGTGTGTACACAGCCTGACATGAAGCTATGATTGTACGAGATGTTTATGTGGGGAGCGGATTGTTTTGACATTTATGTAGGATATAACCTGGAATGTGTACAGGTCCCATGCAGCCTGTATGTATGGCATTAGAGAGTGCAGCTTGTACCTGCATAGGTGTTGTTACAGGGGTTTGTAGTGTACATGGCTATATGAATGTGTACCTGTTTGGGGGGGGGCAGTGTGTTTATGTTATCCAAGACCCTATCTGGCTGAACAAGTGCTATTTCCATATGTGCAGTACCTCTTATGCCATAGTGCTGTGAAACACAGCAGTTGTTGTTGTTGTCATTATGTTTCATGATACAGCTATGGAATCCTCTGTGTTTGGCCTCATAATATGTGGATGAGTAGTTTCACAGTAGTGTTGTGTGGCATTATATGGTGTATCTGCATCTTACTGAGGCTGACCATGGATCAACTTCCACTCATGTGTGTTGACCCTTGCAACAGTTACAACCTTCTGTGGTACAGTTTAAAGCAGGGTACTACCAGTTTGCCTTCATGGTTGTGTTAGTTTGAATCCTGTTTCTGTGTTCAATGGCATGATCACTGCACATATGTGAGTGCCTAAAGTGCATTTGTGTAGGACCCAGCATTTGCACATGCATTGTAAATCTGCATGGGTGCCATGACAGTCACCACTTCGCTCTTAAGGAGCATAACATTGGCTTTGAAGACTGACCATGTGTGGCATACTGTTAGCCCTGTTGGTGTGACTATGGTGATCCAGGTCATTGGTGTTGATGACATCAAACATGCATTGAGCACATGTGTTGGTACATAATGAGTCTTCCTTGTTCATAATGGGATAGCTGAGTGGCCATGATTATGATGTCTTGTCTCACAGCTGGTATTCCCCATTACAGCACACTGACAGTTGGGATTTCTGAGGCATGGTAGATGATCTGTCACAAGGTGCAATTTGGATTACACTTTGGCACAAAGGTAGTTGCTCAGCATAATGCATCTTACATTGTGCAAGTGCAACTTGCGTGGGGGTGTACATATCCCTCAGGAAGCTGGACACACTTGTGGCCCATGTGTTCCAATAAAGGATGTTGGCCAAGAGGTGAGGTATGTGTTATAACATGGTCATGCAGTGGTGCTCTCCAAAGCATTGAGCCATATATCAGTCACTGCACAGATATGTTCTCCATGTTTCAGATTGTCGTGAGTCCATATTGAGTATCTTCCACACCAACCAACAATCATCCAGATAATGTCTCCAGATATCTAATTCATCCATATATATATATATATATATATATATGTAACATGATCCAGAGTCATAGATCATAACCTCCTCAATGTAGGCCATAAAAAGGTCCGCATAAATGGGTGCGAAAGAGGCACCCATTGCTGTACCTTTGACCTGCCAAAAGCATTGGTCCTGGAACTAGAATACGTAACTGGTAAGAACGTATTTAGCCAATCACACTAAAAAAGTATTAAAGACTGGTTGGTAAAAACCAGATCTTCCCAACCAAAAGTCCAAAGCCTGCAAACCTGCCCAATGTGGGATGTTTGTGTATAGAGAGGTTACCTCCAAGCTACATAGCAGCCAGAGGGGCTCCAATTGCATGTCACAAATAATATCCAAAAACTGAGTAGTGTCCTGGATTCTGGCTCGTATCAAGGGTAGTAGTGGTTTCAGATAGTGTGTCAAATATTCAGATAAAGGTTCAGAAATAGAGCCATGCCCCTGATACAATTGGTCCACCAGGGGGACATCTAACATCCTTATGTATTTTGGGTAAAAGATAGAAATATTGTTTACACCGAGATGGAACCAACAACTGAAGTCTAACTGCCTCCGTAATGATGCCCTCTTCCTGGGCCTGTATCAGAAATGAATCAATTTTGGTTTTGAAATGACTAGTTGGGTCCAATGGCATAGCCATATAATATTTGTTATCTCCCAATTGTCTCGCTGCTTCTTCATTATAGTTGACCCTATCCTGAATCACTATCGCCCCACCTTTATCTGCTTGTACTATAACAATTTCTTTGTTGTTTTTTAGTTCCTCTATACATTGTACCTCCTCTTTAGAAAGGTTATTATAAGATACCTGAAAATCTTTGAGGTTACAATGTAGATCCTTCAGGGCATTAGCTTGAAAAGTGGATACTAGGTGTGACATAGGTGGAATAAAATATGATTTTTTAAATCTAAACCCTGGAACTTCCTGAATAGTGTAATTTTCAAAAAACAATTTCAAATTAAGTAAATGGCAAAAATTGACTACATCTTGTGCTAAAGTGTATTCTGGAACAAAAAAGCCGGGAACAAAATTAAGCCCTTTATTAAGAACTTTAATTTGTAAATCATTAAGGTGTACAGATGAAATATTATGTACATTCATACTATTTGTTAGTGTTCTATCATCATTTGTAACAGACCTTCCAAACCCTCCATGGGTTTGACATTGTTTATGTTTCCTCCCCCCTCACCTATACCTGAACCCAAAGGGTGTGACAAACTCCTTCTTCTGGGATCAGGTGAGGCATCTGTGTGGCTCCCCTCCCCTTCAGTGTTGGAGGACGTATCCTCCCCTGATGTGTAGCTCAATGATTCCAAGCTACGTTCCAAAATAGATTTGGGTCTTTTTCTTTTGGGGGCCAAAAGTTTGTTGCTTGGAAAATTAAAGGTGGCATTCCTAGGCATATCAAATGGTTTACCTCTTTCATAATCTCCTATATCCCTTTGGAACTTTTAAATTTTTTATCCTTTAGAACCTGTTCTAACTTAAGTAGTTCTGTTGTTAACTGGTTCACCCAGGAAGTGAAAGATCCACTAGATTAAAATTTGTTAGCCTTCATGCAAATAGTTTCTACCTCCTGAATTTCTGATTTGACCGCCCATTCATAGAAGTTAGCTAAGGCATCCACAAAATCCAAGGATGCTGATTGTTGGATCTGTGTCCATTCATCCATTAATTGTTCATCAATATTATATACTAAAGGTTGTACTTTGACCCTTAAACCACATGGTGTGATTTTTTTGAGTTGGTAAGTCTTGAACAGGCGTAAATGCCAAACATTGGTCCGAAGGCCCTTCATGCTTTTTCCCAACTTAAAAAATGATTCACATAATTTATCTGGGTCTTGAATCACCCTCGAAGAATCATTATCCGTATCTGATAAACCTAAACCAAAAATGGTCAAATCATTCATATCAGATGCTAGGCCTTTTGCAAGAGGAGTCAACTCCATGTTGCAAAAAACATATACAAACCGCCAAAAAAAGTTAGTGAATCAAACAATTCTGCAGACAGCAAGAATAAGGCTGATATATATATATATATATATATATATATATATATATATATATATATATATATATATATATATATATGTCCTATCCAAAACCAACCTGTTGGATCAAAAAGTATGCATACAAAAACACAAAAATTAGTACCATATATTCCTGTTAGATGGAACCTGAAATTGAGTCGAATCAAAAATATATGGTAGATTATGTATACTGGTGGATATAGAATGCAACCATAGACAAATACAGACCCAAAAATAAAAGAGTCTAGCAAATAGTAGCAAACAGGGATACAATGGTCAGCCCTTGTGATCTAGCCTGAATAAAACAGAAAAATCACAATGCTGTGTATCAAACCAAACCAAAAACCACTGAACGTGGATCCAGAAATGACAAAAATTGTCAACTCCTACCTATAAAATGTCCAAGAGAACAAAAAATAGATGATGTTGATACACAAATATTAATGATACAATAGCTAGCCCCTGTAGTCACATAGGCATAATCCTCTTAATCAAATAACCACAATGCTGCGTATCATCATAATAGAAATAGGACCACACTAATCAGCCGAATAAAAAATGATTCAAATATCCACTCAATATCACAACCACTTGTAAATTCCAAAAAAATATATATCATGGACTCAATTATTTTGTTGATATTAAAAGTATCAGTATAAAAGTATATGTGGCCGCAATTGTAAAGTCTGTATAAGTTGCTGTAAGCAGAAATGACAATTTTCAAAAGCATTTACCAGAAGAGGAAATATAATTATTATAATATGTATTGCAACCAGGTCAACCCCATAAGACCATATAACAACCCTGGTACCACCAAATGGCTATATGTTGGAATGCTAAGAAGCTAAAGAAGACCTGCCCCCCCCAAGGGAAAAGAGACCCAAATCAGTCACCAATACAAGATCACTAAATGAATACTAATAGGAAAAAACATAAAGATTAAAAAATGATAATGAATAACATCATATTAAATGCTGGAAAGCAAAATATCTATGGTTCAATCATTTATATACATTTTGTAGATATAATGAAATTATGTATTCCCACAATGCCCTAAACTCATCAATGAGTTGACATAATGCATAAATATTAGACTCTGAACCAAAGTTAAAGCAAATAGTAGAATGCATATGAATTGTTAGACAAACCATGTTATATATATGTTACATGGTATGTAAAAACATAAAACCCACTGTTAACCATAGATTTGCAAACTAAACAATAAGTGCCGAGGCCAACTGGCTGTTCCCTTTATAACAGTGACAAAAAACTGCCCATTTAGACAGTACATCAAAAATATATACCTAGGAAAAATCCCTTTATTATATAAATGACCTGTATATTATATAAAGATAAAAAAAATATATAATATATAGCATAAATAGGACGATAACGCCATCTATGGATTAGTTACTAATACTACATATAGTAACCCCAAAACAAAATTTGCAACATAGATCTTGGCAGAAAATATAATCATGAGTCCCATCTGAGGAGGGAATCATAACTAAAAACTTGGTGGACCTGGCAAAAGCCTGCTATGTGGCCACGAGGAACTATTAAGTAACGAAGCATATAGACCTCAAACAATTCCCTCTGCCCCACTGTATAGAAACAATAATCACAATATGCCCAAAAAGTCAAATCAAACATCCCAAACTGGATAGATGATGTCCATAGCTTTGAATCTGACCATAAACACCTTATCAAAAAGGTAAAAAAAGTGAATCGGTCAAAATGGAAACACAAAGTCACCTGTAGTTGTTAGTCCATAAGTGACAAAGCACATAGACCTGCCATCCCTTGCACAGTCCCGCTGCTTTCAAAAACTGGAAATATCGATGGTAGTCCCAAAACTGCAAATCAACAATCCAAATGAGGTAAAAGTAGTTAAATAACAAAAATCCGGAAAAAAACGAAAAAGCCAATATGACAATTTAGTCCATGGCTTCCTTGTAGATCCGTTGACATCAGGAGGCCACAAAACAAATAAATCAGTATTAGAGCCGATGTGTACTGAGCGATACATCCACCAGACAAAGAAAACCCAGTCAAACGACCAAAAAGCTTCCAACCAACTGCCCAAATGTTAGTAAAAATAAGAAATCTTCCACTTGCAAGGAGGGAAACCACCAGACACCAACAGCACCAGAGGGGAGGAAGAACCAGGAAGCAATGTGGTGCACGTACGGCAACTGCGCAGCTGTAAAGTCAACACTTACAGAACAAAGATAGTCAGCAGAAATGGTGGAATACAAAAAGTAATTTAATGTAAAGCACATAGCTAGGTAGGGGGTAGTAAGCCCAACTACCTATCTCAGACTGGTTTCGGCTGTAATAGCCTTCTTCAGTGAATTTAACAAAAGCACATAATGTCCATTCAGATAAGTGTATTTATATATAATGACATAAAGGCAGTTCATTGGGGAGCATCTTAGTGACATTAGAAATAAGCATCCCAATAATGCGTTGTTTATACATGTTTGTAAACATAATTCTGCTTCTTTTATTTTACTGTCATTGACTGCATTGTAGGTAAATGTAGGGATAAATCAGGTTGGCATGATTTACTTAATTTCAAGGAATGTAAATGGATCATTAAATTAGGGGCTTTATTCCCACCTGGTCTTAATGACCAATTTTAATTTACCAATGAACTGCCTTGTGGGGGGATACACCTCAGATGGGGAGGGGTGTTCGGCATTCACAAGGCCAGGGGAACACTGGGACGGAGGTCCCCAGCCATGGGCAGCTACCACTGCACTAAAACAGCTGCAAAGGAGGCAGTGCTGGGGGCTGTCCAGGAAGGGCAACCTCACCCTGTAAATGTAACACTCCACCCTTGAGCTTGTATTTGGCCTCGGAACCCCTTATTGAGCCCCCAACGCGTCACGTCTGGGACCGCATGACAGCGGACATGTTCCTGTCTGGCCCTGCTCCCAGGGGGGACAGTCCCCATCCTCATTGGTGGTACCACCCGAAGGTGGTGCAGAGCCAACAGAGGTTGAGGTCCAAGGCTGGGCCCCAGACGTGCTGGTGCCCAGTGCCATGGTCAACTGAAGTGGGGCAGGAGGTTCTGCTGGGACCTCCAAATGCATACAGCCTATGGTGTTGCAGTTTAAACACAGATATGGCTTAGTAGTAGACAACAGCATTCAGGATTACTTACAAAAGTATGCATAGATATGACCATCAACCTAACACAACAGATGATATACATTTGCAGAGGGAGCACAACACATTAATATATACTGCTTGACATCTGTACAAAGTGTAGAAGATGTGTGACTGCAGCTATGAACAGTGGCCCATTATTAGCTTGCCACTGAGAACCCCAGACAGTGTCTGTCATGCCACTGTGTCATGTGACATATGTCCAGTCAGGGATGCTATGGCAGTAACACATCCCTATCACCATGTACTGGCAGCAATCCTTACACTATGCTCCTGCTGTGCACAGATGTGTGTTCAGTGTGTAACACAGGAAACAAATGGTTCCACGCACTGACCATTCCAAAGATGGCCCTACAGAAGGGGGTCCCTCATGAAGAGAGCACTGTCATGTCTGTTATAAAACATGCAGAATAGCCATTACCACACACAATATGTTAAACAGGCAGTAGTCTCAATGAAGCATAGCTACACTTACATGCTGCAGTCATGTCTGGCACATCACCCTCCTGTCTTTAGGATATTTCCCACTGTGTATGATGTTTGAGGAAAATCCAGATGTCATCTGTGATGTCGTTTCCAAACACCACATCCAGGTACCACTCACAGCGACTGTCATGGCCAAACACCAACATGAGGTTCCTAGATATTGTACTATGTTTATCATGCGAATGGCTATGGGAACATCATCACAGCTGTTCCACATGCAATCAGCTAGAGGAGGACTGCAATAGGTGCAGAGTCCATCACCTGATCATGTCCATCACTTACAATACACATGCTGCTGCTGAGCAGGTGTACACCTCCACATCCTCCAGAGAGTATTGGGGGGGCAGACAATGTACATCAGAGAAGGGCTTGGAGACTAAAACCTAAGCATCGTCTGTCATACACCTACCAGTACAGGGGACAAGCCCCTGGCTGAATAGTCATTACTATTACAAGTGCATGCAGTTACTACATGTGCCACAAAGCCGACATGTTGCTGTGCTGTAAGAACATATATTTGTGTTGGTGAGAGACATGTGCAACAGAGATATAGTAGGCATTCATTAGGTGTAGCACACGTGGCTGTCCACGTGAATGGATGCCATTGTCACCACAACCACACTCTCTAATGGACTCGCATTGACAGTCTTTGCCAGGTCCCACAAATACACTCCCTAACTACTTAGTTTGCCACACTGCAGTAATGCACAGGTACTACATGCACCACAGGGGATATCTGGAGGTTCTATGGGCTAGGGCATGTGAACGTGTTTGACATCTTTTGGTATGCCAATGGGGGTTATACTGGGAGTGACTGTGGTTTGGAGCATCATAACCCAGACACAGACACAAGGTGCCAGTACTGACATGCATGTATGCATTGCTTCATGGGTGTGTAGTGGTTGGCTGTGCAAGATGGCTGTACAAGGATGGGTGAGGGGTAATCCTTGGCATAGCGCCATCCGACAATGGTGTACAGTGTGGTACAGGGGTGTAGTGTCTGCAATGTCCCACACAGATGGGTACTGCATGAACTGCCCTGACATCCTGGTTACCATTGTGTATGGCCATAGCTTTGCAATGCATGCCATGTCTGTGTCTGATAGTCCTTGACATGAACATTGCCTGGGATGTGCATGTCCCACAATACTGTACAGTAACATTTACAGCTGTACCTGGTATGGCAGGCACATGTTGTGTACACAGACTGTTATCCTCTGATATGCCAATACTGGCCTGTTGTGGAGAAACCTGCTTATAGTCAGCAAGTCGACATTGCACCTGCATTGATAGCATGATACAGGTATTCCCTGGTGTCAGTGGTATTGGTCCATACATGGCACATGTGTACAGCATTGTATGGCCTCTGTGGATCACATTTGATGCCACGACATATGCTGCAGGCATCCAGTGGGGAACATTTTGAAGGCACATTGTCCGCAATTATGTGCCTATTGTACCACTGTACAGGGTGCCATGTCCTCTGCAGCCCACTGCAATCACACCATGCCTACTATCTGTCATCAATGTGCTTGGTACTAGCAACATAGCAGGATATCCTAGGCAAGTGTGTTTCTGTATGATACATGGGTTCAGGACATATACCGGTTACTAGTAGTGTTGCATACTTTGTTCCCCAGGCGTTTTGCCAGATGTAGGGATATGGCTTGCCAACACAGTTCCGTGGCTGACTGACAACTGTACATCTCGTGAGATGGGCAGTGTGTCATAAGAGAGACACCATATATGAAAACTGCAAGATCTGCTCCCCAACATGTCCAGTGGTTAGACACTCACAGCCACCCCCACACAGGCTCTGACAGTCAAACACACACACACCTGCCATATCCTGGATTCAAACCCCTACCTACCTAGTGTATCACACTGCAGCAATATGCATTTACAGCATGCGCTATGGAGAATACCAGGTTACAGCAGTCCTAGAGGTGTATTTCTAGGTGTGAGACATCAGTAAGATTGCCAAAGTTGAGTATATGATTTGCACGGATTGTGGGCAGCCTATAAACCATTTCTCTCTACACAGTCTGAGACAGACAGACGTGCACACATTCACACACAATTGGCAAGTCTGGGGTTAGAACTACTACCTAACTAGTATAACACTACAGCAGTATGCAGTTATGGGACGAGCCATGGAGATTACAGAGCTGCAGCTCTCCCAAATGTGTATTTCACAATGGATGACCTCAGCAGACTTGTCATAATACTGCTATGGGGAGGGCAGTGTGTGCATGGGCCATATCCCAGTCATGTAGGGGTTGACATGCCACATGCAGGCACACATGGGGCCATATATCACAGGTATGTGTATACAGCTACTAGATGATGACTTCCCTGTGCAGTCATGTTGGACAGCTGACACATGCACCACATAGTCTGACATGCTGACAGATACAGGTGGCTAGTATCTGCAGTGAATGACATCTGGACCTCATGTATTTGGTCCCTTTGGCTGTGTGATGGATGGGACAGGCACAGATGGCTCCTTGTCATGGTCACCCTCTTCCAAACATCAATATCCATCTACCTAAGACATATTATAGTGTGTTGTCCTTACATATATGTTTATATTCCTATCCACTGTATGTGCAAGGCACACCTGACTGTTGATATAAGTGTACGTTGGTTGTGGGGCACACCTGACACTTGTACACATTTGCTAGTACTGTACTGGTATGTCAGGCATTCCATTTCAGTGTGTAGTCTTACCCACTGTGCTGGCTAGAGGCATACCAGTGTACTACAGATCTTAGCTCTAATTACCAACATATTAGTTTCTGACTTCCCAGCCTTCACAACCTACATCCAACTGCCTGCCCTGCTGTAGTCTGTCTGTGTGGGTCTATGGGAGGGGTTACCAAAAGGGCACATTCAGAGGCCATAGTACAGCATTTGTTTGTGTCGGTCTACACCTGCCCAGCTGGTTGAGACTTGTGTGGGTCTTATGGACACACACGATGCTCAGCCCATTACCTGCAGTGGGTTTTGTAACCCTGTGTAGTACTGGCTACTATGGTGACTCCAGTATGTGTTACAAATGTCATGGTGCCGCTATGGGTGTCTACTGTCTGCTGCCTTAACATTTGGCCACTCAATTCTCTTGCATGCTCACATCCATACCATACCTACAGGTACCAACACATTCTACTACATTTGGCAATTGGTAGGTTGATTGAGTTACCTTGAGGGTGTGCCAGACTTGAGGATGATGCTGGAGGGCTGCCTATGATGGATCCAAATAGTACACTCCCTATACATGGTTGAGCACAGGTAGTGTCATGTTTGGCTTCCCTTTTACTGTCTGTTCGAGTCGGAGAGGGTGACATTCCCTGGGTCCCTACTCTGTCAGTGCATATGCTATGTGTTGCCTCTTTGCCAAGGCTAGGTCATAGTGGGCATGCCTCCTTCTGCCTACTGGGTCAGGCTCAGGTTGTTCCTCCTCTGAGTCACTCTGTGCCTGTACAGGCCTTGGCATTGGTGGGGGGTTGTGTGGCCTTGCCCCATGCTGTTCCTGCTGCAGCTGTTTCTGCAGGATCATATTATGTAGCATAGCACATGCCATAACAATTTGGGTGCATGTAGCTGCTGCATACTGCAAGGCTCCAGCGGATGTGTCTAGACACCAGAACCATGACCTGAGCATCCCAAACACACGCTCTATTATATGTCTGGCCTGTGAGTGTGCCTCATTATGGAGTTGTTTTTCAGGTGTGTGTGCATTTCTGATGGGTGTCATCAGCCACGGCTCCAGTGGATACCCAGCATCCTCCACTAGGTGACTGTAGGGGATGTCCATATTGGACAGCTGCGTCATATGCCATATTTTTGAATCATCATAGCTTTCAGGGCAGCCAATGCACACATTCATTATAATGCCCTGGGCATCACATACAACCTGGAAGTTGATGGAGGGGATGCCCCTGCAGTTGATGTAGGCCCTACCCTGCTCACCGGGTGATGCTTTGTTGCGTAAGTGCATGCAGGCTATAGCACCCACTACCCCAGGGTAGTCTGCTATTTGGTGGAAGAGACACATATTGCTGGTCAACATCTCACGTGTGTTGAGGAAATATACATGCTCACTGGCATGTGCTGACATGGCATTCAGGAACTGGTGGAATACTCTGGATGCTGATGCCTGCAAAATCCCCATGATATCCCCAGTTGTGCTTTGGGAGGTACCTGTGGCTAGTATACCTAGGCCTACACATACCTTGGTTTCTACTGGGATGGGTTCCCCTCGGCCTGTTTGATGTATTAGGTGTGGTTGGCACAGCTCAACAATCTGCTGTAGGAGGTCTCTGTCCACCCTATAGTGCTCCACTATCTCCAGCTCATGTAGCCCTTCATAGGTTACCCTGAGTCTGTACACTCTTCTCTGTCTCCTCACTGAGGGTTGTTCTGCAGCATTCATATTGTCACCACCCTCAGCTGCTTGCACATGTTGGTCTATGTTGCCTGCTGCAGCCCTTCTCATTTTGTAGGTTTGTTTGTTAAAATTTCCCTGCATGTATACACCGGTGGTGTTTAGTGTGGAAAAACTAGAGAGGAAGGTGTTTGCTTAGTTTATTGTAGTGTTCTGGGCTGGTCTGGTCTGCTGCCCCTGTAATTGGCTGATTCTGATACATATTAACTGTCAGCTCAGCCAGTTCACCTTGATTACTCTCCTACTGCTATTGTCCCTCCCAATTGCACTAGGCAGGTATGGACACACCCCTAGCTTAGCCGTGCTAAGCTAGGAGCATTCCTGAGCCACAGGGCTCCAATTCACATACAGTATGCCTGACACACACCCCATGATGTCACCCATATCCGAGTCTTGCACCCGGCTATCTATACACATACACTCTTGGGACCTGCCTCACACCCTGGGAATAACTGGGATTCACTATCCTTTACCTCATTTGCATAGGATTGCCTGCTAATGCATAGTTACATGACCCATACTGAGCCTCTCCAAAACTAACCACTGCTTACCATCATGCAGACCAGCACACGACTGCTTAAAAGTGCCTTACTCACACCCTATTCAATGGCCCTTGTTCTGCCCAGAAACAAGATAACTGGCCTCTGCAAGGCTCGAAACAAGGACCCTGCACACCCCAGACAATGTGCTTTACCACTAAGCCATGGCAGATATACATGCAGTGGATGTTATCATGTACATATCATCCAGCACAGGCATTCAACAGTACAGGACATGTATTCCATCACGTAGATGTATTTGTGTTAATGTCTATATATATATATATATATATATATATATATATATGTATAGATACACACACACACACACACACACATAGATATATATATATATATATATATATATATATATATATATATATATATATCTCAACAACAAACCTCGTGACAACAAAGCATTAGACAAGAATGAAAAGGAAACCACCAGCGACTCCTGTATTATGTACTGGTATTAATCCCAAGGCAAGTGTGTTTCTGTGTGACATACGGGTTCAGACTGTATTCAGGGTAATATTAGGGTTGCTGACATTACTCACCAGGCCTATTGCCAAATGTATGGGTATGTCTTGCCAACCTAGTCTCTTGGCTGATTGTGACATTAATGGCCACTGTATAGGGAAACAACAAAACACACTCCTCAACACATCCAGTGGCTAGCCACTCACTGCCACTAAAACATAGGATATGACTGACAAACACACACACCTGCTATGCCTTGGAATAGAACACCTACCTGACTACTTTATCACACTACAGCATTACACAGTTACAGAATGTGCTGTCGATATTGCTGGGTCACATCAATCCCAGAGGAGTATTCCTAGGTGGGTGACATAATCAGCCTTGCCAAAGTTGAGTATAGGAATCTTATGGAGTGTGAGTACTCTAAAAAAGCATTATTCTGTCAGCCGGCAGACAGACGCATACACAGCATGTCTAGGATTAGAACACCGACCTAACTACTTTATCACACTACAGCATTACACAGTTACAGAACATGCTATTGAGATAATTTGGTCACATCAATCCCAGAGGTGTATTCCTAGGTGGGTGACATCATCAGCCTTACCAAAGTTGATTATAAGAATTGTACAGAGTTTGAGTACTCTAAAAAGCATTATTCTTTCCACTGACAGATGGACACACACACTCAGCATGTTTGGGATTAGAATACCAACCTAACTACTTTATCACACTACAGCATTACGCAGTTACAGGACGTGCTGTCGAGATTACTGGGTCACATCAATCCCAGAGGAGTATTCCTAGGTGGGTGACATCATCAGCCATGCCAAAGCTGAGTATAGGAATTGTACGGAGTGTGAGTACTCTAAAAAGCATTGTTCTGTCCACCGGCAGACAGACAGACAGACACACACACACATAAACACACACACACACACACACACACACACACACACACACACACACACACACACACACACTCGGCATGCCTGGGATTAGAACACTGACCTAACAACTTTATCACACTACAGCATTATGCAGTTACAGAACGCACTATTGAGATTACTGGGTCACATCAATCCCAGAGGAGCACTCCTAGGTGGGTGACATCATCAGCCTTGCCAAAGTTGAGTATAGGAATCGTACAGAGTGTGAGTACTGTAAAAAGCAGTGTTCTGTCCATCGGTAGATGGACACACACACACACACACACACACACACACACACACACACACACACACACACACACACACACACACCAGTGATGGGATCAGAACACAGCTCTACCTACAGATCACTATTACAGTACTACGCAGTTACGAGTTGCGCCACAGTGATTACACATTCCGAGGCAGTCATCATGACCTTCTAGGATTGCGGACATCAACAGGGATGCTGACAGTTATGATGTACATAGCTGTGAACCTGTGTGTTTAATGTAGGTGTCCATCCCAAACAGGAGTATGCCCTTCTGTGGAATGGACGACTACTATCACTATACAGGGTTATAATCGCCATGCTCATACACATAGTAGCACATAACATACACAAGGTGTTAGTGGTCATGCTCACACACTTAGTAGCACAGGGCTGTTTGGAATGCACTATGAGTCCAAATACACAAGGTTATACTGTGCATCCTCATACACATACTAGGACATGGTTGACTACTTTCACTATACAGGGTTACAATCACCATGCTCATACACATACTAGCACAGGGTTGTTTAGGATGAACTCTGATTCTAAACACGGAAAGCAACAGTGGCCATGCTCACACAGTTAGATGTACAGAACCTGCTGTAATGGTCTCTGGTGTTAGTAGTTGTCATTGTTAGCAGGAACGCTGCACTACATGTATCTGACACTGGCCATCTACACAACACCTGCTGCTGTCCGACACCTTAGATGTATCAGTCTAAAACAAGTACAATACTACCACTCACAGTGATTTCATGGTAGGAATGGCAACTGCTTGACCAACACAATGAGCCAATGTCCTGCTGTAATTATGAGGTTGTCCAGTGTCTGTCAGTCTGGGATGACATGACACACAGATGACAAGCCTTTGTCACAGATCACATGCATCCATGATTCAAGGGAGTGTTGATAATACCTCATTCGCATTTGCCCATATAGTGCCATTCCAAGGCAAATGACCTAAACACAGGATAACACCCTGACACCTAGAAGACAATTGCATTTTATGCTTATGCTAACCAGTGCTAGATGTGTTGCTGTCATAATCACAGTTGCTCACTATTGAACCTACAATGGGGAATACTGGCATCTGTGCAGTGAGGAACACCTGGCTGACCGCTCTGTTGTGCACAATAGCTTTACCACCATATAACTCAGAACCAGACATGTGGGCCATAACACTGGTACGGATGACTCCAGGTGATGGTGTCCCCACATTCATAATGGCTACTCACATGTACAGACCAGTACTCCAAAATATATCATCACAGATGAGCCAGGTGCAGGTCACAGTGTCAAACACTGCATTCTGGGATGTAATCCTCAGACACCACCATGTCCTCAGACCACCAACACACATCCATACATGTGGTATGACATGTAATGGAACAACACCAAATAACCTTTGACTGGTGGACTGTGCCTAGCCCTACAACAACTGTGCAGAGTACCCATGTACTGACACAGTTACATTATGTGTTATGCAATGCAATGATAATACTGTTTGCAACCCGGTCAGCTGTACACATACCAGGGTCTCTCGGATATTGACAGCATTAACAGATGACTGTTGCTGTGCACCACTGAGTGTGTACACAGCCTGACATGAAGCTATGATTGTACGATATGTTTATGTGGGGAGCAGATTGTTTTGACATTTGTGTAAGATATAACTTGGAATGTGGACAGGTCCCATGCAGCCTGTATGTATGGCATTAGAGAGTGCAGCTTGTACCTGCATAGTTGTTATTACAGGGGTTTGTAGTGTACATGGATATATGAATGTGTACCTGTTGGGGGGGGCAGTGTGTTTATGTTATCCAAGACCCTATCTGGCTGAACAGGTGCTATTTCCATAGGTGTAGTACCTCTTATGCTATAGTGTTGTGAAGCACAGCAGGTGTTGTGGTTGCCATTATGTTTCATGACACAGCTATGGAATCCTCTGTGTTTGGCCTCATAATATGTGGATGAGTAGTTTCACAGTATTGTTGCGTGGCATTATATGGTGTATCTGCATCTTACTGAGGCTGACCATGGATCAACTTCCACTCATGTGTGTTGACCCTTGCAATAGTTACTGCCTTCTGTGGTACAGTTTAAGGCAGGGTACCACCAGTTTGCCTTAATGGTTGTGTTTGTTTGAATCCTGTTTCTGTGTTCAATGGCATGATCACTGCACATATGTGAGTGCCTAAAGTGCATTTGTGTAGGACCCAGCATTTGCACATGCATTGTACATCTGCATGGGTGCCATGACAGTCACCACTTCGCTCTTAAGAAGCATAATGTTGGCTTTGAAGACTGACCATGTGTGGCATACTATTAGCCCTGTTGGTGTGACTATGGTGATCCAGGCCATTGGTGTTGATGATATCCACACATGTGTTGGTACATGATGAGTCTTCCTTGTTCATAATGGGATAGCTGAGTGGCCATGATTATGGTTTCTTGTCTCACAGCTGGTATTCCCCATTACAGCACACTGACAGTTGGGATTTCTGAGGCATGGTGGATGATCTGTCACAAGGTGCAATTTGGATTACACTTTGGCACAAAGGTAGTTGCTCAGCATAATGCATCTTATGTTGTGCAAGTACAACTTGCGTGGGGGTGTACATATCCCTCAGGAAGTTGGACACACCTGTGGCCCATGTGTTCCAATAAAGGATGTTGGCCAAGAGGTGAGGTATGTATTATAACATGGTCATGCAGTGGTGCTCTCCAAAGCATTGAGCCATATCTCAGTCACTGCACAGATATTTTCTCCATGTTTCAGATTGCCATGAGTCCATATTGAGTATCTGATTTGTATCATTGAATAGCAAGACTCACAGTTTATTTCTTGACTGTCCCTGTTGCACCAGTGGACTTTCACTTGAACTTGGCATGATGAGGGCACTATAGGGGACACATGGGCCATTGCCAGTATCCAGATTCTCAGGGGTGCATGTGCAGACCCTGTCTGGCAAAGCATTATGGTCTATCAACCATGTTATCCAAGGCAGAGAGATGCTGGATACTCTTTGAATTATACCAGTGAATGTCACAATTGTGGAATACAAATCTTGTCCTTGTACTGCTGCATCATTCTGGCTACTGGCAGAATGCTACCCAGGCCTTGGGACATACCCGCATGGGCTACATGACCTGACAGTTCCTACATGTGTTTCCATGCAGTCCAGGCACTGCATCAGAGGTCCTGCACAACAACATAGCATATGCCAGTGACATGTGTACAGTTCTAAAGGTGGTCGGAGTGTATGGGCATGTGGCTAATCATGGCAGACAGGCAGTTGACAGTATGTTTGCCCTCATATAGCTTGGTGTGTAACATAGTGCTAGGGTTTGCATTTACAAATGAGTACTGTTGGCCATGTTTCCGGCCACATGTTCTGAGGTGTGACACAATTATGCAAACTATGTTGTACAGTCTTTGTATTCTGTTGTCTGTCTATTCCAACTTGGGAGGCCTCTTGCTTGGCCAGATACTTAGAGGCCTCTGTAGATGTGTGTGATATCTGGTGGAATGTGTGTGTGTCCTTACTGTGTTCTGGTAAGGGTATGTGTTGGTTGTGGTGATGAGATCCATGTGTTAAACTACACCTCTTGACTGTCTAGTCCAGTCATGGGTGTAGTATGGACTGCCTCCAAGAACACCCCTGTAGCTGCATCCCAGACAATGTGTGGGGTGTGGTGTTAGTTGGGTTTGGCAGTGTACATGGCACAGAGATTGCATTCTCCCAGGATGGCCACATACACAAAGATGACATTAATAAACACCAGTAGCTGAGTAGTGGACATACCTGTATGAGCATTCATTACTGCAAGTACCATATACTGTATTTAGTATACTTACTGCTTATGAAGATGTTTTAGACAGTGATGCTCACATGTAAATATTTGAGTTATGGACATGGCAACACTAGCTATTACAGGAACATGGTAGCTACCTTTAGTAGCATTCCCCCTCTGAGGGCCACATCATATCCTGATAGTTGATTAGAGATGATGCAAGTATGAACAGGGCTGTATCCTTGTCTGGGTATAAACACACATACCCAGCAGAACCATCAACTCTGTTGGGCACAGACACCCACTCCCCAGACAGAGTCAGATATCAATAGACTCTGCTGCCACTATCAACATGATCAGGATATAATCAGATAGTGTACGCCATCACCTATGAAGCTGCTATTACACATAGGCAGCAGTTTCCTACATCTTACACACCTACTGAAGATGTCACACTGGAGTTAAAGATGATATGCACCCTGTTTCATTACCAGTACTGTCAACATATTTTCAAGCAGCTGTTAGTCTGGCAATGAGAGGTTAGGCTACACAAATCTACATGTTCAACCAGTGTGTCTCTACTGCCAATATCCACTCTATGTAGGTGTGCACATAGCCATTTGGCACAGCCCTGTAACAAGGGTCAGTACACATTTGCAGAACATGTACACATGCACAGCTGTCATTGATTGCAAACAATAGTAGAGAGGTGTATATTAGGCAAGGTGGACTTTTAGGGAAGGCTCATAAAACAAACCCACCACTGTACATAGCACATGTAACCAGAAACTGAGGGTATTGCTACTCAACACCAGAAGTCTAAACCTCACATTGCACACACTCGAGGCACTCCTCAGTATGGAGAACATCTATATATGTGCAGTAACAGACACCTGGTTTAAGGCTCCAGAGAGCACCCCAGCACCACAAGGCTATAACTCATACCACATCTTTCGGCCACAGAATCCAGATCGGAACACAAAAGGCAGGGGTGTATCCATATTCATCAAGGATACTCACACCTCCAGGTTAGTGGTGCAGCACGACGCATCAGAGATCATCCAAGTGCAAGTGGCAATGGGCAACATGGCAATCCAAATTGTAGCTTGCTACAGATCACCCACCAGGACCCACATTCCGCATTTCCGGGGACACTGGGAAATATGCGGGTCCTACCAAACACCCTAATACTGGGTGATGTCAACTACCCAAACATTAACTGGGAGAACTACTCGAGCACTAATTCCCTTGCCTAGCGCTTCCTAGAATTCCTCAACTCTAACACCCTGGAACAACTGATCTACACCCCCGCCAGAGGGAACAACATATTGGACCTGGTCATCACCAAGATGGGCGACCGGTGTTCCACACCTGACGTCAATCCCTTGCTGGTTAGATCAGACCATAGACTAATCACTCTGCATATTCACATTCTTCCCACAACCCCAAACAAGGAAACCGCCATGGAAATCTTTTCCAAAGCAGACTTCACATTGCTTATGCCTGAGGTGGAATGGTTCACAGCCCCCACGCCAATGGACCATGTTGTCCAAGATGCTGAAACCTATACAAAGGCACTCTGTGATCATCTGCAGGAATGCATGTATCATGCTATTCCAAGTCTAAACTAGACTCACTCCTCCAAGAACAGGAAACCGGTCTGGTGGACCCCTGCCATACACAGGCTCTATAATAGTAGGAGGTAACTAGTACAGATAAGACGAAATCCCTAGAAGGACAGACATCCCTGATCAGTATCAGCAAGAAACTACAATCCCCTCATGAAATCATCCAAGGCTAGCTTCAAAAGACAATTTCCCAAGGACCATGCAGACAACCACAAAGCGTTGTTTAGCTATGTCAAGAACCTCAGTGGGAACTCTCAGATCTGCTCAGAGTTGGTGCAGACTAGCACAAAATACACTGAACTGACTGATATTGCCAGCATTTTGGCAGACATGTTCAGTGCAAACTTCACACCCCTCTCAACCCCTAAACAGCCCTTAACCATACCAGAAAATGTACGGCCTCAGCAATCACTGACACACAGGATAAAACAGCCCTATCCAAAGCCACAAATACAGCCTCAATGGGACCGGACAGTGTCCCAGGCTGTGTCTTACATGAGCTCCAAATGAACTAACCCCTCACCTAAACTCTGTTCAAACAGACTCTCTCCAGGCTACATACCCACAGAGTGGTGCACAGCAACAGTGATCCCACTCCACAAAGGTGGTGCCACAACGGACCCTGGGAACTATTGCCCTATAAGCCATACTAGCCTGGTCTGCAAGGCTATGGAGCGCATCATCATGGAACTCATTAACAGAGACATTGGGAACCTCCAGACACTCAACCCAACCCAGGTCTGCTGGATGAGTGCAGACCATGCCTACTGAACCTGTTTGACGTCTTAAAGTCACGTAGACTTTAGGTGTTGGGTGTGTTAGTTCACACATACTACCTGGACCTCGCTATGACACCATCCCCCACTCAGGTATTGTTTATAAACTCACCAGCTAGTACATATACCCATGCATCACAGGTTGGGTTGCCAACAGGCTTACACACAGAACCCACATGGTAAGCCTAGCAGCCTCCAGGTCCAACTCTTAACCAGTCACAACTGGTGTCCCACAGTACTCAGTCCTGGGACCCCTACTGTTTGCCATATACTTCTCAGAGGTACAGACAAACAGAGGTGGACTACAGCAGACCATGTTTGGTGATTACTGCAAACTGGGGGCCATAACTGACAGTCCAGCTGTCACAGACATCCGTCAAGGGGCCTCACATAGACCAACACAGGATGTCACAGTCATATCCTCCAGCTAAAGGTCACGAACTGCATGGTCATTCCATGATGGGAAAACTAAACACCCACATATTAACATATGAGTGGCAGCCACTTTAATACAGATGAGGTAATGGGTATGCGGGGACTATATTAGATAGTGATCTCTCCTTTGACAAACACATCTCCAAAGTACTTAGGCCATCTGTCTATGTAGGCCATCTGATTACTTAAGGGTTTACATCTAGACATACTGAGGTTATTGTGCCCCTTTACTCATCACTCATCAATCCCATCATCGAGTATGATAACCCATTTGGGATGTACCTCAGAAGACACATCCGACAGCTGGAGGGTCCACGAACATACCTCGCCAAGAGCATTACTGGCCTTAGACATGTGTCCTATGTTGCCAGACTGCATGAACTCTTGCATTACTCAGTGGCATCTTGTTTACTCAGAGATGATATTTGCTGCCCAACAAAGACATGTACAAGTCAGGCTTAATGGATATGCTCCACCTATGGGAATCCATGTCACAGTGAGCCACACACTGTAATGAGCTAAACCTTGCCACAACCATAACTGGAAGATGCTGGAGTGACAGATTCCTGTCACAGGTACTCCCCATGCTTTGCTACTACATCCCTGATTACATTATATGGAACGCCTCACTAACACTCCAGGGACACCTTGCAGACTGGATGGGGAACAGTGGGTACACCCCAAGGATCCCGCAATTGGCTCTGCTCCACAGAGGGACAGTTAGTTAATCAATGGAGTGGCGACAGCTGACACATTTTGCTAGGCATATGAATGGCCTCGGGCAGTTAGCCACATACCTACCTATGTACCTATACATACAGTATCAGCACATGCTGATAGCTTAATTTACTGTTCAGGTGTTGACTTACCTTGTGCCAATAGCAGTTGTGTGTGCAATAGTTGAGGGTTGTCTCTGTAGGATGCACGCAGTAGACCACCTATACATGACAATTTATAGGTGGTCTTGTGTGTGTGCCATCCATGTTTACTGTGTGTGCAGGTGGAGAAGG
This sequence comes from Protopterus annectens, assembly GCF_019279795.1. NCBI lineage: Eukaryota > Metazoa > Chordata > Ceratodontiformes > Protopteridae > Protopterus > Protopterus annectens. The sequence goes on along the minus strand of NC_056737.1, from coordinate 1,527,766,978 downwards.
GTGTCAGTCCATAGGTGCCTACACTGTCATGTGTGTGCTATATGTTCCCTCTTTGCCAAGGCATGGGCATACTGGGCACACCTCCATCTGCCTACTGGGGCTGGCTCAGGGTGTTCGTGGTCTGAGTACCTCTGTGCCTGTGGGGCCCATGGCAATGGTGGTGGGCTGTGAGGGCCTTCACCATTCTGTCCCTGCTGCAGCTGTTTCTGCAGGATCATATTGTGTAGCATGGCACATACTATGAAGATGTGGGCACACGTGCCTGGAGAGTACTGCAAGGCTCCACCAGATATGTCCAAGCAATGAAACCGTGATTTCAGCATCCCAAACACATGCTCTATGATGATTCTAGTTTGTGCGTGTGCCTCATTATGGCATTCTTGCATGGGTGTGTGTGCATTTCTGATGGGACTCATCATCCACTGTTCCAGTGCATAGCCAGCATCCCCCACCAGGTGTCCATATGGGATGTCCCCCATGGCAAATACCTGATACAGCTGTGAGGCATGCCAGATGTGGGAGTTGTGATAGCTTCCAGGGCTGCCAGCACACACATCCATGATAATGCCCTGGGCATTGCACACAACCTGGCAGTTGATGGAGGGGTATCACTTGTGGTTTATGTGGCGCCTGCCATGCTCACCAGGTGGTGACTTGATGTGTATGTGCATGCAGTCTATTGCATCCAGTACCTCCGGGTATTCTGCCACATGGTGGAAGAGATGCATATTGCTGGCCAACTCCTCCTGCGTTTGGGGGAAGTATATGTGCTCATTGGCATGTGGTAACATGGCATCCTGGAAATGGTGTAGTATCCTGGATGCTGATGCCTGTGAGACCCCCAGGATATCCCTAGTTGGCCTTTGGAAGGTACCTGTGGCTAGTATTCGCAAGCTTACACATACCTTCGTGTCCACTAGGATGGGTTCCCCTCTGTTATTTTTCACTCTGAGGCATGGCCAGCACAGCTCAACAAGTTGCTGTATGGTGTCCCTGTCCATTCTGTAATGCTCTACTATCTCCAGATCATTTAGCCCCTGGTAGGTTACCCTTGGACTGCACACTCTTCTCCTCCTCCGGTGCCTGAGGTGGTTGTCAGCATCATCCTCCACACCACCTTCAGTCTCCAACACATGCTGATGAATCAAAGCTATGGCAGCCTCTACCATGGTACATTTTAAAAGTTCCCCGTCTGTTTACACCGATGGTGCAGAGTGTTTGGGAATACACAAGTGTGTGTGAGGTGCTTTCACACTTTATACTATTGTGGTTTGGATGCTGCTGATGTCATTGGATGTGTATGTGCAAATCCAGCTGCAGGGAATCTTAATTATGGGTTTTACAGTGAGTACTGCAATTGTGGGGCCTTTGGTGTTAAATTATGCTTGCCTGCCAAGATTAATCTGTTGCCCTTTATTTCATTTTTCAACCTGAATCCCCTCCCATTGACAGGCATGCATCCAGCTGCCGGCTTTCTTGTTTTGTATTTTCCCTACCCAGGAATGTGTTGCAAAATGTGTTTTTTAGCTGTTTTACTGCAATTTTGCTTTGTTCTGCTGTGACAGTTCTGTTTTCTTTGCAGTATGGCACCTCCCCTTTCCTGTTCTGCAGGTAGTAGCTAGCAGCCTTGTTAGCTGTTGTCAATGGCCCACTGTGGGTTCCTAGGTGTTAATTACTCATTTATACTCCTATTTCCATGCTGTAGCATTTCCTTATCTTTTTCCCATATGCTTCCTGTTTCTGCTCTGGTGCGTGCCACACACAGCCGTTTACCGGGTTTACAGCGCGTTTTCATCCACGTTCACATGCACATTCAGTTACCTTGTGTGCTCTCAGCTAAGCCAAGCTATGGCTACTTCAACACACCCCTATCCTGCAGCTTTGCTTATTAACAGGCAAACCGGGTTAGCAATTCTCCAATGTGCTTACAGCAATGGTGACATACCCCTCTCTTGATGTCATTTTTATCTCAAGGGCTCACCTCGGTGTTATAACGCAACACTGCTTTGTGCATCCTTACACCAGCGGAAAATCTGCAATTCAGTATTACTCCTCTCATTTGCATGGCATTGCCTACTAATTCCTAGCTACTGCACATAACACTGTCACTGCCCCTTAGCAAACCTTACCCATGAGTATGGTGTAGCATGCCTGCCATTGACTATTATGGGGAAATTGTGATATGTATTTAATTGCAGTTTTATTCAATATTTTTGTATATTCCTTGCCATCCCCTTTGCGCACCGATGCCCTGCGCTTTAACTTCGCTGTAGTGTGGGCATAATATTAAATGTTCTTTTTCATATGTTGTGCATGTTGTTTTATGCCAATGGCTATATATTTAGCCATTGGCATATATTAACAGTATACTACATGAGTTTGGTCTGCTGTCATGGCTCCGATTTTATGTTTGAAAAATGTAAACCGTTTTTTTTAGTTTATATTTCTGCATGCTTACACTATGTCTGCACCACTTCCTGAATTGGTATATACCTTCATTTGCATGCTGCGCTGCTGCACATGGGGTGATTAGCATACATGCGCCAGGAGCTGTGCAGATGTGGCGTACGCAGGTAGTGCACATGTAAACATCTCATACCTGAATCGCTCTGTGGCCATATTTGGTGTTAGATCGTCGATGCTATGCCTGCACCTGGCGCAAGCTTCATGAAGCCCGGGGCATATTTATTAATCTAAATACATATTAATGTATATTATGTGCAATACAACATTATGTAACATAAAAGTCAATATGGTAGCAGCATGCCAATGTGCAGTAAACCATAATGCCAACAAAACAGTTTAACAAAATGTGTTAATAGTGAATCATAATAAAACATAACAATAATCAACCACATTTTCCAAAATATAGTTAAACAACATATGTTAAATCATAATAATACATTACAATACATTACAATAATGAATAAATTAAGATAAGGGGTGGGGGGAGAGAGAGAGAGAGAGAGAGAGAGAGAGAGAGAAACATTCCATTTGTGACATTGCAGATAATATCCCTGGCAACACTGGTCATACATACTTCTACAGGTGTGTACTAACAGTTGTTACTACAGTGACTGCAATTCTCCTGTAGTTGTGGTAGCATGCACATACCTCTCAAGCTGATTGCATGGGACAATAAGGACCAAGCACCAACAAACAGAGGTACAGAATTACTTAGAACAGTTTCACCTAATGTGGACTTATATAACTATCAGGGTGTTCTGTAAAATAATTTAGTAATGCATTATATTCCAGGTAATAATTTATCTTGTAAACATGTGGCAGATGGCTTAGTCCATTTTAATTGCATTATGAGAAATTGTGACACTTGAGAGGCATGTCTGTGTACAGTAATTAAACTAGACAGCCAGCATGGCTTAGTTGGCAGGCATGGGAGTAGAACTCACTAGCTGTGACTGCAGGGGCATCTGCAAATAATTTAATGATTGACTGCAGCAGCATAGTACAGACATGCAATTGATACAGCGATACTGGGATTGCAGTTTTATTTCTGAATCACCATTGCTGATGAACATATTCTTGCTAGTGAGTGTAACATTCTGTGAGATTTAAACCCAATATCTGCACATAATGTGGGCTAACTCACCTGTAACAGGTCTACCTTGTATCAGCAAAAGCACATTTCAATGAACCCAAGTTGGGTGACTCCACTTCTCTGAAACGCCGTTAAATCAAAAGCACAGACTGCCTAAATCCTTTCCCTGTGAAAGGAACCACTTGGCCACCATAGTAAATTTTGGCCTTTCTTCAGTGTAGTGTGATCTCGGAGTTGGTATATTTAAGTATGGGGGGTGTGGGGGAGCCAAACCCCACTCATGGGTGGTGTGGGAGGCAAAGCCCCCCCACTTGGATGGGTTTAGATTTGATGTGTTTAGGTTGTTTTTGTGGTGGCCATGTGGTTCCTTTCACAGGGAAAGGATTTCAGCAGTCTCTGCTTTCGATTTAATGATGTTTTGAAATGGAGGCACCTAACTTGGATTTGTTGAAGTGTGTTTTCATTGCTGCAAGGTAGACCCTCATAACATATTTGCGTTCTTGGGGAGAGAGAAAAAACTGTGAGCATTACATGACTGATACTGAAAATATAGTGCTACATAGCACTGGATTCGAACCCAGGACTGTGTATGGCAAAATGTACAGTGTACAAGGAATTTAACAGACTGAGCTACTGAGGCACTACTAACTACAGGGTGACTGATACTTGCCTGGAGATCACATGGAAACATACTATGAATTGTGCAATACAAGTTATATGATTTTAGTCTAGCATTTTAGTGCTGTTACAGTGGTATACCAGATTGCAGTGACACTAAAACACACATGCATGGTATATAACCATACTGCATATATTACTACAGCTTTATTCCACTTTCAACAATACGGGTGAACACATACTATTGTTATTGGTTTGAAATATCTGTGAAGTCCACACACAATATGTGGCCATGGAGTGGGCTACCTCACCCATATACCTTTATTACTTGAAGTCTGTGGAAGACAGAGCATTATGTGACCACTATTGGCTTAGAGACAGCCTTGAACAGTACTGTGAGTTAAGCAATGCAGTTTGCAGGCATTTGATTTGCATTCTACACCTATTACAGTGTTATACTTGACTGCAGCAACCTTACCTTACAGACTCAATACATACAGTTCCACTGCAATGATGATAACAAGACAGTTCTGATGTACACCATTTTCCTTGCTGTTATTGGTATTGTTTCTTGTTTTTATTAAACATTTGTTATTATTCATTTATTGCACTACAACTCTATTTCCACACTTATTGCATTACAGCTCTAATTCCACATTTACTGCATTACAGACTTTATTGTATATATTTTATTGCACTACAGTTGTCTAAAAAAATCCATACTCACCACACTCACGGTGCAACCTGGCCAGGCACCTGGCATGAGACTCAACATTGTGAGCCTTCTCAGCTGCAGCTGTTGGGAGAGAAGCACACCAATATGCATACCAGTTTTGCAGACATTCAACTTGCATTTTGTTAAGACAGCAGAAAACATACTTACATACTTGTGGGGCATTCCCTGTCCTCACTTCTTCAGCCCATGTGTCCAAGGTTCCCCTCTTTCACCTTTTCAGGTCATCATGGTAGTGATGATACTGCTCACTTGTGCTGAAGATACTAGTAACACTGGTGAGTTCTCTGGCCAACCGGTCCCAGCTTCTGCCTTATACTCCACGCCCTGGAAACCACCTTGCAGCAGCCTATCATCATGTTTATTTTTAGAAGAAGCCCAACCATGACCCTGGATTCCTGAATTCTCCACCGCTGACCCCAATAGCACACACTTTCTCTAACACCACCATCCATATTAACAGTTGATCAAATTCCAATGGATTCGGCAGAATTCCCACCTATTACACTTAATAGAGGCTGCTTTCCCATCCTTACACATCAATGAGCAACATTCAAAAATTGCTGCATTGCTTAGCACCACCTAAACCAGCTAAGCAGTGCTGGACAGAGTGAAAGCTCACAGAACCATGGTTTTAGTGAAGCTTAGCACTGCACAAACATTGGTAGCCGTTAACATGTTTATGCACTGCTTAGCATGAATGAACAGTGCTTAGCAGAGGGCAGCACTGCCATATTGTACAATGTTATTATTAAATTATGATTATTATTATTTATTATTAAATTCCAGAAAAATAGTTCAGCACATTACAGCCATGGTCTGCCTGCTATGGATTCAAACCTAGGACCTGCTACCCATAACTCTACCCATTTAGCTACTTGGATCTTATAAAACTTAGTATACCTTCACATATACTACTGAGCTACATGTAAGCTTTGCTGCACAAACACGTATTAATACACATAAACACATGTAAACAAAAATTTACATTAAAGATTAATTACATCCAGTTGCTATTTTTAGATGTCTGGTAGATGTCACCTATGTATGTATGAGCTCCACTCAGCTTTGCTGCAGTCCACACCATGCTGCACAAATGGCAATTAAAAAATATTTGTAAAATACAAATAGATGTAATTATGAATATTGATTACATCAGGTTCCTATTTTTAGATGTCTGGCAGATGTCAGCTCTCTATCAGAGCACAGCTTGGCATTGCTGCACTCTGTGCTGTGCTGCACAAACATGCAGTAAAAAGAAATTATTAAAAAATAGGGAACATATACATCATTGAAATCACATATTCCACATTTGACATATTTCACAATATTACTACAGTGCAGGGACCATTGCAGGGAGTCTCAGACTCATCTGCAGCCACAGTTAGCCACTACACCTCTTCCTACACTGATTCAATATCCATTTTCATCGACTCTTCCTCTATAGCATGTCATTATTAATATGCATTGAGCGCTGTCGAGGGGGACCCATGGCCATGTACACAGATGCATTCCATGTAGGCTCTACACTGTGCCTGCACAAATTTTATTAAATCCTGGTGATACTCTTACCTGTAATATCCAGCATGTATTTGATCTGAACATTTCCACTGAGGTGTCATGAAGACATCATCTTCGGCATAGGTTATTTATTTTTCAAATGCACCCCCAAAAAACCCCCAAAAACAAACTACTCAGTACTAGTGCAACATTGTAAAACATGAAAATTATCACTAACACATGCTTCATCAAGACCTAAACTCAGAGGTTCCCTTTTCCAAAATTTACAAAGCCTAAATTCCAAAATCACTGTCACAAAATGCAAAAACTATACAAAGTAAACATTATTAAAAATAAGTAATAAAACATAACTAAACTTGCCTCCATCTTTTCATTGTGAGTCTAACTTCTAATCTGAGCAAATATCCTGTAGACAGTGAAAAAGATACTGCATTCCAGCACTCATAACGTCTGCACTATTACCTTTTACACTGAAATTATAACTCTTTCAGGTGAACCGTTGATATGGAAATCTCTCAGACATATGGAACAATCCTCTAACCACTGCCTCATTGAGGACATTTTCATCTCTTTTCATACCTGTTGTGTGATTCCCTTTGTTGCTGAACAGTTTTGTTTTAACTGAAGCTACAAGAGATTAATAAATCGTAACACATAGCCAAAAATGGTAAAACCAAGATTATAGTAAATCTCTTGAAAACTGCCTTACTGTGGATTCCCTTACACCATAGCACTTGTGCTGGATAGTGTTTTTTTTTTCTTTCCATCATATCATTAGACGTTGGGAAACTTTTTCTATAATTCTTTTAAATTTCAGTTAATGTGTGACTAATTGTTAAATGTTAGTCAAAATGAAGGTAATGGCATAAATTATAGGAATTGTGAATTTTGTCTAAAGAATTGAATGAAAAGTGGCAAAATAATTTTATAGTGGCCCTGAATCAGTTGAAGCTACAGAAAGTAGCAGATTCAACTGATAATTTGCAAACTGTTAAGTCTTCCATGTAATCCTATGAATTATTCCTGTCCTTGATTAACAGATGGCCTAATAAATGGCAACAAGAGAATTACTATGAAGCTTTAGTAAGTGAGATACTTGAAAACAAAATATTACTACAAATGCAGTTGCTGACACGATTGGTCTACATTACAGAGTCACCCACAAAGTAGAAATAAGTTAATTCCCACAGTGTAGTTTATTAAAAAAGGTAAATGCCAGTTATTGGCTTATCCAGGTTTCATTCCATGTCAGGGTACAGCACATACGCCTCAATCTCTTAGTGCAAGAAGTCTGAACAAAGCATTATATAGTGGAGGACAAAGACCCAAAAATAGGGACACAGTCTAAATATTGCCTTTATAAACTTAGAAAGTTGCTAGAACAACAGGTTTTGGGTTAATACACATTTTAAAGGTGACGAAATCTGAAACTGAAATGCATATCATTAATTAGTGACTTAAATCTTTGGTGATTTGCCAAAAAAACACATTTATGAGGAACAGACCAAAATAATACAGAAAAATCTGGACAGTTGAGAAGTATGGTACAGTATCTAGCTGGCTGGTGATACCATGCATGTTAACCTGCTCATACCACTTTGAAAGCCTAATGTTTGATTGATAATTACCATGCTAATTTAAGAACATATATGTATGTCAGTTTGCAGGCAGTTTTTAATCTCGTAGTCTCCTTCATAGTACACTTAGCTACTTTATGCTGTCTCTGTGAACATATGTCAGAGGTTCATGTTTTAGCAGTGGTCTTGGCAGTGAAGAAGTCAGATGGAAAGGGAAAGGGGGCACAGTGAATGACCAACACTAGATGGCTGACTGCATGTGTAGGAAGCCTATTCAGCTACAGTGCCGACACACAGAGGAGGCTAGTTGTTGGAACAAGACAATATGAAGGGATGTGGACAAGCACCCAACAAGCATCAGTTTTAAGTGAAGTCATGGACTGCATACACAACCTATACAGGTGTCTGTTGCTTGGACTGGGAATGCCCTATTTCTGCAGGCTGTCACAAGACAGCTCACAGGTTAAGGACAAACACAAAGCCTTCTTCAGCTATGTCCAAAACCTTAAAGGTAACACACAGCAGTGCGCTGAAATGGTGGTGTATAGTACTGACTTTACTGATGAGGTTGTCATACCAAATCTACTAATAAATTCAGCTCAAACTTCACCCCCTTAACCCCAGTTCTACAGGATGAAATCCCCTTCCAGTGTACTTCTTCCAACTGTTAGCAGAGACCAGGTGCTAAAAGCATTCACTAAAGCCAAGAACACCACCTCTGTGGGTCCCAACAACATCCCCAGTTGCCTCTTGAACAGCCTAAAACATGCCCTATCAGGACCACATGAGCCAACCTTCAACTACATACTTGAAACAGGCTATATTGCAAGTGAATGGAGGACCGCAACAGTCATTCTCTTCCATAAGGGCAGACCATCACCAAACCCAGGGAACTACTTACACATCAATCTAATAAGCCTAATACACAAAGCCATGGAATGAATTATTATGGAAATGATAAACAAGGGCATTGACAACCTTCAAACATTGCACCCATCCCAATTTGGCTTTGTTAATGGAAAGTTGTGGCTACTTAACCTAATAGAATTCTTTGAAAGGGTCACCAAAGCAATGGACAAAGGTAAAACACTGTTTACTGTGTATTTTGACCTGACCAAGGCATTCAATACAATACTCCTCTCAAACATTGTTGACAAGCTCTCTGAGTTATGCATAAATCCCTACATAACTCATTGGATTACCAGCTGGCTCGCGGATGGGACCCAATAAGTCAGGATCAGTGAAACTAACTCCAACAAGAGACTCATCAGCAGGGAGGTCCCCAGGGCTCCGTACTGGTCTTGCTCCTCTTTGGCATCTACTTTTCAAAATAGAAGGCTAATATTGAAGACCTCTGGCTCACCAACTTTACAGATGACTGTAAATTGGGAACGATTATAGATTCCCCCAAAAAACACCAACATCTTGCAAATGGGTTTAACACAAACAAATGACTAGTGCCAAACGTCATGGCCTAGAACTCAGGCCAAAAATGCCTCATAATGCCTTTTTGGAATCTGTCATCCCAAGCTAATTACTCCTTCAATAAAACACCCCTAATAGCCAACCCAGTAGTAAGTGATCTGGGAACATCTTTAGACATCAATCTGGCCTTTCATCAACAGATAACAAAGATAGTAAGAAAAATCATTCTATGTTGCCCAACGTATAGGTAATGGTATGCATCCAGGTCAAAGAAATTTATAATTCCACTCTACTCGGCTCTTATTTTGTCTATCATTGACTACAATGCACCCTTTGGCATGTATCTAAGCAGACACTTGCAACCACAAATGTTTCTCACCAGGAGAATTCAGAGAATGAATACCCTGTCTTACACTGATCGCCTAAAGGTCCTGTCACTGTATTCAGTCTCTTACAGACTGCTAAAAGGGGATCTTTTCTTGGCTTACAAGCCTTCCTCAGGCCCAACCCTGATGGATCTGTTGTACATGTGCAAAACAAACAGCACCAAAACACTAGATCCAGGCATCTGAACTTCACTTGTGACATAAATAGAACATGCTGGAAAGACAGATATGTGTCCCAAGGGATACTCACACTAGAATATGCTCCCTGCCCATGTAAAACTGACACTTTCCAAATGAAGCAATTAGATGGGGAATCATAAATTTACCCCCAGTCTAGCCCTCATGTTCCTTATTGACAGAGACTGTGAATAAGAAAAAGTATTAAACTAACTAAGCCCCAAATCTGACTCAAGCTGTTCAATCCGCCTATTTGGACCTGTTTGAATCTATCAAGATTCAACCCTTTACCCTGATCCTGGGTGACTTTAACTTCCCAAACATAAATTGGAAGAACTACTCATGCCAGAACACAAATGCCCAAAGATTGCTCGATTTTGTCAATGCAAATGCCTTGGAAGAGCTAGTCAATACCCCCACAAGAGGTGAAAATATCTTGAACTTGGTATTAACCAGCACGAGTAACCACTGCAGCATCCCTATTGTATCATCCTCCCTGGTAAGATCCGACCATAAAGTGGTCACTTTCAAAGTCACCACCCCCCCCAACCTGCCTCTAGCTAGGATCAGACATAAAAAACTTCCCCAAAGCTGATTACAGCCTCCTGAGGGATGGTATAAACAGCTTCACAGCCCCCTCTCCCTCTGTAGGAACTAGCACCAATATCCAAAACTGCACCAAAGCACTATATGAGCATTTATATAGATGCATGGAATAAGGAATACCTGACAGGATTAAATCATCCTCTGCAAGGAAGAGTAAACCTGTCTAGTGGACATCTGCAATAAATAAACTCTATAACAAAAGGAAAAAAATTGCTGTGAAAGACCAAGAAGGAGCAGGTGCCCAATTGGAAGCAATGTCTCCTTAGCTTGAACAAGCAAATAAGAGCACTAGTGAAATGCTCCAAAGCAAACTTCTAGTCTAAATTGGTCACATCTATTAGAGACAATCATACGGCCTTGCCAAATGTAGAAACAAACACAGGAACCACAAACCAGGACTCAGCACAACAGGAAAAAATCCACACTTTATTCACAATGTTAAGCGCTTTCCTCCTTCTTACAAGGACTTCCTCAGAACAAAGAATAATTTCCCCCCAGCCCTTTTATATAAGAACACAATTAGCATATTTAATGATCAATTAAGTATTCTCACAAAATTTAAAAACACAGAAATAAATCTGAGAAATATTAAAATGCATTATATTGTTAAAAAATAACATATGCCTCAATAAAAAATAAATAAATGATGACAGCATTTAACCTAAAATATTTTTTAGTTTTAAAATACATTAAATGGCTGTCATTTCATTAATTCCTGGATATTTAGTTGCATTCAATTGCAACTGCCACTTAAGCTCACAGATATCCAAATGGATGTCTAAGGTTCTTCTTTGTGTATCTTTCACTATCTGTTGGATAACTAGAAACCTAAACTTATGATCTTTATAATCATGGATATATCTACTAAGAGCATTAGTTGATTTATCGTGCTTAATATCTAACAAATGTGCAGCCATCCTATTTTTAAGCTGCCTACTGGTTTTCCCTATGTAAAAAAATGGACATTAGGTACACTTGGCCAAATAAATCAAGTTAGAACTGCAGCAATTAAAATGCTCATGAATGGGTATACTACTGTTGTTTAGTCTAAATATCTCAGGGGTTTCCAATATAAGTGAGCGATAATTACACATGTTACACTTGAAATTCCCTTTCCTTCTATTGGTGTGTCTATCTGTCACATACTCAGCAGTTTCCAAAATATTTTTGAAGGATCTATCCTTCCTGTATACCAGCATAGGTGTTTTGTCCACCTTGTGTCCAGTGGTGGTGTCACATTGCAAAATACCCCAGTTATTTAAGATAATGCCAGTTACATTTGTTGTATCCAAGTTAAAAGTGGTAATAAAACTTACCAAAGTTTTACTTTCAAGTGAAAGATCTCTCTTCTGCTGACAAAGTCTTACCCCATGTCCACCTGCTAAAAGCGGATTATAAAAGCCAATCTCATGTTTATTTACAACTTCATTAAATATATTATTTAATAGCTCAATGGGATAGCCTCTCTTTAAAAACAATTGTTTTATAAAAAGCATTTCCGTAATAAAATCAACCTCCTTCGTGGTCATTCTAGCAGCTCGCACCATCTGGCCTTTTACAATGGACCTTTTTTGAAATGAAGGGGGCCAGCTGTTATAATCAAGGGAAAAATTTGAAAAAGTAAGCTCCCTATATATTGATTAATTTAATGTGTTGTTACCTTTATCAAGGGTCAAATCCACATCAAGATATGAAATATGTGAATCACTGTATGCATGAGTAAACTTTAAAAAGTCCTGTCTGGTGGACATCTGCAATAAATAAACTCTATAACAAAAGGAAAAAATTGCTGTGAAAGACCAAGAAGGAGCAGGTGCCCAATTGGAAGCAATGTCTCCTTAGCTTGAACAAGCAAATAAGAGCACTAGTGAAATCCTCTAACGCAAACTTCTAGTTCAAATTGCCACATCTATTAGAGACAATCATACGGCCTTCTTCACATATGTCCGCAATCTCAAAGGAAGCACCCAGATCTGTTCGGAACTGGTGGTCAAGGACACCACATATACAAATACCTTAGATATAGCAAACTTGCTGGCTAACAGATTCAGTGAAAACTTCACACCTTTGTCCCCCCCATCAGTAAATCAGGACATCCCCAGTATCTGCACCCTTCCTCTTATATTTAATGAACAGGTCATTACTGCTCTCTCATAGACAAAAAACACAGCCTCTATGGAACCCAATAACATACCAGGTTGCATCCTATATGAACTTAGGCAGGAACTTGCAGCACCATTAGGCACCCTATTCAACCAAAATCTGAGTACCACCTTCATCCCAGCCTAGTGGAAGACAGCCACTGTCATCCCTTTACACAAAGGTGGAGCATCCACCAATCCTGGAAATTATAGACCCATCAGCCTAACTAGACTGATCTGCAAGGCCATGGAACGGATTATCATGGACCTCATTAACAAGGATATTGGCAACCTCCAAACACTTGATCCCATACAGTTTGGCTTTGTCAAGGGGAGGTCATGTCTGCTAAATTTGGTTGACTTCTTTGAGACAGTCACCAAAACCATGGATGAGGGGAAGATGGTATACACTGCCTACCTTGACCTGGTCATAGTCTTTGACACTATTACTCATTTGGGCATAATAATGCTCTCAACTAGGCATCAATCCATATATTACCAAATGGATAGCAAACTGTCTCATTGATAGAACCCACCTAGTCAAAATAGTGGAAGTCACCTCAAGCAGTAGACCTGTAATAAGTGGCATACCCCAGGATTTGGTCTTGGGGCCCCTGTTATTTGGGATATATGTTTCTAAGGTGAAGGCCAAAACCAGTCGGCTATGGCTGACCAAGTTTGCAGATGACTGCAAGCTGGGTGCTGTCATCAATTCCCCTAGTGATGTAGACATCCTCCAAGAGGGTCTCACTCAGACAAATGACTGGTGCCAGAAACATGGCCTGAAGCTGAATACCAAATAATGTATCATCATCCCCTTTGGGGAGAGTGATATTGCCACAAATTATTACATTAATAACAACATCCTAAGCATGCAATCAGTTGGTGAGGGATTTGGGCACCCAGGTTGATAGCAACCTGACTTTTGACCACCATGTTGCTTCCGTTGTATGGAAAGCCTTCTACATGGCCCACCTCATAAGTAAGGGAATCTCATCCAGGGACAAAGAGGTCATAACATCCCTGTATTCTTCCCTTATATGGTACATTATTAAGTACAATGCCCCTTTTGTCATGAACCTTTCAAAGCACATGCAGCAGCTGGAGAGACCACAGAGGTTCCTCACTAGGAGAATCCAGGGCCTCAAAAATCTACCATACACAGATAGGCTAAAAGCCCTAGCACTCTACTCAGTTACATCCGGACTCCTCAGGGGTGACCTCTGTCTGGCATACAAGGTGATCACGGACCCCATCTTGATGGGACTGCTGCATATCCGCAAGTTAAGCTCCACTCGTGTAACTCGCACGCACGGCCTCAAGCTGGTCTGTGACATCAACAGGACTTGTTGGTAGGTCAGATTTGTGTCTCAGAGACTCCCCCATCTATAGAATAGACTCTCTGTCCACATCAAGTAGAGTACCTCTTTGCCCCTTTTTAAGTGCAACCTGGATAACTGGATGAAAAACAGAAAATATACCCCCGGGGATTCCACCCGTGCCCCTGATGGACAGGGACATCAGGTGCTGACTTGTCTAAACTTGGGCTAAACACTTGGCTAGGCTTATAAGGGCTTCAGGACCAATAGCCTGGTAACCTCCTATGATCCTATGATCCTATGAACACCCCTCCCTCACAAATCCTTAGTTACCTGCCTACTAACATGCCCCCCATGTGGACTACCATGATATTCAGGACACAAATGGTTAGGGGGTGATCACCCAGGCTTGTAAATGCGCTAGTGGTCATTAACCTAGTAACAACCTATAAACCTAATTAACTTTATGGATAGTAAATTGACTCACAAATGCAACACAGAAAATTCAGGTGAGTGGCTACATCTCCTATAAAAGATCTGACACCAGTGAAGGGTGTAGCCAGGCATGGATTTTGTGCTCTATAGTGTACATTTTTCTTTGCGTCACTCCGAAACATTGTAACTTTTTACAGGCTAGATTATTTTTCAACTATCTACATTAATGCCTTAAACAACAATAAGTACATGACTTGCTTACAGAGAGGATTGCAAATCTAAAAACAATATCTTTAATAATTTTAGAGGAACCGCTGAAAATGATGAGTGCATTTATTAAGACATTTTGAAAGGTGTGTTCATTTGTTTAAAGTGCCAGGTGGGTTGGGTAACAGTAAAAGGAGTTAATGAGGACAAAATGGGATTTTCTGGCTATACCCCTGAGTGGAATACCATAGTGCTCTCCCTGGATCTTGTTGAAGTACCTAGGGCTTTTTTTACTGACAGTGCAGACTGCAGGAGCAACATAACTGAGTCTGAAACCTATGGTAAAACAGCACAGATAGCCAGCAGACAGGGATACACCAAGGCAGCCTGTACTTTGTGCATGTGTGTGTGTGTCTGTCTGTCTGAGCAAATATGTGATATCTGTTGAAAGAGATAATGGGACCACATAGGGCTCAAGTCTTGGATGTCCCCAGCCCCCCTGTAAAACTTCATTCAACAATAGCTGGATAGAACGACCATGTTGGCAAGCAACACAGACCTGGAAGATGTATGGCAAGAAGGACAATAAACAATAATGGTCCAGAAGACATTCACATTTGACTGAGAAGTGCACACCAGGACCATGGATGAGGATGCAGATCAATACATGGGGAGAATGCTGAACCACATCCTGGGACCACAAGCCTATATATATGTACATGCACAGTGAAGGCTGCAGGTACATTATGAGATGTATCCACAGTGCCATCACTGGGCATGCATTTGTAGACTCTGCTTTCACTGAACAGTAGTCCACTCAGATGTTACAGGGAAAGCTACTGCTTGGCTGATGCACTGGTGTAGGGTATGGGTGGCCCTTTGTGTCTGGACAAGACCATGTGTGAATAAAGTCCAGTGGTACTAAAAGATCAGAATTGGAGGGCACAGCCACACATATCTGTCACATATGATCATAATGGTTATCAACATACCTAAAGAACAGCCATCGGCTATGAGTAGGCTCCAGAGAGAAACTAGGTCAAGGCCACACAGTGGCACAACATTGCTGCTACAAAGTGATGTGTCTGCAGTGCAGTGACAGGGCTAACATAACTGACATGATCTCAATGGCCATCCCATAAACAGGGCAGTCCTATATACTGACCTCACAAGACCCAAATGTAGTGAAAGTTTTGAAACATGAGGAGAATAAGTCTAAGATGACTTCCCTGCTTAGTTTAGCAGAAGCATATCGGCATCAAGTGGGAATGGAAATCAAAACAGAAATACATAAAAATCAGGCAGCAACTGAATGTGCCAAAAAAAAAAAAAAAACAAAAGAAAGAATATAAGGTGAAGGATCAGATAAGAAGGCAAGAAATGTGGAAAATAAATAAATATAGTTGCAAGTATCGGAAACTCTTGGAACAACCTCATGTTGATCAGGATCGAATGCAGGAATGGTTAAGAGAGGTGAATTTAAACCAAAAGATGAAAAGTTAATATTGGCAGTCAGAGATAGTGGACTACGTACACATTGGTTTACAAAGTGCATTGAACATGTGGGATAAACAGACAAATGTAGGTTTTGTAAAACAAAATTGGAAATGGTCGCAAATCTTGTAGCTGGTTGTGACATACTAATGGCAGAAGGACTGCATACTGAAAGGCACAATAATGTGGCAAGACTGTTGCACTGGGATTGTGCAAACATTATGATATTGAAGTGGCTGAAAACCATTGGCACTGTAAGCCACAAAGCATTACAGAAAATGATGAAATTTATATCATATGGAATCACCCATTACCAACAGTTCAAAAAATAGATGCGAAAAAATCAGATAGTCAATGAAAAGAAGACAAAAGTAACATTGCTCTTTGAAATTGCTACAGCCAGTGACAACAGTGTGTTACATACAGAGAAATACAACATGTCAGAGATTCCAAGATGGCTGCCGACTAGTCTAGTCCTTACTCTCTGAGCTCCTCACAGCTATTTAACTTTTGTTTTTTTTTACAACTTTACATCAACCTTTTTCCTCAAATTTTTATACTAAAAGATTTTATAAATCTTTTTCTACGCATTTGGATTATTTTTTCTTCTGGAATTATTATCCTGGGATTTATTTTACCTCAGAACATTCTTGGTCTCTCTGCTGCTGGGACTCCTACTGCTCCAGTCTGTTCCTGGTTCCTGGTATCCTGTTAACTGCATTCCATTTCTGGGCATGGCTACAAAATCTGACTCCATGGAGACTCAGCCTACAAAGGCCAAATATAATTCAATGCTCTCTCCTGAAAAAGATTCAGGTTCAAAAAGACTGAAATCATCTAGACAACCTACAGAAACTTTTAATGTAAGTAATAAAGATTTAAATGGCTCAAATTTCCTTTTAGAAGAACTAAAAATAGCATTAAAACCAATCCAAAGTGCTATACAAAACTTTTCAGAACAGTTTGCAGACTTTAGTAAATCTTTAAAGCAAATAAACAATAGTATTGTTACTATTGAAAATAAAATCTTAGCTTTGGAGGTTAAAACAGACTTATTGGAAAGTGACTTTAAATCTAGAGATAAAACTGTTTCAGATTTACAAGCTAAAATATTGGATCTGGAAGCCAGGAGTCGAAGAAATAACATCATTATTCGTGGTTTACCTGAATCTTATGACAATAAAAACTTGTTATCTGTGACTAAAAATATCTTTGAAACACTGTTAAATTGTGAAGCTTCTTCAAAATCTATAATTGTAGAGAGAGCACACAGAGCACTGCGTACAAAGCAAGATTCTTCCACACCAAGGTTAATTTATACTAAGTTACTAAACTTTCAAGACACTTTCCAGATCCTAGAAACTGCTAAAACAAAGATACAATTCATATGGAAGTCTCACAATCTATCATTTTCCCAAGATCTTCCTGCACAGATCAAATTAAATAGACAAAAACTAGCCCCTTATTGTGCTGACTTGATAAAAAGAGGGATTAGATTTCGAATGGCATATCCTAATACCTTGTCTTTCACAGCTAATGACAAAAGATTTGTATGTTCAGATCCTAAAGATGCAAAAGACATTTTTCTTAAAACATTTAAAAAGCTTCCTGACACTGTATCTTAATATTCTATTGTTAAAGAACTACAATAAGGTTTGATCTTTTCTTTTCTTTAATCTGACAGTATTTGTGTTACATGATTTGTAATTCTGGTGTGACATAATTATATTACCTTAAGAACTTGTCATGTAATTTACACATGATGGATTTGGTGTGACAGTGTGCAGTGACAGGATATATGCTTGTTAGATTTGTGTGGATTAATAGAAGCATTTACATTCCTGTATTTACTTTTTTCTCTTTCTCTCACATATGCTTGCTGTGTAAATAGATAATATGTTAATTTTACTACAAGCTTTGGAGTTACAGCCTTCTGTGTAAGCTAAATGATTTTTGGAGGGAAAAACATTCCATCTCAACATTCTAGCAAGAAAATCTTCCCCTCAGAGTTCCAGCTGATGCTCTGCATGAACATACGCACACTACAGTCTCTCTGAGATGGTTGGTGATGTCATCATTTGTGAGGAAAGAAGGACAGTTTCAAATACACAAGTCTGCTTGTTTTCAACAAGTATTCAATAGCACTAACTTTTTAATAGATCTGGCTATTATTTAAAGTGTTTTCTCTTCATAAATGAAGGTTGCTTTTTAAATTTAAACAGATTCATGTCACATAATATATTCAGTGACTTTTAGTGTGTCTGCATGACTTCAAAGCAAGCTGCTACTTTCATAAAGCAGAGTGAAAATGTTTCTGGAAACAAATGAACAGGTTAGTTTTATATATTAAAATTCTAAAGGATGTGTAAAGAAATGAACATATTTTCCTATTCAGAATTTTTTTTCATACAATATTTTATATTATACTGAAGTGTTTAATTTGACAAATGTTACAAAGTATACCTGTTCATATGAAAGTTTCATATTCTTTCTATTCTCTGCTCTCTCTCTTCTCAGAGGCTGGATGTGATATTTATGATTAGTAGTTTATGTTTAAGAAAGCCTTTACTTATTTGAAAGGTTTGAAATAACTATCTTTAATATGATTAGCTGAATCTACATGTATATATTTAAGCCCTTAGATTTACTGCATTTAGCTTGCTTGTTTCTGTTTTAATTAGATGTTCAAAATGTTTACTTTAAAAGCCTTGTCTTTTCATGCTGTTTTGCTATGTTACATCTATAGCTTAGAAGAATAGTATGGCTACATAACCTAACAGAGTCATTAGTAAAATATTAAAAAAGTAGATTTAAAATTATATGTATGCACATTGTTGTACATTCAGTCCAATATATATGATGCTGTTTAAGTTACTATTTAATAATATAATTATACTTTATTCATGTATATTAACTAGTGTTAAAACCTTACAGCTTATAATATTTCATTTTGAATAGTTCCTGTACTATTATTATCTAGTTAATAGATGCATCTCCAGACTGAATTGTTTTTCATTTTGAGATATGGTCGCTTGGTAGTTGTTTTTTGCTTTATTTGAACTATAACTAAATACCCATTCTACAGGTAATAGTGCTTTTATCATACTAATGGTCATGTTGATTAATGAAATTTTCACTAAAGTACTAAAGAAGGTTCAGTAGATAGTGCATGACTATTATCTTTAGTTCAGTAATGCTATGCTTATTTACTTATATTATAATGTTACCAGTTGGTTTTGTTATACTTATATATGTTATCTTACATATCTTTCAGTTTGAATTGTATTACTTCTTATGATAGAGTGTTCTAGTTAAGCAGAGTGTGATTTATTTATTATTTACTTGTTTCTCTTTCTCTTGAAATACTTGAGGAAATACATTTAATCACTATAAATTTCAATTTAAGGATAGGAGCTTTAGATTAGTATTAGAAGTAGGGATTAAGCATGTTGGACGTCTTGAAATTAGTTAATTTTGTATATATTTTTAGTAGTATTACTCAGACTTTATGTTATGTTAGGCTTCCTTTGAGTAATTTGTATTCTAACTTGAGGTTATTATTATCTATAATTACAATGTTTTTTTTCATGTTCTTCTGCTCTTCCTTTATCACAGGGGGATTGGTGGGTAGGCACTAGGGTTAGGATAAAGGTTATTATTATACATTTCATGGTTCTTAAAAACTTTTTATTTTTTTCAACAAATGTTATTTGATGACTTGCTTGAATACTTAAAGACTGTTTTTCTTTTATTTTTTCTTCTTCTTTTTAATGTTGTGTTGGATTTGCACATTGAGTTCACTTTTATAGCATCAATAATGATTATACTTGTAGAATATGCCTGTTGACATAATTTTAGATTCTTGGAATGTTAGAGGCATTCAAGATAAAGCGAAAAAGTCACTATTATTTCATATGATCTTTAAATCACAGGCTAACATTTGTTTTATTCAAGAGACCCATATTTCACGTATTGATTGGAATAAAGAGTTAAAAAAAAAATGGATCAAAAAGATTATAGCTTCAGGTGACTCATCTAACCCCAGAGGTGTAGCTATAATCATTAAACAAAAATTCATTGGGAATATTATTGATGAGAAATTTGATGATGAGGGGAGGTGGTGCTTATTTACCACTTCTATTGCTGGTTTGGACAAACCCTTATTAATTTTAAATCTATATGGCTCATGTAATTCACAACATTTGTTCATTTTAAAAATTTACAATATTCTTACATCCTATAAGGATCATCATATTATAGTGGGTGGTGACTGGAATGCAGTTATAAACCATGTAATTGATCGTTCCCGCTCCACTGTCACCTATAATCTTCAACCTACCCTGGCTATAAATGATTTGATGACAGAATATAATTTAATAGATCCCCTCCGCACTGTTAAAAATATAAACAAGAATGATATATATACTTATTATTCTAAGTGCTATCATTCGTGGTCCAGATTAGACTTCTTTCTAATTTCAGATTATATTTCAAAATATATTGTGGACTTTACTACAGAACCCAGATTCTTTTCGGATCACTCAAGAATTTCACTAAAATTGAACATAAAACCCAATATCAAAAATAAAACTATGTTTAATAAGTGGACCTTAAATAATAACTTATTGTCAAATGAAGATATTTGCAAACAAGCTTCAGAAATCCTAAATGAAATGGTGAATAGTCTTGAATCATCAGACATTCCTTATGACATACAATGGGCTGCATGTAAAGCAAGATTAAGAGGTTTATTTATTAGTAAAGCTGCTTTTTCAAAAACAATACTTTAAGAAAGAGGAATTCTTAAAATCAAAAATTTCTTCGTTGGAAAATCATCTTAGTCTGAACTATGATGCTACCTTAAAAAAACAAATTTTTGATTGTCAGAAAGATTTAATTCTGCTTCACCAAAATAACCTCTCCTTAGCTGAACAAAAGCTACTTGCTTCATGTTCAGAGTGGGCCCAGATTCCATCTAAATTGTTAGCGAGAATTATTAAAGTTAACTTCAGAAATCCAAATATTACATCTTTATCTTATAATAACAGATTATATAATACTGATGAAGAGATTATTCAACTTTTCACCTCTCTTTACACTGAGTTATATTCAGGTTCTTCTAATTCTGTTAAAGATAATCACTCAAAACTCTTTTTAGACTCTTTGCAGTTCCCTAAACTTAATGATAATCCGCAAAAACTACTTTCTACCCCTATATCGGTACAAGAAATCTCGGATTCAATAGATAATCTTAAATTGGGTAAATCTCCGGGATCTGATGGTTTTACTCCAGAATTTTTCAAAACTTTCAAATTGGTAGTTCTTCCCTTTCTATTTAAAGTTTACAATCATATAAGAGTTAATGATATCTCAGATATTCATTGAACACATCCAAAACCATTCTAATTCTAAAAAATAATAAAGATAAATCTGACCCAGTAAATTATAGACCCATTTCTTTAATTAACGTGGATATTAAGATTCTGTCATCTATTCTGGCTAACAGATTGAAACGGATTTTACCCTCAATTATCTCGTCAGATCAATCAGGTTTTATGTCTCAGAGATATGCTTGGGATAATACTCTATCTTTAGAGACTATACTTCATCTCATTAAGAAAAATCCAAACCCTATATATGCTTTGATTATAGATGCATCAAATGCCTTTGACAGAGTATGTTGGAACTTTCTATTTCAAACTATGTTATGTTTTAATATTCCCTTATTCTTTATAAATTTTTAAAAGTTTTATACAAGAATATGTTTACTAGACTATACATTAATGGTCAATTTTCTGCTCCGATAAAGATCACTAAAGGAACAAGACAGGGTTGTCCATTGTCCCCTTTTCTTTTCAACATTTACTTAGAACCTTTGCTATTGTTTATTACTCAAAATACTTTTCATAACATCCCTAGAATTCTTAATACTAATATTCATTTCTCTGCTTTTGCGGATGATTTAGTAATCTACTTTCAAACTCCATTATCTGATTACAGAAAAATAATGAATTCTATTGATTATTTTTCTTTGGTTTCCAACTATCTTTTAAATTCTACAAAACTCATATTTTTCCCTTAAATCATTTAGCACACAAATCTTTTTGTTTCCAGACGATCATTTTCAGTTTACTTATAATATAAAATATTTAGGAATCAATTTAGAACACAATAATAAATCTTCCTTTCAAAATAATATTAATAAATTATGGAACTCTATATTGTCTGATATGGACAGATGAAAGCATCTAAACCTTTCATTTCTTTCAAGGGTGGCCATTATTAAAATGAATATTCTGCCTAAATTTCTTTACCAATTCTCATCATCTGATCAGATAATTTCAAAAATTTTTTTTGAGTCTGTAAATAAAGCTTTGGCAAAATTCATATGGTTCCCTAAATCTGTTAGAATTTCCTATTCTAGATTGGAATTTTCGAAGGACAAGGGAGGTTTGGGTTTACCTAATCTTTATCTCTATTATTTGATTGTCTCATCCAATAAACTTCTTACTATCTCTAAATTCAATAACACTTCTCATCCAAATCACCCTTTATGGATAAAATTATGGTATAATTATGTCATTTCTAATAATTTAAATCCTGAAGCTATTCCCTTTATCTCTCTGGATAGTTTATTTATTAAAAATATATCTACAGTATTTAAACAAAAGATTAGAGATTTCCAAACCTTACTCAAAATGTGTAAACTAGAAAAGATCTCGCACCATGTTCAGCCAATTCATCTAAACCCAAATATATTATTGGACAATAAACTTTTGAACTTAACAAACTATCCTTTAATTAAAAATCTAAAAGTAGGAGATGTTTTGAAATATCTTGACTTGCCTTTATCTGACTGGCGTAAGTTATTGAAAGTAAACTGGAATTACTCACCAATTCTTACACAACTAAGAGCAATAATTAAAAACAAATTTGTATCTCTGGTCCCCATAGACTCACAATTGAAAAACCTTAACACGATTATCAAAATACTTTCATCATCTGATAAAATGCTCTCAAACTCATATAAATTAATTAATTCTTTAATGATGGACCACAACTGTCTTTTATCTAATGTTTGGTTGAATTATAATTCCCAATTGTCAGAATCTCAGAAAGTCCTGGCTATTAGACACACTAAGGAATTTATCCCTTTTAAAAAATTAGCATACACACAATTAATGATTAATAATGATGCCGACTTTACCCCAATCAAATTAAACAAATTTAACCCAAATAAGTCCCCTTCGTGTTCATGCTGTTCTCACCCCCAAGCAGACCTCCTTCATATTCTATGGTATTGTCATTTTTCTCACAGATTGTGGACATCTTTGAAAGTCAGACTGCAGAAAATGGGATATCAAAAATCCACATTGACGTGGGAATTTGCTATTCTACATATTCCATTGATTCATCTTTCAAAAGTTGATATTCATGTTATCATTTTTATTTGCTCATTACTAAAACTTTATATAATACAAAATTGGATTGATCGTTCTAAATTAAAATGGGTTACTTTCCAGAAAATGGCTTTTAAATTTATTGATGCTCAAAGATACTTAGGTGGAAGTCCAAAAAAAAGCTATTAGAAAGGTTGTGTTAGAAAAGGTTCTAAACATATTAAATAGTTAATGTTAAATATTTTTTTTTTCTCTCAGGTTGCCTAACTTGTATATAGTGTACATATGGTGTATGTTTTATTTCTAAATAACTTATCAAAATCTCATGAAGGTTGTTATCACTAGATGAATTGTTATATGTTCATTTATGCCTTCTTGTTATGTATAATCTTTTAATTGTCTTGCTATTCATATAATTAATAAAAAAATTTTTTGAGAAAAAAAGAAATACAACATGTCATAAAATACTAAGATTTGCAGGCAGAAATTAGGGTAATGTGAAATACCTATACCCAAACAATTCCAATAGTGGAAGGAGCAACATGTCTTTTAAAAAAAATAATTTACAAATGTACTTAGATATGTTACCGATACATGTAACTCTGTATGGATTACAGGAGTCATTCCTGGGCACATTGAGGGTGCTGTGAGGAGCACTTCTGGCTAACATCAAAGACTGAAACACTGGTAATTTCATGAACTTTAATCATACTTTGACTTGGGAATGGGGTCCATTCCCATCATGGTATTAGAAACCCATAAGACTTGGAGAAATTCAAAAAAAAAAAGAGCCATGGTCATTCACTTCCAATGCTGTATTTCTGGTGCTGATGGCACTGCCATCTGATGAGGACACCCACATGACTGTGACCATGTACTACGTATACCCTTATTGGACCAATGCCTATCTAATATTATTGGGTAGCCTGGCTAGGCTTAAAAAGGCCCTTTAGAGTAGTTAGCCTAGTATTCTACTATGATACTGTGATTATGCCCCTGAAAGACAGCATGCAGTTTAAAAAGATAGCATCGGACATTAAATGGAACAATAATGTACAAGCATAAGATAAAGGCAAGATGGCTCAGAGATGGTGTGAGGATTTTTTATCCAAGAGTTACAAATGTGTGGATGGCTTTCCACAGGACACTGTGAAACAAAAAGCTGTGGTGAAATGCAAGAGTACATGAAAAACCAAAAAAGCTAGTCTAATAGGATATATGATGAAGTTGTGTACCAGCTCACAATGAAATGTACATTACCTAAGAGATACTGTAATGGGAAGATTTAGGTAGGAAGTGAAGCCCTTGTGTGTGAAAAATGTATTTTTGTCCATAGGATATACAGCCACAGTAAATTTATGCCAGTCATACTATTTAATAGTGAGGTCAAGGGCATTTCCCTGCATGGTTTATACAATGTAAGCAGCTATCCTTTCCAAAGCAGGTGTATTATGATGTTAACATGGTTGCCTCTAGGAGTAGAGGTACTTAAATATATGTACAGAGCTACATGCTTTGCAAGAGGCAGTTGAGTGAAGCTGCCAAAACTGACTACAGTAATGTGTTCTTGCATAAGTCAAATATTTCAATATCCACATAAGTACAGGTAAAACAGTGGCAATAAACTCATTAATCTAAACCTCTTCATTTGTTGCAGTCTACATGCCTGGAAAACAGTCATTGTAATGCCATTACACAATGATAGCCAGACCTTAGACCCTGGTATACTGCTGAAACCAAGAAGATTACAATTGGTGTGCCAGGATTCAATCTTTTGCATCCAATGAAGTCATGAATGAAAATCATGAAAAAGGAAAGAAATTCAGGGAGAATTTAATAAAGCCTACATGGACTTATTTTCCATGTAGAAACAGTGGCACACTGCTTACACCAGTAAACAGAGCTGAGGGGTGTGCATGAGCGTGTGAATATGGAAGTGTCTGTGGCATGCAAATCACCTCATAAGGAGGTGAAATGCATGGAAATGAGGCAGATAGAGTGATCCAGCAAGCAGATAGGCAGTCGTGCAGACTCCGTGTTGGTGCCCGTAATATACATGGAAAATTTCCATGTACAGGATGTAAAAATGACACCAGGGTGTAAAAGTGTACTTTTCATGGAAGAAATAGTATAGACGACACAGATATGTGCAAAGCTAACCACTGTGTGTTCAAAACTGTATGGAAAATAATGTAAAATAATTTTATTTATTTTTTAATACCCTAGATATGTTTGCGTGGCACGCAGCAGTGCGCAAACATGCCATTATGGGAAAAACAAATATAAAAAGATTGTAAAAAAAAAAGAATTTGTGAGTATGTAATATTAATGCATTATAGGACTCAGTGTGGGGTATGTACAATGTAAGACTGCTGTGGTTGCTAATGAGGCAGGGTCTGAAACTGTGTAGTTTCCAGGTACTGTGCATAGATATGTATGCAAATTAGCCAGGGATACTGAATATCACAAATGGGTATCTGTATCTGGAGAGCCCATCTGTGTTGGGACAGAACTGTGTTGGTATCCACAGAAGACATAGCTGACATCAAAAGGGCATGTGTCCACAAACTTTTAAGCTCATTGGTACTCACCAGTACCTGTTTGCATGGCACACTGCTCTGCTCAGCAGGTGGGTGTGTCTGGTGACTGCTAAGCTTTGTTTACTTTCGGGCAGTGTGTTTCAGTGGGTTTGAGTGTGTTTGAGCATGTTTGCATGGCATGCAGCTGTGCTGAGCATGATTTTCCATGAGGGCACGTCTACTCAATACTAAGCTTTGTTTATCTATGTGGCATGGGTTTGCGTGGCAAGCCTCAGTGCTCAGCAATGAAGGCTCTCAAGAAAAACAAAAATAAAATTGGCTGAGAAAGCCAATGATACATTAATTACTGATGAGCCCTGTTTCACTTAAACTAGGGCCATTAAACCCCTTAATGATGTAGTTGGCACATGGAATATATCATAGGTAGCCAATCACACAGGCTACGCCTACATCAGAGCACAATAAAGTATGCATACGCCCTACAATCTGATTTTCCCCCATACTCTGCAGCATTGGAGTACAGACTTGGGGAATTTTAACCTAGAAAATTCTAGGGGCTGCTGCAGGTCTGCTACATATGTATGTGCTAGATATTAAGGTCAATGCAGCTGATGCTGACCATAGACCTAGACAAAGAAGGAGAAGAGTGTTCAGGCCTAGGGTAACCTACCAGGAGCTACATGAGATGGAGATTGTAGAGCAATACAGGGTCACAGGGACATACTACAAGAACTCACTTAGCTCTGTCAACCTCAACTCAGACCCAGAGCCAACAGAGGGGAACCCATCCCAGTGGAAACAAAGGTATGTGTAGCCCTTAGGATACTAGCTACAGCTACAGCTAAGACCAACTGGGGTCATGATCCGGGTCTCACAGGCATGTGCTTCCAGGGTACTCCACCAGTTCCTGGATGCCATGCTACCACATTCTAGTGAGCACATTTATTTTCCCCACACCCCTGAGGAGAGGGCCAGCAGTATGTAACTCTTCTACTATGTAGCACACTACACTGAGGTACTGGATGCCATACACTGCACTCATATACACCTGGTGAAGAGGGTAGAATCTATGTCAACTGCAAGGGGTACTATTCCATCAACTGCCAGGCCATGTGCAATGCCCAGGACAGTATCATTAATGTGTGTGCTGGCAGCCCTGGCAGTTATCATGACTCCCATATTTGGCATGCATCACAGCTGTACCAGATGTTTCCTAGGCGGACATCCCACATGGCCATTTACTTGGGGATGCTGGCTATGCACTGAAACTGTGGATGATGACACCCATCAAAAATGCACACACACACACACACACACACACACACACCAAAAAATGCCATAATGAGGCACATGTACAAAGTAGGGACATCATGGAACATGTGTTTAGGCTGTTGACATCATGGTTCCAGTGCCTCAATATATCTTGTGGAGCCTTGCAGTACTCTCCAGCCACATGTGCACCCATGTTCACAGTATGTGCCATGCTACACAATATGATCCTGTGAAACAGCTGCAGCAGGATCAGCAAAGATAAAGGATATGCAGCCCCCCACCAGTGCCTAGGTCACCACAGCCGTACCCACAGGGGGACTCAAAGGTGGAACCCCCTGAGGCTGTCACTGTAGGCAGACATAGGCATGCCCAATATGCCCTGGCCTTGGCCAAGAGACAATGCATTGCACATGCACTAACACCCTAGGGCCCTAGGGACTGACACCTTACTCTGACTTGTATACATATTAGTAAAATTGATGCCAGTCAGCCCGCACAATCTGTACCTCATCATGTATTTGGCTGTAGACTGCATGGATCAGACAGAATCAGCCCCGAGCTACAGGTCTGTCAACTGTTGCATTCACAAGGTAAGCCACTCTCCAGTATACCACTTGTAAGGGGTACTACAATATGGCAGCATATGTATGGACCTGCCACATATATACAAGGGAATATAGTGGGCTATATATATAGTAGGCTACTAGGCTACTTGTACAGATCTAATAGCCACTTGAGACAACAGGTTCTCTGTTCACTACTATGTACCCCATAATATCCACTAAGCCACATGGCAGGAAACTCCACAATATTATTCCAGGGAGATGCAAAACAATGGGGTCACAGGGCAGTCACATGTCTGTCTATGCCAGCAGAGCATAGGCTGGTTGTCTGCCACCCCAAACACATCAGTGTTCCCATACAACTGGTGTAACTGTAAGTCTGCAATGATATAACAGCAGACTAGACAATTACTCTATGTTGTTGATAGTGTGAGGAATGAAACCTCTCTGTCTGGTGGCTGGTGTAGCTCACTGGGCCAGGGACAGTAGCATGTGTAATGGTGCTGATGGTTCAAATCTGACAGCATCCAACATCTTTTGCATGTGAGGTACTCATATGGTGGTAGTCCCACAGACTGTCATAACCCCTCAATCTATTACTGCAAGAAAGCTGGACAAAGCCAGAATGAATGGGGACACAAAGTGCCATACCTACAGACAGACATTATACACGCTCAGAGTAACCTAGCAGGTGGCTAGTATAACAGCAGGCTGCAACAGGTCAGATTAACTGCAGGATGTATAGACCATCACTTAAATGTGTCAGTAGGTACAACAGTTGAGTGACTGGTGTTTACAGTATAGCACCAGAAAACCACACACGTATGAGGAACAGAGAAGACATATGGGGTGAAGTGATGGACATTCTGCAAAAACATGTACAGGGAGAGGTATGCAGACTGTCACCCAGTATGCGGTGTTTCACCATGTACCCCAGTCACATCTTACCTCTCAACCTCTTAGAGAAGGGAATCTGACCAAATAAAATGAATAAAAGTGGGACCAAGGCCCGCAAATCGGGACAGGTTTTAAATATTTGCTCCTACAAATGCAGAATTTCAATAGAGTAACAGGTCCTGCATTATCATGACTCTCCAGATGTGCATGGAGTTTGAAACTCAAATGTCTGTCATTATTTATTTACTTCAATCCTCACTGATTTGCCACTTATTTGTCAGAAAACCACAATGTTATGTGAAATGGGACAAAAATATGAGGCAAAAGTCTGAACAGTCTGTGAAGCTTTGTACAGGTCTGATGTATGAGTCACATATTAAGGTCAGCAAACAGCTGGGGAATGTCTTGGACAATATCAAGGAACTGTAGTACTGTGGTATCAGATGCAGCAGATAATGAACGGCAGCACACAATAATCCCGAGCTGGAGTACAGGAAGCTCTGGCCTGTAGTCACCTTGTAAGTACTGACACTCACACTGGGCATGCTCCTACACTTAGCTGACTTGAGCCCAAGTCTGTTGCCTTTACCACCCAAAGACAAGCTATGTGGAAATATGCCTGTGCATACATACGGCTATATATACATATCTGTCTCTCCCTATACTCCTTATGCTTGACTACTGTCCCTATCAGTATGTGGAGCACACACACACACACACACACACACACACACACACACACAATATATATATATATATATATATATATATATATATATATATATATATATATATATAGATATATAGATATCTAGGCACATAGGTTGGTACTAGGCTATCGGCTGTAGGGCCTATACAAGCCTAGCCATATCAATTCCCTGGCTATTTCTTCCCACAGTAGTTACTTCCCTGGACCCCTGTCTAGCAGGGTGACTGATGTGATCCCCAGGGTGAATCTCCTATCTCCCATCCAATCATCAAGGTTCCTTTTGAAGAGGGCCAAAGAGGCACTCTGCTTGACATGTATGGGCAGTCTATTCCACAGTCTGTGGAGTCTCTGGGTCAGGAACCTATCCCTTCAACATGTTTTGGTCATTGTGATGACAAGGTTTAGATCCCTGGAGCATGTGTCTCTGAGGGATTGGGATTTCTTTAAGTGTAGCATGTCCAACAGCTCTGGGTTTGACATGGCCTTGTATGTTAAGCAGAGATTGCCTCTGAGTGGACGATATGCAAGAATTTGTGAGTATGTAATATTAATGCATTATAGGACTCAGTGTGGGGTATGTACAATGTAAGACTGCTGTGGTTGCTAATGAGGCAGGGTCTGAAACTGTGTAGTTTCCAGGTACTGTGCATAGATATGTATGCAAATTAGCCAGGGATACTGAATATCACAAATGGGTATCTGTATCTGGAGAGCCCATCTGTGTTGGGACAGAACTGTGTTGGTATCCACAGAAGACATAGCTGACATCAAAAGGGCATGTGTCCACAAACTTTTAAGCTCATTGGTACTCACCAGTACCTGTTTGCATGGCACACTGCTCTGCTCAGCAGGTGGGTGTGTCTGGTGACTGCTAAGCTTTGTTTACTTTCGGGCAGTGTGTTTCAGTGGGTTTGAGTGTGTTTGAGCATGTTTGCATGGCATGCAGCTGTGCTGAGCATGATTTTCCATGAGGGCACGTCTACTCAATACTAAGCTTTGTTTATCTATGTGGCATGGGTTTGCGTGGCAAACCTCAGTGCTCAGCAATGAAGGCTCTCAAGAAAAACAAAAATAAAATTGGCTGAGAAAGCCAATGATACATTAATTACTGATGAGCCCTGTTTCACTTAAACTAGGGCCATTAAACCCCTTAATGATGTAGTTGGCACATGGAATATATCATAGGTAGCCAATCACACAGGCTACGCCTACATCAGAGCACAATAAAGTATGCATACGCCCTACAATCTGATTTTCCCCCATACTCTGCAGCATTGGAGTACAGACTTGGGGAATTTTAACCTAGAAAATTCTAGGGGCTGCTGCAGGTCTGCTACATATGTATGTGCTAGATATTAAGGTCAATGCAGCTGATGCTGACCATAGGCCTAGACAAAGAAGGAGAAGAGTGTTCAGGCCTAGGGTAACCTACCAGGAGCTACATGAGATGGAGATTGTAGAGCAATACAGGGTCACAGGGACATACTACAAGAACTCACTTAGCTCTGTCAACCTCAACTCAGACCCAGAGCCAACAGAGGGGAACCCATCCCAGTGGAAACAAAGGTATGTGTAGCCCTTAGGATACTAACTACAGCTACAGCTAAGACCAACTGGGGTCATGATCCGGGTCTCACAGGCATGTGCTTCCAGGGTACTCCACCAGTTCCTGGATGCCATGCTACCACATTCTAGCGAGCACATTTATTTTCCCCACACCCCTGAGGAGAAGGCCAGCAGTATGTAACGCTTCTACTATGTAGCACACTACACTGAGGTACTGGATGCCATACACTGCACTCATATACACCTGGTGAAGAGGGTAGAATCTATGTCAACTGCAAGGGGTACTATTCCATCAACTGCCAGGC
Source organism: Protopterus annectens (assembly GCF_019279795.1). Classification (NCBI taxonomy): domain Eukaryota; kingdom Metazoa; phylum Chordata; order Ceratodontiformes; family Protopteridae; genus Protopterus; species Protopterus annectens. The sequence goes on along the minus strand of NC_056737.1, from coordinate 1,527,735,528 downwards.
CATGTGCAATGCCCAGGACAGTATCATTAATGTGTGTGCTGGCAGCCCTGGCAGTTATCATGACTCCCATATTTGGCATGCATCACAGCTGTACCAGATGTTTCCTAGGCGGACATCCCACATGGCCATTTACTTGGGGATGCTGGCTATGCACTGAAACTGTGGATGATGACACCCATCAAAAATGCACACACACACACACACACACACACACACACACACCAAAGAATGCCATAATGAGGCACATGTACAAAGTAGGGACATCATGGAACATGTGTTTAGGCTGTTGACATCATGGTTCCAGTGCCTCAATATATCTTGTGGAGCCTTGCAGTACTCTCCAGCCACATGTGCACCCATGTTCACAGTATGTGCCATGCTACACAATATGATCCTGTGGAAACAGCTGCAGCAGGATCAGCAAAGATAAAGGATATGCAGCCCCCCACCAGTGCCTAGGTCACCACAGCCGTACCCACAGGGGGACTCAAAGGTGAAACCCCCTGAGGCTGTCACTGTAGGCAGACATAGGCATGTCCAATATGCCCTGGCCTTGGCCAAGAGACAATGCATTGCACATGCACTAACACCCTAGGGCCCTAGGGACTGACACCTTACTCTGACTTGTATACATATTAGTAAAATTGATGCCAGTCAGCCCGCACAATCTGTACCTCATCATGTATTTGGCTGTAGACTGCATGGATCAGACAGAATCAGCCCCGAGCTACAGGTCTGTCAACTGTTGCATTCACAAGGTAAGCCACTCTCCAGTATACCACTTGTAAGGGGTACTACAATATGGCAGCATATGTATGGACCTGCCACATATATACAAGGGAATATAGTGGGCTATATATATAGTAGGCTACTAGGCTACTTGTACAGATCTAATAGCCACTTGAGACAACAGGTACTCTGTTCACTACTATGTACCCCATAATATCCACTAAGCCACATGGCAGGAAACTCCACAATATTATTCCAGGGAGATGCAAAACAATGGGGTCACAGGGCAGTCACATGTCTGTCTATGCCAGCAGAGCATAGGCTGGTTGTCTGCCACCCCAAACACATCAGTGTTCCCATACAACTGGTGTAACTGTAAGTCTGCAATGATATAACAGCAGACTAGACAATTACTCTATGTTGTTGATAGTGTGAGGAATGAAACCTCTCTGTCTGGTGGCTGGTGTAGCTCACTGGGCCAGGGACAGTAGCATGTGTAATGGTGCTGATTGTTCGAATCTGACAGCATCCAACATCTTTTGCATGTGAGGTACTCATATGGTGGTAGTCCCACAGACTGTCATAACCCCTCAATCTATTACTGCAAGAAAGCTGGACAAAGCCAGAGTGAATGGGGACACAAAGTGCCATACCTACAGACAGACATTATACACGCTCAGAGTAACCTAGCAGGTGGCTAGTATAACAGCAGGCTGCAACAGGTCAGATTAACTGCAGGATGTATAGACCATCACTTAAATGTGTCAGTAGGTACAACAGTTGAGTGACTGGTGTTTACAGTATAGCACCAGAAAACCACACACATATGAGGAACAGAGAAGACATATGGGGTGAAGTGATGGACATTCTGCAAAAACATGTACAGGGAGAGGTATGCAGACTGTCACCCAGTATGCGGTGTTTCACCACGTACCCCAGTCACATCTTACCTCTCAACCTCTTAGAGAAGGGAATCTGACCAAATAAAATGAATAAAAGTGGGAACAAGGCCCGCAAATCGGGACAGGTTTTAAATATTTGCTCCTACAAATGCAGAATTTCAATAGAGTAACAGGTCCTGCATTAACATGACTCTCCAGATGTGCATGGAGTCTGAAACTCAAATGTCTGTCATTATTTATTTACTTCAATCCTCACTGATTTGCCACTTATTTGTCAGAAAACCACAATGTTATGTGAAATGGGACAAAAATATGAGGCAAAAGTCTGAACAGTCTGTGAAGCTTTGTACAGGTCTGATGTATGAGTCACATATTAAGGTCAGCAAACAGCTGGGGAATGTCTTGGACAATATCAAGGAACTGTAGTACTGTGGTATCAGATGCAGCAGATAATGAACGGCAGCACACAATAATCCCGAGCTGGAGTACAGGAAGCTCTGGCCTGGAGTCACCTTGTAAGTACTGACACTCACACTGGGCATGCTCCTACACTTAGCTGACTTGAGCCCAAGTCTGTTGCCTTTACCACCCAAAGACAAGCTATGTGGAAATATGCCTGTACATACATACAGCTATATATACATATCTGTCTCTCCCTATACTCCTTATGCTTGACTACTGTCCCTATCAGTATGTGGAGCACACACACACACACACACACACACACACACACACACACACAATATATATATATATATATATATATATATATATATATATATATAGATATATAGATATCTAGGCTCATAGGTTGGTACTAGGCTATCGGCTGTAGGGCCTATACAAGCCTAGCCATATCAATTCCCTGGCTATTTCTTCCCACAGTAGTTACTTCCCTGGACCCCTGTCTAGCAGGGTGACTGATGTGATCCCCAGGGTGAATCTCCTATCTCCCATCCAATCATCAAGGTTCCTTTTGAAGAGGGCCAAAGAGGCACTCTGCTTGACATGTATGGGCAGTCTATTCCACAGTCTGTGGAGTCTCTGGGTCAGGAACCTATCCCTTCAACATGTTTTGGTCATTGTGATGACAAGGTTTAGATCCCTGGAGCATGTGTCTCTGAGGGACTGGGATTTCTTTAAGTGTAGCATGTCCAACAGCTCTGGGTTTGACATGGCCTTGTATGTTAAGCAGAGATTGCCTCTGAGTGGACGATATGCAACAGGGTATAGGTGGAGTTGTTTTAGACGGTCAGCATAGAACATCTGCTTTTGGTCTGTGATTATTTTAGTGAGGTATTTCTGTGGCATTTCAAGATGTTGCACATGTCTTGAGAGGTACATACTGAATAGGGCATTGTATTATATAATAGGTCTAATGAGGGATGAGTGCAGTGGAACAATGACCTCTTTTTTCCTGGATGAAAAGCTCTTTGTGATGAGGTGTGCCACATAGAAGGATTTCCTGACTGTTGTGGCGATCTGGTTATCGAAGGTGAGACCACTGTCCACCTGTGTCCCTAAGTCTCTTATCACGCTTTCGGTGTTTAGTGTACTGCCACCTATGTGGTAATTCATGGGTACAGGTTTTTTTCCCAAAGGAGATAACTATACATTTCTTGGCATTGAGCTTGAGCCCATGGCTCTGGTACCAAGCATCTTTTTCTGTAAGGCCCTTTTGTAGAATATCCACATCATTTGGGGATTTAATAATGGCTCCCAGTTTGCAGTCGTCTGCAGACTTTGTTAGCCAGAGTCCCTTAGTGTTGGCCTGTACTTCAGAGAAGTAGATGCCAAACAAGAGCACTCCCAGTACTGAACCCTGAGGTACTCCACTTGTCACTTGTCTGGAGCTGGATTTGGAGTCAAGTACTTTTACAGTGTGGGTTCTGTCAGTAAGCCAGTTGGCAACCCATCGAGTGATGTAGGGATTAATGCCCAGCTTAGTACGTTTATCTATGATTCCAGAGTGGGGGATGGTGTTGAAGGCCTTGGCAAGGTCCAGATAGGCTGTGTGGACCACCTTTACCTTGTCCATGGCATGGCTCTGGAGACTGATTAGAAGAAGTCAATCAGGTTCAGGAGACAAGATCGGCCCTTCACAAAACCAAACTGTGTGGGATCCAGTGTTTGAAGATTGCCAATGTCTTTGTTTATAAGGTCCATGATAATAAGTTCCATGACCTTGCAGATCAGGCTCGTCAGACTGATGGGGCGGTAGTTCTCAGGATCCAAGGTGGATCGCCCCTTGTGGAGTGGGATAACTGTAGCTGTGCGCCACTCAGTGGGCACAAAGCCTGAGGTGATGCTATGATTAAACACGGCACTTTAGTGAGGTGCCAGTTAATTTTGTAGTTCATATAGTACACAGCCTGGAATGTCATCTGGTCCAATGGATACTGTATTCTTAGCTTTGGAGAGTGCATTTTTTACCTGTGTGGCTGTTATTACCAAAATTTGGCAATCTTTTGGTATTGAGATGGGCCCTTTAGGGGGTGAGAGGGGGTGAAGTTTGCACTGAATCGATCTGTCAGGATATTGGCAATATCCTTGGGATCAGTATGTTTAATGCCATTCTGTTGTAGCTCAGAGCAGATAAGATGTATCTATAGCTATATAACGTACAATGATACATAGACTCCCCACATACATCTGCTTAACACATTTATATTACTTACACACAAAACTACATTTAAGGAGACATCCATGTTATACACATTTATATAGATATTGGCGGGAATGTACAAATGTCTCCATATGCCCCAAAATGCTAGGGTTATCTGCACATACACATCACAACAGCTGTCCAATAGCACCAGACCAAGGCCACAACAGTACATAATCCACTCACCCACAGATCCTTGTGCCTGCAGACTGTCACCCTGTAGACATACATAGGTATGCAGGTGGTGTAATTTACAATATGTGCAACGCCTGCCTTGGACAGGCCATATTGTCCCTGGCCACATGTCCGCCTATCAAACTGAAAACAGCCTCATATGGCCAGACTGGTAAGTGTACACACATAGCAGGGATATTACAGGTATCCCACTCTTAGGACACTAGATACAATAACAGTACCAAGCAGTATCACTCTGCACTGCCACACATGCTGCTTAACACATGGCCACTTTGCATACTCCACAAGTACTGTCCCTGCATCAACATATACAAAAGAGATAACCTCTGGTGTACGTGATAGGTACTGTGAGCTCTAGTGTACAATAATACATAGATAGGAATTCTAATCTCACATCATCCAACTCTGTGTGTGTAAATATATCCCTATGCAGCACTTCTATTTCTGTGCAGTAATTATGCATTTTATACCCAGTGCCTAGCTGCTGGCCCCAACATTGGCCTCCTTTACAAGGCCTGCTGATGTCATCCACCTTAAGAGCACCTGCTGACAGTGTAACACCAGATAAACAGCATGGCACATGCGATACATACTGTGAGCTATAGTGTGTACTACTAGATAGATAGGGGTTCTAATCTCAAAGCATCCAATATGTATGTGTGTGTGTGTGTGTGTGTGTGTGTGTGTGTGTGTGTGTGTGTGTGTGTGTGTGTGTGTGTGTGTGTGTGTGTGTGTGTGTGTGTGTGTGTGTGTGTGTGTGTGTGTGTGTGTGTGTGTGTGTGTGTGTGTGTGTGTGTGTAAATATATCACCATGCAGCCCTGCAGACAAGCCAGTTTGGGCTATCTCTGTGCAATGGTTATGCATTTTATGCATAGTGACTAGTTGCTGGTCTCAACATTGGCCTCCTTTACAAGGCCTGCTAATGTCATCCACCTTAGGTAGAGACATGCTGCTAGCCCCAACACTGCTCTCCTTTACAAGGCCTGCTGATGTCATCCACCTTAAGAGCACTGGCTGAGAGTGCAATGTCAAATAAACAGCATGTCTCATGCAATAAATACTGCAAGCTATAGTGTGTATTACTAGATAAGAAGGGGTTCTAATTTCAAAGCATCCAACTAGTGTGTGGGTGTAAATATATCCCCCTGTAGACAAGCCCATGTGGGCTATCTCTGTGCAATGATTATATCCCCAGTGACTAGGTGCTGGGCCCAACATTGGCCTGCTTTACAAGGCCTGCTGAAGTCATCCACCTTAAGTAGAGAAATGCCCATGTGGCCTATCCCTGTGCATTGGTTATGCATTTTATGGCCCTGTGACTAGCTGCTGTCCCTAAATTGCCCCTCCACATGAACATAATTGATGTCTGCCACCATCTAGAGTTATATGTGCAGAATACCCAGGTGACATGTATCAAGGGTCATAGAGTGTGTCACAGGGTATGAAAGCATGATGATACTGATTGTTCTCATTGTCTCTGACACACTGTTCTACACATATGCACCTAGGGAGACATGCACGTATGTTGGCATACCTTGTTGATGTTATATCTCTGCTGTGCTGCCTTTCCATCATGTGCCACTGTATTGCCGTCATATGTCCATAGTTGAACTGCTCAAACTCCTGGGACAAAAACATACACAGGTCTATGACACACCTGTCATTCTGTAACACTACTGCCAGTGTACCATCATGCAACAAAGATACACAATGATTTATGTGTAGTCATGACACATGTCAGCATACAGTACCTGTCGTGTCCCACAACAACTGCCATGGCATAACACTACTGCACTCTACAAACATATGTTAGATACATAGTCATCCTGTGCATCAGACACTTATATGCAGGTCACTGCATTGATGGCATGGATGGCAGGGATGTAGCACAGGTATCATCACATGCATAGTGCATGGTGTGGGACTGCCAGATGCCTAGGCTGTGCCAAACAGTTGACAGCTTATGTGTCAGTCAGGAAGGGGTGCTGGTTAGATGAGCCATGGAGAGGTGCCGTGTGTGTCTGTTGGTGACCTGCATGTGATAGTGGTGTTGGAGTGTGTGCATGTACATAGTCAAGCCTACTGCTAGCCCAACATTTGTGTATGGTGGACAGCTGTGGACCATGCATAGTAGAGTGGACAATTCACTGTCTCCAACCACGAACATGCGAACTGGCTTCACCAGGAGTAGCATAAGAACCACCATGCCCAAGGTCAGCTGTGCTAGTATCTGATGGTGACTGCTGTCTGCCAGGCTTGTGTCTCCCACAGGACCACCCAGGATCACCTGCCCATGGCCTGTTACATCATGGTGTGGACAGCATACTTCCCTCTGTAGCCCTGGAGGTACTGCCACTACAGGAGCATGAGTGTGAATGGCCACTTGGACTCTCAGCAGATGGTGTTGCTGGCTGTGTCAAAGTGTCTGATGCCCAACTCCAACCAGATGTTCCAGCACAGACAATGTGTGCTCAAAGACAGATACTGTCTCAGCCCACCATCCGTCTGCTACATCAGTTACATGATCCAGAGTATCACCAATGCAGTGGAGGCAGTCTTGGATGTCAGACAGTGCTGCATCCATAACCCTAAGCATCTGTCTGGTATTGCATTCAGAATGTGCCTGTGACTTCATGACAGCCCAAAACATGCGGCGAGTGACCCATGATGTGATACCTGTAACAGGAGGTGGATGGGCAGCAGTCCTCCTTTGAGCACTCCTGTCAATCTGCCTGTGTGTGACCTAGCCAGGTCTCTGGCTATGGTCAGAGTCTACACCCACTGACGCCATAGTTCTCGCACTGTCCTGAACTATGTCACCACCCTCTGACCATCCAATATCTATGGTCAATTGTGATTGGGTATATGTGGGTATACTGACTGTGTGTGGGGACAATGGGGTCGGAAGAGGGATGTCAACCTTTTGGACAGATTCAGCCATCAACAACCCCACCTGTACCTCACTATGGCCACCACCATCATCGGAGTCCATTGAGACACTAACATCAGGTTGTGAAGGGGACAGATTCCAATGGGGGGGTTAACCTGTGAGAAGCAAGACAAAACCAGTACATTACCACCTGCACTATTATGTATGGTGAGCCACACAGACTCATAAGGATGAGGATCTACAACTGCATTACATGTCCCACATTTTCAAATCTCTGATCCCAAGCACAACACACAAACTCACAACAACATAGGCAGACAAGTCAGGCCATGCAGAACATGCATGTCACCTACATCCAGTTAACATTGCCAGTACAATGCAACTGTGAGGTATGCAATATGACAGTGTATGTAATAGAACTACACGTAAAACCCAGTACACCTATCTTGAGAATTATATGCCAGTTGTAGTATCACTGCCTCAAGTATGTACCATCTCTCTACTGTGTTTGAATGGGCATCTTGGAGTAATTGCCTCAGATATAGCAGGCTGTGTAGTTGCCCATAGGTTTAAGTGCAAAACTGTTAATGTTTGTACAAATACACACCTGTCATTCCCTAGGCTATGCATTGCAGTTAACTGCTCCGAAATGGAACATACAACTATTCTACTCTAGCTAAGCACAACAGTTGTGCATAAGTCAAAATGGCAACCCTTAACTTTCATAATGTATATATATGATCTGTAAAACAACAGTATCACACTTAGCAGGTACAGGACCACAGACTCCAGCCATACCTGACAAACCTATGAAAAGGTTCGGGAGAGGTATTGTCAGCAACACTAAATGTTGCATTGTTATAATGTGATATGTGTGTATACCAACATGTACAGTAGCTAATGTGATACTGGCTATATCGCTGACATTCTAAGTATGTGTACACAACTGTGTGTAAATGCCAACCCCCCCCCCCACACCAATGCAGCTACACCTGACACCCATGCACTGGTATGTAGAGCCTGCCACAATGACTGATACAGTATTATACTGGTGAACACAGTAAGCTTACATGGACATTCCTTTGATGTGGACACTGTGGCACCCACCTTCAGGATGTATGGCTTGATGGATGACTGGAAACTGTTGGTTGATCCTTGGTTCACCAGGAATTCCTCTGTGGCCAAGAGAAATTGTTCTATTGCAGGCATTCCACCAGTGGTAGCACGATCCCTGGCAACAGCAACTGCCCTTTGACATGCACCATTGACTATATCCATGACCTGGTGTCAGACCTGCTCGTAGGTCCTCCCCTGTTGGCCAGTCTGATTAATAGCCCTCACAAGGTTGCCCCATAAGGCTGCTTGCTGTTCATGATTGTGTCATCCCCTGGAAAGCAGGATGAGATGGAGGGGTCTGAGGGTATCCAGTCTAGCATTATTCTCGACAGATGAAAATGGTGGATGTCTCCATTGGTACATCCTTCCTGCAAGACAACAAGTGGGGAGCACATTACAGGACCAGATACATGGATGTCTACTATGTACAGACCCTACACACACATAATGGCCTACACTATCCATGGTTCCCTCACATGTTATACACCACACTCTGGCAACACATTACATGTGTGACTATCACAAAGATAGTAGGAATACTGGGTAGTGTCCCTGTGTGCTGTGACAGATTCTGCTGTATGTCTCTACACCCATCATTGCAGTCTACTGTGGTGTGTCCCCTATGGGCAAATTCCAACTAATATGTCATACAGCCACTGTCGTACAAATAGTGAATACCTCTCAACCTGGAAATATCAAAAATCTGGACAAAGCCCAAGAAAAATAGGTACAAATATGTGTGCTGATTAACATAAAATTTGCATACATAATTATGCAACCCCACCCACTCTAATGGAGTTGTGGGATAACTTTCAAATGCAAACTGAAGAACAGACAACCAAAATATGGCACCAGAGTCATCCTGCCACCATTCTAATGTCCCATTATCTGGCTATTTTGCCCCATTTACCATAAACACTAATGTGCAAACTGCTTTACTTCTGCAATGATTATTTGGATTTTATTTTTTACATTTTGTAGCACAATGCACAAACACTAATAGACATCTGCAAATCAAAGCAATACTGTCTCCCAATGAAAGCAGACTTAGTATTAAAACTCCTCTGCCCTTGAAACTCACATTCATTGAAACAGCATTGAAACCTGCACCACATCCAAATAAAATGCATCTGGCCAGTGGTGGTGGATAAAGATTACCTTTGGGCTGTTATGAAATCATAGACCCCTTGCACACAAAAGAAACCTGCATGTCTTCTTCGATATACCTTCCTGATTTTATTAAATAATACACCATAAAACACAACGAAAAACTTCCCAAAATAAAGGTGCAGTAGTACAAAGAAGCAGCAAATTCCAACAAAATGACTGACAACAATGTAGAGCAGCAATGAATTTAATTTAAGAACAGCAAAGCTTTCAGGTATCAAGTAACTTTCCTCAGTGCTTAATGACATACTCAAGTAATCATCAGTTTTTATATATACATCAATTAATCACATCTAGATCACACCACCAATAGAAAAAGTTAATCAATGATGTTAATAAACATTAAAAAAAAAATATATATATATATATATATATATATATATATATATATATATATATATATATATACATACATATATATATATATATATATATATATATATATACACACACACACACACACATAAAATTCTAAAATAACAACCCAAAACATATTTCTACACAATATATGCAATTTATACTAAATAGTTATTTGTTTAAGTTTTAAAACAGGTTTAACCGAAACCATCTGGTTAAGACCTGGTAGGTGCTCAACTTGTAATTGTAGGATCCACTGGTATTCTTTATTCTCTAATTTAGTATTTATATCCTCTCTTCTAATGGATCTCATCACAACTTCTATAACTCTAAATTTAAAACTATGAGTAGCATTTTCAGATACATGTTTGGCTAAGGAATTAGTCATTATTCCCCTTCTTATCTCAGAATTGTGCTCTATAATCTTGTCCTTTAGGCGTCTTGTAGACTTGCCTACATAAAAACTCATACATTTTATGCAAGTAGTCAAATATATAATGTTACTAGTGTTACAAGTAGCTGAGCATCTAAATGTGAAGTTAATTTTATTATTAGGATGTGTAAATATATTACTTTCCTCAAGGAATGCACAGCAACAATTATGGCAAGCAAAAGTGCCATATTTGGCCAATTTATTCTGTGGTTTTGCTTCCTGCATGTCTTTATAACATAATCTATTTTTTAAGAGTCATACATTTTCTGTATGTAAACTGGGGTCTCTGACCAATACCTTAATAATGTTATTGGTCAGATACTCCAGTTTACATGCAGAAAATGTGGCACTTTTGCTTGCCATAATTGTTGTTGCTAATGTTAATTCCTTAGCCAAACATGTATCTGAAAATGCTACTCATAGTTTTAAATGTAGAGTTATAGAAGTTGTGATGAGATCCATTAGAAGAGGGAATATAAATACTAAATTAGAGAATAAGGAATACCAATGGATCCTACAATTACAAGCTGAGCACCTACCAGGTCTTAACCAGATGGTTTCAGTTAAACCTGTTTTAAAACTTAAACAAATGACTATTTAATATAAATTGCATATATTGTGTAGAAATATGTTTTGGGTTGTTATTTTAGAATTTTATGTGTGATGTATATTTTTTTATGTTTATTAACATCATTAATTAACTTTTTCTATTGGCTGTGTGATTTAGATGTGATTAATTGATGTATATATAAAAACTGATGATTACTTGAGTTATGTCATTAAGCACTGAGGAAAGGTACTTGATAGCTGAAAGCTTTGTTGTTCTTAAATTAAATTCATTGCTGCTCTACATTGGTGTCAGTCATTTTGTTGGAATTTATTAAATTATATTCCTTGTATAACACAGCACACTTGTTAGACTTAGAGCACATTTTAAATTTATTGTTTGAACATTTTTCCAAAAAATGCATGATGAACCAATAAGGACAAAACTGCCCAATTCAGAACATTTCCATCATAAAAGTGTATATATATATATATATATATATATATATATATATATATATATATATATATTCATATATATATTTATATATATATGTGTGTATATATATATCTATATATATCTATATATATATATATATATATATATATATATATATATATATATATATATATATATATCACTCCTTTGAACAGCAAGCACCAAGACTGGTTCATGTCAGGAATTAAGAGACATGTAAACCTCCTAACAAGTGAAAACATTTTGAAAATTTGCTGTTATTAGATGAACCCCAATTCACTTGCTTGTTTTCCTCACACTGGCTACATAATTTATGATACAATTATAAATGTCTGCTAGAATTGCACTGAAGGAAATAAAGCAAAGCTTAATGAGGTGCAGAGAGACAAAACTTCTCTAATCAGCATGTCCAGGTATGAGCATGAATGAGACCTGCACAATATTACCTCTGAATGAATAGTTTTAGCCACTTTTTAATTTAGTAAATTGAGTCACTCTCACTGAAGAAGCAATGATACAGTTTTATATGTAAAATTAAATTCTGACTAGTAGTGCACATTTATCTGCATTTTATTTATACATAGGAAAGATTTTGACAGGTACAGAGGCAGGAGGCACAACATAAGCTGTTTTAGTAACTTTCTAGATAACTGTTGTTCCATATAGTTTAACTCATTAAACCCGACTACCGTCCCTTGGTGCCACTGTGATTAACATTGAGCTTGCTATGAGAAGATAGGAATTCCTTCATGTTAACCCCGAGTGCCTTCCTGCAGCTCAAGTAAGTTTACAGCCCGTAATTTCAAGCTATTGGTAAAAAATAAGTTGAGAAAATAACTGAACGTTGTCATTTACCTTCTCAACTTGGGATTTCGAGTGGAGTTACTTGATGGTCCTATTGCAATTTTTTGATAAAATCGGCTTTGAATGCTCCCTGTCTTTTCTCCAGATTACAGCAAAGCCAGCTCCATCTGCATTTCCTCAATCAAGTGGTGGCAGCCAATTGGATTCTTACAATCCAAGCCACTGCTTGCATAACACCTCCACCCCCAGTTCTATGTTTCCATTGTCCTGCCCAAACAAATAGAGAGTCCAACAGCAATTGTCCCCTTTTTTCCACACATTACAGAAAATTACCTGCTTTGCTACTGGACCCCCCGATTTATTTTCTGTGCTGATTTCATTGCTACAGAGTAGAGTGCAGTCACACTGAATCAGCTGCAATGGATATCAATTGCCTCAGTTGACTTCACCAAGGAGAATTTGTTTTCAAAGGTAATAGTATTGTACAAGGAAGCCTGGGTCTCACAAAGTTGTTAACTGATGTGCTGTGGTCATTTTTTTTTCATGATTGTCCTGCTGTTAAAACTTGTGCAGTAGTGCACTGAGTTCCGGGATTGTATTTGCGGTAGGCCTAAGGGGTGGTATACTGAAATATAAAATGTCAGCCTGAGGTTACTGATAGCTTCTTCAACTCCCTTGAACTACTGAGCTTAGTAGACTATTTACGAAAACTAAATCTCATGCGGCTTGATTTATGTATTTCCTCTTGCATGGACAGCTTTTTTTCTGGTCCATTGCAGCAGCAAATCTCTTTAGAGTAACACATATTAGTGTATGACTATCGTTTCTGGATGTGTGTATGTCAGAGAATACTACAAATAAACTAAGGTAAAATAAATATAATGCAAAATGTGTGTGTGTGTGTGTGTGTGTGTGTGTGTGTGTGTGTGTGTGTGTGTGTGTGTGTGTGTGTGTGTGTGTGTGTGTGCGATATCTGGTAATTAATGTATGTTCTCCATTTAAAATAGAACTGACTTGCAAGTAGTGATTTCCTTGTATCTACTGCCTGTTTGGGGCATAGCATGGCACAAAGGTGACATTTTGAAGGGGTTTTTTTGTATTTTTACAGAGACCTATTTGTTGGCTTGGTTGTATTTCAAATACTAGTAGGTATGTCATGATGTTATTTAGGACTACTATATGAAGACTTGTTTATCTAAAGAACTATTTTGAAAAAAAGTCTCTCATCAGGTTTTATAGCAAGCCCTCCCTTATGCTCAACTTTAGTGAATCACATCATTTTGCCAGAAAGTCAGGGCATCGGATTGGCAGGTGAGAGCCGGTAGGGGTGCTGATTAGAAAAGTCATCTGTGCCTCTATAAGTGGTCGAAGTTCATTGGGAAGGTAGGGGGACCTTGAGAAATTATCTGACGTTTTTCTGCTTAACAGAAAATTATGCAATAAATCTGATGACATGATACAGCACTCCACTGGTACAATATCGTGGTGGTTATAGCTAGTAGTATATTATCAAGGCATCACCAACCCTTATGTTTCATGTATGGTCTAAGAGGATTTTTATATAACTGACCTTGCCTGCCTGCCATTCACCTTCTTAGTAAATAAGTTTTACTATGTTGATGTTTTTTTTTTGTGCATTCTGAGAATTAGAGTATGGTACAGAACACATATAATGTTCATAGATCTGCTTCACAGTATGGTGTGCTCGATGTGTCATATTCGTTTGAGATATTATTTGGCTGGCAGTTACTGTAATATCTCATAACTATCCAGATTTTCACAGAAATAATTTCCTTCAGAAATGCTAATGCACAACTTGTTAGTCAAGTCATTATTTAAGATGATAAAAGCAATACTTGAACTCTGTCCCCGACTTTTTGGTCTTTGTATCCAATTATCCTGGCTTCAGTCAGATTTTTTTTCACTTACAAGTTAAAAGGTATGGTTGCATTTTAGTGCAAACATATCTTACACCTTATTATGATGATTGCCTTTCATTTGCATTTTTTTAAGTTGATGTTCCAAGTAATTTCACACCAAAGGACTATCACACAGACAGTGTTAAGAATTTTTAATGAATAGCCATGTTAAATAATCATATTAATTCATCAAAAGAGCTTTTACAAGTATTTAGTAATGCATTTTAGCCACTGTGTAAGTTTACTATTTTGACATTTCAGTTCTTATTTTTAATATTCCAAGTGTTGCCCATTTAGCTTAGGGATATTTATTTATATAGTTTTCTTCAGATGCATTTTAATCCACATTACAAGAAGTAGTATTCCGCATTTTGGGGATGGTAGGTTTAGACTATAGTTTCTGTTTTACACATGATATACTCACATGCATGGGGATACTAGACAGGCTATTCTGGTGACTTATACCTCAGGGAAATGCTTGAAATTGTCCACATTTCACCCATTGTTCCCATAAAAATACAGATGGGGGGTAGAGGACATTCTTGGGAATTGGATATAGGTTCATAGGTTGGTACTAGGCTATCGTCCCTAGGGCCTATACAAGCCTAGCCATAACAATTCCCTGGATATTTCTTCCCACAATATTTACTTCTCTGGACCCCTGTCTAGCAGGGTGACTGACATGATTCCTGGGGTGAATTTCCTATCTCCCATTCAATCATCAAGGTTTCTTTTAAAGAGGGCCAAGGAGGCGCTCTGCTTGACATGTATGGGCAGTCTATTCCAGAGTAGGGGGAGTCTCTGAGTTAAGAACCTATCCCTCTAGCATGTTTTTTCATTGTGATGACAAGGTCTAGATCCCAGGAGCATGCGGCTCTGAGAGATTGGGATTTCTTTAAGTGGAGCATGTCCAACAGCTCACGGTTTGACATGGCCTTGTATGTTAAGCAGAGATCGCCTCTGAGTAGACGATATGCCACAGAGTATAGCTGGAGTTTTTTGAGATGGTCAGCATATGGCACTGCTTTAGGTCTGTGATTCTTTTAGTGCAGTATTTCTGTGGCCTTTCCAGCTGTTGCAGATGTCTTGTGAGGTACATACCAAACGGGTCATTAAACTCTATAATGGGTCTAATGAGGGATGAGTACAGTGGAACAATGACCTCCTTTTTTCTGGATGAAAAGCCCTTAGTGATGAGGTGTGCCACATAGAAGGATTTCCTGACTGTTGTGGCGATGTGATCATCGAAAGTGAGACCACTGTCCACCTATGTCCCTAAGTCTCTCATCACACTTTTGATGTTTAGTGTACTGCCACCTATGTGGTAATTCATGGGTACATGTTTTTTTTCCAAAGGGGATAGCTATACATTTCTTGGCATTAAGCTTGAGCCCATGGCTCTGGCACCAGGCATCTGTTTTTGTAAGGCCCTTTTGTAAAATATCCACATCATTTGGGGATTCAATAATGGCTCTCAGTTTGCAGTCATCTGAGAACTTTGCTAGCCAGAGTCCCTTAGTGTTGACCTGTACTTCAGAGAAGTAGATGCCAAACAAGAGTGGTCCCAGGACTGAATCCTGAGGTACTCCATTTGTCACTTGTCTGGAGCTGGATTTGGAGTCGGCTACTTTTACAGTCTGGGTTCTGTCAGTAAGCCAGTTGGCAACCCATCGAGTGACGTAGGGATTTATGCCCAGCTTAGTAAGTTTATCTATGATTCCAGAGTGGGGGATGGTGTCGAAGACCTTGGTGAGGTCCAGATAGGCTGTGTGGACCGCCTTACCCTCGTCCACAGCTCTGGAAACTGATTAAAAGAAATCAATCAGATTCAGGAGACAAGATCGGCCCTTCACAAACCCAAACTGGGTGGGGTCCAGTGTTTGAAGGTTGTCAATGTCTTTGTTTATAAGTTCCATGATAATGCGTTCCATGCCCTTGCAGATCAGGCTTGTCAGACTGATGGGATGGTAGTTCCCAGGATCCAAGGTGGATCCCCCCTTGTGGAGTGGGATAACTGTAGCTGTGCGCCACTCAATGGGCACGAAGCCTGAGGTGAGGCTATGATTAAACATGACACTTAGGTGAGGTGCCAGTTCATTTTGTAGTTCATGTAGTACACAGCCTGGGATGTCATCTGGTCCCATGGATGCTGTATTCTTAGCTTTGGAGAGTGCAGTTTCTACCTGTGTGGCCATGATTACCAGAATTTGGCAATCTTTTGGTATTGAGATTGGCCCTTTAGGGGGTGAGAGGGGGGTGAAGTTGGCACTAAATCGATCTGCCAGGATATTGGCAATATCCTTGGGATCAGTATATTTAATGCCATTCTGTTGTAGCTCAGAGCAGATCTGAGCATTGCCATTTAGATTCTTGACATAACTGTAGAATGCCTTGTGGTTGTCTTTGGAATCTTTGGCAATTTTATTTTCGTAACTACCTTTTGAGGATTTTATGAGGGGTCTTAGCTTCTTACTAAGGCTGGTGAGGGAGTTTTTTGCATCCTGGGATTTTCCTCTTTTCTGCAACAGTTTCTTTCTTCTGTTGTATAGTTTGTTTATAGCAGAAAACCACCAGATTGGCTTCCTTTTTCCTTACTGAGGGGTGGGGGTGGGATGTGGATGTCAAGGGTGATTTGCTTATGGTCAGACCTGACCAATGAGGGGGTGACCACTGGTGTGGAGCATCTATCTCCCATGTTGGTAATGACCAGGTCAAGGATATTGGAGCTCTTGGTGGGACAATGGATTAGTTGGTCCAGGGCATTGGAATTTATGAATTTCAAGAACCGTTGGGAAAAGGAGTTGGTACCTGAGTAGTTTTCCCAGTTAATGGCAGGGTAGTTTAAATCACCCAGTATTAGGGTGCTTGGTTGTATCTTAATATTTTCCAGTATGTTTAGAAAGGTGCAGTGAGAATCTTGGGGCATGGTGGGGGATCTGTAGCAAGCTACAATTTGGATTGCAGTCTTACCTAGTGTTAGTTGCACCTGGAGAATTTCAGATGCATTCTGTTGGACAACTAGCCTGGAGGTGTGAATATCCTTGGTGAATATGGACACTCCTCCATCTTTACTGTTTCGGTCTTGGTTTTGTGGCCGAAAAGTGTGGTAAGAGTTGTAGCCTGGTATTGCAGGGGTGCTCTCTGGAGCCTTGAACCAGGTCTCAGTTACTGCACAGATATCGATGTTCTCCATTTTTAAGAGTGCCTCGAGAGAGTGCATTTTGAGGTTTAGACTTCTAGCATTGAGTAGCATTACCTTCAGATTTTGCATGCTTGTATCTGTTATGGTGGTGGTTTTATCCTCTGAACCTTGCCTAAAAAAGGCACTATAGGGGTGGCAAGAGCTTCAGCCAGTAACCTTAATCCCAGGGGTGCCAGGTGCAGACCATCTCTGGCAAAGCATTGTGGTTTGTTGATCATGTCTTCCCAGGCAGACAGATACTGGATCCCCTTGAATGACACCAGAAGCTTAGCCAATTGTTGAAGTCAATCATCTTGTCCTTATACTGTGGTATCATTCTGGGTGAAGGCAGGATGCTACTCAGGGCTAGGGTCATACCTGCCTGGGCCACATGATCTGAGAGCTCTTCCATGTCTCTTTTCATGTAGTCCACGGAGGTACGTCTCAAGTCATTCACTCCAACATGGACAATGACAGAGTCGTATTTGTACTTGTTGTGTAGTGACTTGAGCGGATGCGTTATGTGGCAGATCCTGGCAACCAAAAGGCAGCTGACTGTAATTTTCTCCTTGTTCAGCCTGGTGAGTGGGACATCAGTGTGCCTGACTATAGAGTCACCTATGACTAAAGTGTTGGGTACATTGTCTTGCGTTAGGGGCTGTTGTTGCGTGGTACACTGGTGTTGTGAGCTATGTGTCACTTTGGTTGTGACTGGTGTTTGTTTGCATTTCAGCTTCGGAGGTCCTTGTTGCTTAGGCAGGTTAATGTTAAGGGCCTCCTCATATGTGGGTTTAGTGTTGCTATGTGTGGGTGTTGATGGTGTGGGTTTTGAAGGACTATGAGTTGCTTGAGGTGTAGTGCAGGTGTTAACCTTCTCTTGACTGTCTAGCACAATCTTGGCCGGAGACAGCTTTGCTTCCAGTTTGGTTATGTAAGTGCATCTCTTGCAGGTTGTAGTGTTGGGTGGTAGGAGGAGAGGATTGTCTGTGTACATGAGGCAGTTGCCGCATTGCCCCAGTATGCCCAGATTCACCAGGTGGACAGGAGAAATCACCGGAAGCTGACCCTTGGGCATGCCTGTTTAGGTGCTGTTTTTGTAAAGTATAAGAGATGTTTTCCCTTACGTTTGCAAGGTACTTTGCAATTATAGGCTGTTTAGTGTCTACAATTAATTTCTCCTTATTGACAAGGAGAATTGAGTGCTTATATCAGTTTCAGGCTTCCTAGTGCTTTCCAGCAGGTTCTAGAGCAAGTGCTAGTCACAGGGGGTTCAGATTTTAGTGCTACTACTGTGAAACCAGCTAGTTCTAAGGGAGAATTTAAAGAACAGACTTTCTGGCACCTGGAATAGTTTAACTGTAGCCTCGCAGTGCTGCACGATGCGAAAAATGTGCAAACACACACGTTTTTAAGTCAGAAAGTTGAACGGGATAGAAATCAGCCCAAAAAGGCTAATAAAATTACAATTTCAGAGCTGGAAACCACTCCTCTAGCATTAGATAGGCAGTACAATGCTCACCACTCCCACTAGTAAGCAGTAGAACTTCCCTCTACCACAGCAAGGTCTGGATAGCTCTGAACACAGAAAATATCTGGTAGAGCACATTCCTCTGTTGAGCTGAAGTGTGTTGTTTTTGCAGGGTACATTGCCTGTCAGATTTACATACTGATGTTTTTTATATTTTCTGCATTGAAGGGGCTTGTCATATACTAGGTGCAAGATATTTGCTTTGCACTATCATTCATGGTAAATTCTGAAACACATTACCTTCAAGAAATTGTATTAGTAGAAATGTTAGATGTTGCAGTAAGGTTACCATTGAGGTTAATATGAACAAGCT
This sequence comes from Protopterus annectens, assembly GCF_019279795.1. Taxonomy (NCBI): domain Eukaryota; kingdom Metazoa; phylum Chordata; order Ceratodontiformes; family Protopteridae; genus Protopterus; species Protopterus annectens. The sequence goes on along the minus strand of NC_056737.1, from coordinate 1,527,716,304 downwards.
AAGAATATTTCAAAGTTCCCAGTATTTCACTCTGCTAGAAGCAATCTGCCATAGCTCAGCAGAACATTAATCGCCTCTACAAAGCTATTATTCTGCCAACTTTCTAAGTCTGCAAGAGCAATATTTATAATCTGTCCCTATTTTAGTGCCTTTGTCCCTCCATTATTTTATGCCTTGGATTTCTTATACTAAGAGGTTGAGAGGCATGTATTAGATTGTGGTTATTATGCTTATGGCTTCAGTCTTTTAGGAACTGTGACCGATTTGTGATTTGATTTGACCCAGGAATAAGTGACAGCAAGGAGAGAACAAGGCTTCTCCATATAAATTCAGTATTTTATGCATCCATCTGTTTTATATATATATATATATAGGGTGTTTGGCCTTATTGTGAGGTATTTTTAAAGTATGTTTTCAAAAATTGAATGTATACTGATTTATATTGGGCTGTTCTGTGTGCCCGGGGTTCTGATTTATGGTCTTTGGCTTGTTATGCTCTTCCTCCACAAGTGAGCATGGAATAAATTATGGTTGTATATATATATATATAATGTATGTATACACATATATAGTTTATAGGTAAGTACTAAGCTAACTGCCCTTGCAAGCCATTTTAAGCCTAGCCAATTATCCCTTGTGAGACTCAAACCCTGCACCTTGTGTTTGTAAGGCAAACACCTTCACCATTAGGCCACCCTCCAATCGCGAAAACCAGAAGCGCAAAATTCAAAAAATACTGAAGGTCGGAGCTTCTGGTGTTGCGGTGTATGAATGGATGTAAGTGCAGGTAAGTTTGTATGAGTGTGTAGGTTATGTGCTGTAGTGTATGTTAGCGTGTGTTTTGGTTGTGATGTGTGTGTGCAAGGGGCTGTGAAATGTGTGGGTGTGAGTTGCCTTTGTGTGTGTGATTGCGTGGTCTCAGTCAGAATATATAAGTAGGGGGTGTGTGTTTCTAGTGTATGTTAGTTTTGTTTGTGTGTGGGGGCAGTTGTGTGTATGTGAGTGTGTGTATGTAAGTGTCGGGATTTCTAATTTCACGATTATAGGCATTCGGTATTATGGTGTTTTGGCTTTATGATCTCGGTATTCTGAAATTCAGTATTTCAGAATTTCGACATTATAAAGTGAACCCATATATATATATATATTTATTTATTTATTTTTGAGTTGTTGGTCTCTTTGTATTTATATATATATATATATACTTGATGCACACATTTTTGATGATGTATCTTTAAATGTTGAATTGATGTGATGTCATTGTGTGGGGAGTGTATTTAAATGTTTGATTTGTCAGTTTAAATTGTCTGAGGAAGCAGCTTGACTGTGAAAGCACTCACCATTGCATTTATTTCATTAAACCAGCATTTTATCTAGCCGTGGTTCAGTACTCTTTACATATATATTTTCTACATATTTCTTTTTGTTGTGAGAGCAATGGTTTATCCACACAGTCTACCTTGTTTTTTGAATAAATATATATATATATGGTTCTACCTGACTTCGTCGACAGCTGAGAAGACCGACATCAGAAGATCGAAGCGAAGAAGACCGGCCTCGACCTGGTTGCAGAACATCGACAATGCAGAAGACCGACACGACGGATGACAACACCAACGCCGAGGATGCCGACATGGGGAAAGGCTGTGTGAGTATGCGGTAGTGACGGACGTTAGGGTGCGAGGCAGGTAAGTGTGGAGATTGACGGTCTGTGGGGATAGGGGTGGGTTAAGTGAGTTAGGGTTAGGGAGCGATAGGGGCGGTTAAGTGAGTTAGGGTTAGGGGCGGGTTAAGTGAGTTAGGGTTAGGGAGCGGGTAGGTAAGTGTGCGATAGTGACGGACCTTAGGGTTAGGGTAAGGTTTAGTGTGGGCTTGTAAGGATTTTGGTGTGCTTGTGTTGTGTGTGTGGTTTGTGGAATGGGGATGTGTTTTGTTTTGTATGGGGTTTCGTGTTTGTGTACCGTCGGTTATTTCGTTGTCGGTTATGTGTGGTTTCGTGTTTATGGACTGTCGAATATGTGGTGTCGGTGATGTGGTTGTCGGTGTTGTGTGGTTTCGATTATGTCAGGTAGAACCATATATATATATATATATATATATATATATATATATATATATATACATATATATATCAGTACATGTTACTGAAGGGTCATTTGCTGAAAGATTTCATTCTGGCACTTGGCAATGCAATGGATGATGGTGCTTGTGCATATGTGAACAGACTGCAAAGATGATCCTTAGGGGAAAGTTTCATTTGGTGGTCAGGGGACTGGTTGTGTGTACAATGGATAGAATACAGAATGGGGCCATTGGGGAAAGTGTTTTATTGTGTGGTCAGGGCAGTGCTTGTGCGTACTTGGACAGACTGCAGAAGGGATTGCTGGGAAATGTTTAATTTGGTGGTCTGGGAGTTTCAGTACTTACCTGGGCAGACTGCAGATTGGATCACTGGCGGAAGTGTTTCTTTTGGGGTCAAGGGAGTGCCTGTGCATACCTATACAGACTGCAGATGGGATAGTTCGGGGAAATGTTTTATTTGGTGATCAGAGGAGTGCTTGTGCATAGCTGGACATATTGCAAAGGGGATTGTTGGGAGAAATTTTTTATTTGGTGGACAGGGGAGTTCTTGTGCATACATGGATAAACTGCAGAATGGATCATTGTGGGAAAGGTTTCATTTGGTGGTTAGGGGAGTACTTATGCATACATGGACAGACTGCAGAAAAGAATGCTAGTGGAAATTTTTAATTTGATGGTCAGGGGAGCACTTGTGCATACTTGGAAACACTACTGAGGGGTTAGTGAAGGGAATGTTTCATTCGGTGTTCAGGAGAGTTCTTATGTATACCTGGACATACTTTTGAAGGGATTGTTGTACAAAAGTTTCATTTGCTGGTTTGGGGAGAGGTTGTGCATAGCTGAACAAACTGCTGAAGGTATCACTGGAGGAAATGTTTCATTTGGTGGTCAGATGAGTGATTGTGAATACCTGGACAAATTGCAGAAGGGATCCCTATGGGAAATGTTAATTTGATGTGAGGACAGTGATTATGCATAACTAGAGAGACAGGGATTGCTGGGGGAAATGTTTCATTATGTGGTCAGGGGAGTGCTTGTGCATACCTGGACAGACTGCAAACAGAATCCTTACAGGAAATGTTTCATTTTGTAGTCAGGGGAGTGGTTGTGCATACAATGGATAGACTACATAAGGGAGTGTGGTGGAAAATGTTTCATTTTATTATACGGGGAGTGCTTGTGCATACCAGGAGAGACTGCAGAAGTGCCCCTTGGTAAAAATGTTTAATTTGGTGGTCAGCAGAGTGCTTGTGCATACTTGAACATACTGCAAAGGGGATAACTGGGGGAGTCAAGGGGATGCTTCTGCACACCTAGACAAATTGCAGACAAGACTGTTGTAAGTCTCTTGGCAGCCTCCATGACCAGTGTTTGTCTTGTCTTTTCATCAATTTTGGAAGGACGTCCAGTTCATTGCAACAGCACTGTTGTCCCATACTTTCTCCACTGTTCGACTGTCTTCACTGTGTTCCATGGTATATCCAGTGCTTAGTAAGATATAACTGCTGTACTACTTTGAAGTAATTACGCTGGTCTTTGTACTAACAGATAGTAATGACTCTGTCTTATATTACACCTGTACAAGGAATATGATGCATGTTTACTCAACAGATAATGTGATGCAATTTCCCACCTACACATTCAGTGTTTGTTTCTGAATTTTTCATTTTGGTGCTTGTACTTACCAGGAAATGTTACTGAATGGTTGTTTCGGGGAAATCTTTCATTCTGGTGTCTGTGCATACATTATATTGAAGGGCTCGTGTGGGGGAATGCTTCATTTTGGTGATTTAATACTAGCAAATCTTACAGACATTTCATTTGGAGAAGTGTTTAATTTTGATGATTGTGCATACCTCAACATTCTACTGAAGTTGTTGCTTGGGTGAAGTACTCATGCTGGTGGTTGCACATACTAGGAAATGTTACTGAAGGCTTGCTTGTGGAAACATTTCATTTTGGGTGCATGTATACCTGGACATAATTATGAGGATGTTGCTTGGGTAAATAATTCATTGTGTATCAGGGAAGTGCTTGTGCATACATGGTCTCACTGCTGGGCCAGTTTGTGTCATTTTGGTGCCTGTGCATACAGAATGCAAACAACTGGAGGGGTTACTGGGGACATATAGAAAGTCAGTCTGCAAATTACATTGGGTTACATCATGTCTGCTTGTATTATTCTATTTGTGATTATACTGCCTGAGTGAGATAACGGTTATCACTAGGTGACTACTGACAGAATGGAGCTACCATATTTTTTATGCATTTCTCCTGGCTTTGTCAGTCATGTGTGGAATTTAGGTGGGAGGAATTCCTCAGTAATATCTAAGTGTTATACTATTTGACTGAATGACTCAGGTCTTCTCCTTACTGATGATACTGAGTCTGTGTTACATAAGAGCTGCACAATGTAATATAATGAATGCCTACTCAACAGGTTATGTGCAGCAATTATCACCTGTGTCCCAGCATGCATACCTTTGCAGTAATGAAAGGAAGGTCATTATCACATTAGCAGTACATGCAGTTACAATATAGCAGTTAGTCATTTATCACTTTTCTGGGAAAAGTCTCAGCTGCTGTCACTGTTACTCACCTAAGTAGAAGTTGTTATCACTTTGATGAATGCACAACCCAGGCTGTGTTTTTTTCTCTGCTTGGAGTCATTGGCAAGCAACCCCCCTCATTCTTCATCAACTGCCTACACTCCTAAACCCCTGATTTTTTTTTCTTGCTGTATATATATATATATATATATATATATATATATATATATATATATATATATGTGTGTGTGTGTGTGTGTGTGTGTGTGTGCATATGTGTGTATATGGATATATATGTATGTACATAATGTATTTGCACAAATATACATTGGTCACATGCATATATATAGAACTTTGGTGATTGTACATATCTCAGCATTTTCCTGAAAGGGTCATTTGGGTGAATGTTTCATTTAGGGACGTGTATAACATGTAGTAATGAAGATGTTGGTAGGAGAAATAATTCATTTGTGTACCAGTCAATCATGAGTGGAAATGGTCAGTCAGTCATGGGTGGAAATTAGGTGGTAGGAGGAAGGGCTCAGTAACATCCAAGTGTTATACTATTTTGACTGAATTATAATGATATAGTATTTCTACTGAATGACAATGAAATCCTCTGCACTCCACACTAATATGTATTAAAACATGCTAATGCAAAATGTGTGTGTGTGTGTCTGTAGTAGATAGGTACCTCTGCAGTGTCATCACCACTTATGTACCTAGTGCAAATAATACTGCCCCTGTGGCTAGGATGGGAGATATGGATGAGCTAATCAGGTAATACATATGATATACATATATATGTAGTCTTCCAATACATCTGTCAAACATCAGTAGTAATCTGTTTGCATTTTCTTTCCTGTGCAGGTTTGTCCACCTTCTGACACTGACATGGCTTCAAGACCAGGAGAATGACAAGTGAGAGTGTGGGTATGTGTCCATTCCTACATTCACTGGCCTGCCAGCCATGCCTCTGAAACTGAAAACCAGTACAACTTGAGCTTCCCCACTTCCAGTGTGAAGGTATACTGGATTGCAAGAAGAGGTATGCATTAGAGTGGAGTACTGCAGTTGTTGGAAGAGAAGTGTTCCATCTACCCTAAGCCCAAGATTCATGTGCTGCACATTGGAAGGAATGATGTTCTCAGTCAACCCCTCGGAAGGCTACGGTTTCAAATCACAGCAATTTTTAAACACCTGCAGTCGTGGTGGCCACATTGTCATTTTGTGTGGTCTGATATAATTCCTCGACAGATATGGAAAACAGAGAACAGTCAACGGACAGCTCACAAGGCCAGAAGTTTACAGAATAGATTCATGCTTGGCTTGATCCACAGGGTCATTGGATCTATAATCTGCCATGACAGCATCACTGCGGAAGATGTTCACCTGTTCAGAAGGAATGGCATTCACCTAACTGAGGAGGGCATTGCATTGTTCTTAACTGACTTCCACAATGGGGTGAGGAGAGCTATGCAAGATTGGTAATATGCAGCTTGTGAGAAGAATAGAAAACACCCATGACCAAGTAGGACCAGTATGCTAAGTAACACTCTATTATGAAATGTGTTCTGTAAAATATATGTCTCTGAGTTTGGCAAATAACTGTGGTAAGGAGCTGGTGAAGATGCTGAGAAAGAACAACTGTTTCAGGAGAGTGCTACCACATACAATCTAATATGTCAGTGACCATCCTGCAATACTTCTTTTTTTATTCTGCTTTTATCAGGCATGTGTAGAGTTTAGATGACAGGAAGGGCTTAGTAATACAGAACCTGATCCCTTAGGTCCACTGCTGAATGGACACATGTAAAGACAAAAGGCATAGGTAAGGCAGACTGCTGACACTGAAGAAGGTCATGAGACTGCAGTGGTATCAGCTGTCTGAGGGGTAGCCAGCACAGCTATTGGACAGATCAGATGGCCTTGCCTGCCACTGAAGTCCCATGCCTGTCCAGGGTTCATTAGTGGAGTGGTGGTTCTTACCTTGCTTTTTCTCTTTACATGTACCCATTCAGCAGTATGTTGGCTACACCAAGAATGTGCATATTTACAATCATATGAATCTACATGGTAAAACAACTGGTTCTGAATGCTGTACACATGTACGTATAACAGTTTTGTTAGGACTCAGGTTATGGAAATTATGATTTTTTTCATATTTTGGTAAATAACTTTGCAAGGGAGCATCTGAATGTGCTAAATAATACCTCATTTTGAAGACAGTATTACTTTTTACAACATGGTAAAAGAACTGTGTGCAGTGTACACATGTACAGATATCACATTTTGTTTAGTCTTCTAGGATTATGAAAATTATAAATTTCCAATACTTCTCATTATTATGCCCATAGTTTTGCAAGGGAGCATGGTGATGACACAAATGATACATCATTTTGAAGTTGACATTGAGACGCACACCTTCTGCACTGATATGCACCCTCTGTCTGTTACAGGTGATGAGATATTATGCTTTGTTTATAAATTATGAGAAATATTATATTAATCATATTTCTGTGAATATCTCCATAAAGGAGCATCACACAGTAATGGTTAAGGTATCATTTTAAAGCTGAAATTCATGCAAATAAATTAAATACAATTTGTATGGGTTTACATGGTACATTATGCTTTGATTTTCCAAAAAGATAAAAAATATGCACAATATCTGCATTCCTTGCCAAATATTTAATAATGACTTTACTATGCACTATCAACATTTACACTGTTGGAAAATTTAGTGTCTGCTGAACAACTTTCACATTTACATTTTTAGTCTAGCTCTTATAGTTAAAGAGTTATGAACATTTGTTTTCTGTATGGTATTAGAAGTGTATTTTCTGAAAATGAACTCAGGCTGCACTGTTGTTCCTATTGTGGAATTAAGCAGGCAGCTTTTTCTGAGCTGCACTGGAGTGAATGAGTTAATATCTGCCTCGTGCTTGCAAAAAATATGTTGTTTTTTTCATGTGACCTTAAATACTTTTGACAGGTATAAATATCGCCAAGATATGCATGCTAAAGTGTAGAAGTAGCCCTGCCCGGTGAGCGTACACATATACCTACCAATACACTTGCTGAGGTTCTGAAATCAAAAACCAAGAAATCCTCACTGTATCTTGGAGGCATTAACTCAATAAAAAAAAACAGTCTCTTAAATGTAACATGATAACTGACAACATCAAACCATCCATACAGAATCACCACAGCATACACTCTTTTAAGTTGAAAGTATTGAGTGTGTGTGTGTGTGTGTGTGTGTGTGTGTGTGTGTGTGTGTGTGTGTGTGTGTGTGTGTGTGTGTATGTGTGTGTGTGTGTGTGAGTGTGTGTGTGTGAGTGTGTGTGTGTGTGTGTGTGTGTGAGTGTGTGTGTGTGTGTGTGTGTGTGTGTGTGTGTGTGTGTGTGTGTGTGTGTGTGTGTGGTGTGTATGTGTGAGTGAATGTTTTCAAGTTTGGAGAGACTGTCAGAACTAAGGAAATTTAGCAAGATCCCATGTCACCATCTGTGCAGCAAAGCAGTTTAAATTGAAATTACAGCAGAGGGGCAGAATTATGCATGAAAATGATTCCAGGAATTATAACAAACGCACACCTTTTATTGCCCAGTATTATGCATAGTTTAAGACTTTCATTCTTTGTGAGTCAGTGTTTGAATAAACACCCTACTTGCGCGCGCACACACAAACACACACACACACACACACACACACACACACACACACACACACACACACACACACACACACACACCTTTCCTAAATAAATGGCAGCCGCTTTTTATTTACACCTCTTTCCTAAACAGCAGAATAGACATACCTTTCCTAACATTCAACAAGGCAGCAGCTTCATAAACGGATCTTCCCTACTCAAAGCTTTTCCAGGGCAACAGCATTCAGCAAGGCAACAGCTTCGTAAATGGCTCTTCCCCAACCAAAATCTTTCCAGGGCTTTAGCTTTGTAAACAGGTTGCAGCAGCATAATTCCAGGCTCTCTTGCATGCATATTGAGCTTGAGCAAGTTCAGTTCCGACAGGCTGGCAGGCTGCTGATGTCATCGTGCAGAGGATGACATCAGCTCAAAAAGCTAGAAAATACAATTTTAAACTAAAGCGCTGGGAAATTCGGAAATTAAGGGGTGCTACTCGGGAATCGCAGCACCCCATTATTTGGACCCCAAAACTTGGTAAGAACCGAATAACTTGGGGTGCTTGGGAGGTATGTAACAGTGTGCTATTACAATTTTAGGGGGACAGTCCAGCAAGACCAGTGTGCCACAATGACAGACAGCAGTGCAAACCTGCTGTAGTATATGTTCCCTGTAGGCATCATACATCTCAACTATACAGATGTTTGCAGAATGTCAACATGTTTGCCTCACAGATTTTGTCCTTTTTGCACAAACTTGTGGATGTCTGACAAATGGTTGTCCAATCATTGATAGTTGCTCTCAGAATATTGAAACAGAATCTGACTGTCACATGTCAGACCCCTCAGACAACACATATGCTACAGTAATATCTGTTAGTGTATTCACATTAATACTTTGTATGGCCAATATATATACTCTGTTGCTAAGTTTGGGCCTTTGCTCCCTCACTAATTATGGCTTTGTCCCATTTTCTTACTGTAGGAGGTAGAGAGGTATGTTAGGCATAGCTCTCAACCAAACAGGGATGATTGTCCATGATACAGGGACTTAGCCAGAGGACATCAGGGACATTAAGGATACTTGTACAATGTTAGAACTATTTATTTTTGACATTGACAGACTGAGAGGAGGTGAATTACAGTATATCATTTGATGTTACAGGAGTGTACACCCTTACTTAGTGTCACTATGTCTTACATGTAATCCACCATCTTTACTACAACAGCAGACCATTGTAGGAGGGATTGACAGGGACAGAACAGAGATGTGATTCAAACCAGGGACAGTTGAGAGGCATGCCTGTAGGTGTTGGACAGCACAGTATCACTGACATGTTAATATCATAGAGCTAATACAAACGTACTGTTGTAATCCATTTTCCCCATACCTCCATTCTCCCATCTGTATCCCATTTTACGTGGAAATCTAGTACATACTTGGTAGAGAGATGTATTCCTTTATTTGAAGTGTTCCTCTGCAAATGCTTTGCACATATACTGTCTGTGAGAGTAAAACCATATACAGACCTGCTCCCCATAAGCAGTTGCTTGCCTTTTGTAGGTAATGCTCATGAACAGGTTATTGCGTCTGTGGCTTAGAATTGCTAATGGCATCCTAAACAGCTGAATTGCACTGTCATTAGCCATTGACATGACACCACAGTGCACTATATAAGGCCTTCATGTAGGCCTTGGTCCCTTTCTTAGTTTTTGAGATGGACCTTACTGAGTTGAGGAGACTACAGCATCACAGAGAGTAAGCACAAATACTTTCCACTGTAGAGCTGTATGAAGTTTGTGAACAGTTTTGCTTCATATGTTTGGTCAGCGTCCCATGACATTGTGGTCATCTAGCAGTTCACTGTCAAACAATGTGGGTTGATGTCAGTAAGGGGAGAGAAACATGTGTGTCACACTGCATACCCATCAGAATATGCATGCTAATGTGGTAGCTGCTATTCTATCTACTTATTATCTTTGTAGGAGCAAACTGTGAAACGTCCTTATCTCTGGGCTTTTGCCACCCTTTATGTATGGATGTGCCCTGATCATCTGTTATGGGGGATGGGAGGTATGGTCAGTCTGTAGCAGGTACCTTAACATATAGCTGTGTATGCTCCAGGCTGCAGCTGCAGGCTATGACACAGAGGGGGGTGTGTGAACTGTGGCAGCAGTGTCAGCCCTGTCATTACAGCAGAGGCAGGGTGAGGGTACCCTTTACAGACAAATTGAGGCATGTGTCTAACGTACATCTGTTATGCAACAGAGTAGTAGGTGACATATAGGTAGGCTGCATGAATATGTGCAGTGTGTCCCTACCTGCAGGCCATTGACTTGCATAACTGGGTAGCAGATAATTCAGTAGCAGTAACCTATGGGAAATAAAATTGCATGACTCGATCATTACTTGCTGTCTTTACAACAATGCAACTGAAGTGCAACACACTGGATTCGAACCCAGGACTGTGTATGGCAAAATGCACTGCATGCAAGGCATTTAACAGACTGAGCTACTGTGTCAGTGCTATTGTGGATGTATTTGTCAGATATATGTGCAGACATACAACTGTGACACACATTGCCTGTATCCATCAGTATGTACATGGCTTTCACAGGCAGTTGTTCTGCAGCAGGGTTCTAGTTGAACATATGTACTGTGCCACTGATGCCTTAGCAGCTGTGTTTAAAGATGTTGCAGTTAAAAGGGAATGTGTACCTGCTATCCCAGATGTCTCATACTCCCATTATTATTTATTTGGCTGTCTACTGGTGAATTTTTGAATCAGAGTCCCAGGTGCAATCCCATTTTTCTTATTAGGTTCAATTACAGTCTGTCATTGGCAATCAGTATGTTTTGCTGAAAACACCTGTTTTAATTAAGGTCTGTGTGGCATTGTGGGTTAGTGCAGCAGTCTGAAGTTGACAGGGGCCTGGGCTCGAAATGTGGTAGAGGTGGTTATTTTGTACATGTGTCTAACACTGTGAGAATAACATAAGTTCATTGAGGCACATTAAATCTCATTTAAGCAGGTTTGTGTGGTGCTGTGCATTGTGGCACTTCGCTTAACTCAATGCTAACCTGTGCTAAAAAATTTGAAAGAAAAGAAAAAGGGGGTGATAGGACAATGGTGAAATGGGGACAAGCAAGGGGAAAAACATACTGAAAAACAGATAGGGATGTATGGATTATTGAAATTTTATTTAGCAAAAAACTGACTGGACAGATCTAAAATTTCATGACTTAAAATTAAGACTTTAAATGTTTGGCTAAGAAATATATATTAGCAAACAAATTGATTACAAAAAGTCAAAAGAAACTCATATACTACCAAAAGTATTCGAAGGTACTATTAGACAGTTTAGAATAAGAAGTACAATCAAATTAATGCACTAAGAATGCCTTTAATTAGGCTACAAAGGGATCACACATATCTATATCCTCTCAGACATATAAGCTTTTTCTTCTATTGATTTAGAGGGTTAAATTATCTGCCAAGGTGACACCTGATTGTAAATAGTGTGTTTAGTTTATTGGCTGTGTTAGTATATGTTAATAGTCTTTATAATACTAACAATTAGCTGAGGTAAGGGTATACAGCATATTATGTGTATTTGTATTCTATTAAGTTAAGTTTATTCAGCAACATCAAGTAACGTATATAGCAATAGTTGCACCCTTATGAGCTGGGAACTGTCAATTTGATATCATTGGAGTTTGGTCAGCTATTATTTCATTGTTATTTTATATATATATATATATATATATATATATATATATATATATATATATATATTTAAAGGACCTGTGTTTTCTGGTGTATTATGTAAAAACAATAAAAATCTTATTTGGAAAAAAAGAAAAGCAGGTAGGGATGTGCAGGAAGGGTGTAGGAAAGAACCATAGCATTCCATTCTTGTACAACAACAGCTGTGTATTTTGACTGATTTTGTGGATGAATTTGGACTCTCAAACCCCAGAGAGAGGGGTGAGGACAACATAAATTTGTTGACAAGTCAATTGGACCAAATTAGTTGTGTCCAGTGGGCACATGTGTGAAATGGAGAGCTATGTATGGGCCAGTATTTTTAGTTGGGCAGGTGCCCATTTTTTTTTTTTTTTTTTAATAAGGAGAGAGTGGAATGTTGGGGAAGAGATATAGGTACACGTGGGGAGGTAAGTTGGGTAGGAGAGGATGCAATTGGGGCGGTATGTAACACATGAGGGGATAAACACCTTGGATGTGGAGGGTGTTGTGGAATCTGAGATGCACGTGCCTCCAGACGGCAGCAGCATGACTGACATCCCTACCCATGGGCAGTCAACACTGTTCCGTCACTACCCCAAAAGTGGCTGTGCTGGAAGCTGGGCACCAGGGCCAGCCAGCCCCACCAGGTTGTCCAGTCTGCCTTCAATCAATTGGAGGTGATGTTCATAGCGCCTATGAACAATCCTGTGCACCATGGCCAATAGTTGATCCTGGGTGACTACTGACCCTCCACCACCACTCCTGGAGGGGGGTGGACCCCATCCCCTGAGGCAGTTCCATCCAAAGGTGGTGCAGGGCCAGTGGAGAGGGCACCACTGGCTTGTGTCCCAGATGTACAAGGACCCAATGCCACAGCTGGCTGAGTTAGGGTAGGAAGATCAGCAGGAACTGGCCTACCTTGACATGCTGTGGTTATGGAGGTAAAGAAATACATATATGTTTGTTGTGAACAAAACCATTGTTAGTAATAACAGCATGCCAGAACAGTGGAAATAACCCCATTCCATTTCAATACATATTATGTGAAATACAACCACAGCAATAAATAACAGAACAGTCAGTATATTAACAGCATGCCAGTAACAGTTAGCATAAGGCCAACAGAATAGGTAATGCAAAAAGATATGTTAATATGCATCCATTTTAATACATAACAATAATAAAACACATACCGCAAAATAATGTTTATGGAAAAACATATGTCAATAGTAAACCATAACCAGTGAATAACAATAATAAATATATGACAATAAGGGGCAGGGAGAGAGAGAAATACAGTCCATTAATGCCATCATAGGCAATATAGTTGACAACTGTACTGCTATCTACTCTACAGGTCTGTCATTTTTTATGTGCAAAACTGCCCTATAGCTGCTGTAGCATTTTAGCTATCCACATGGGACAGTATGGGACAAGCAGCAACAACTGCAGGTACACAACTACAAAGAACACTTGCACATCAGGTGTACCAATATAACCACCAAGGTGTACTGTAGGTTGATGTAGTGTTACTTTGCTATTTACATAATTATGTTGATGATACATCTGTGTCAGAGGGATTATGCAACAGTAATTACATTCTGTGACAGTGTGACACTTCAGAGACATGTATGTGTGCAGTGCACAGAGTAAACAACTAGCATGCCTTGCTTGGCAGGCATGGTGATAGAACCCAATAGCCGTGACTGCAGAGGACATCTGTATCAAATGTATTAATTGACTGCAACAACCTTTAACAGACTCTCCACGCATGCAGCCATACCAAACTTTACACATTTTATTTCTTTTCTTTTATTTTATTGCTATTATACTTATTTCCTTTATTTTATGCTGTATTTTCACATTCTTGGTAATGATTGTAACAGTCTGTGACATCTAAACACACAATCATTTACTCATAATATGGGCTACCTCACCCATTTACCTGTAGTTCCTGTGGAGAGAATATCTGTAAACATTAAGTGACTGATACTGTAATATTTTGATCTACATAGCACTGGATTCGAACCCTCATCTGTGTGTAGCAAAAATACACTTCATACAGAACATTTAGCAAACTGAGCTACTGCTGATTACTGACTGACAGATATTTGCCCAGAGCTCACCTGGCACTAAAATATGACCTGGCAAAAGTAGTACAGTTTTATACTATGCTGCTGTGACAGTTGAACACACATGCATGACATTCAAGCATGACAGAGATACTAGTTAAACTATGCATTACTACATAGAATGCAGGTGTACACAAAACATTGTTAGTGTATTGAAATATCTGTGAAGTCAACAAACAATATCTGATTATGGGTTATTATTTACAGTCTACAACTAGTACACTGTTATACCTGAATGCAGTAGTATACCTCGCAGCCTGAAGGTTTGTAGCTGACTGCAATGGTGAAAAGAAGACAATCTTGATGTTCATGATTTACCTTGGTGTTATTGCTATTGGTCCACGTGTTGCTGCAGAGCAGTTATCATAATTCTTTTCTTATAAAACAACTCTGAACCTACACTTATTGCACAGTATACTTTATTAGATATACCTTCATGCAGGTATTGATAGTATTTTGTGTTTTTATTGCAGAACAGTTGTAATAACTGATTTCTTGCAAACCAGCCCTACTTCCACACTTCTTGCACAACAGACTTTATTAGATATACCTTCATGCAGGCACTGATATTATTTCATGTTTTTATTGCAAAACAGTAGTCATAATTGATTTCTTGTGACAGCCCTATTTCCACAGTCATTGCACAACATACTTTATTAGAGATACCTCCAATCAGTTATTGGCATAGTTTTTAGTTTTTATTGCACAACAGTTGTCATTATGCAGGTGTTGCAATACACGTAATTCCACAGTTACTGCACTACAAACTTTATTGCATATACTTTATTGCGGTTAATGCTTTAGTCTTCCCTGCTTATGGTACTACAATTGGCAGTATGCACTTCTTGCAGTACAGCTGTTAGTTCACATTCACTGCAATACAATCTTTATTGTATATACCTAATCACAGTTAATGCTTTACTCTTTTTTGCTTATTTGACTATACATAGCAAAATACATCTGTACTCACCACAGTCACAGTGCAACCTGGCCAAATGCTTTAGTCTTCCCTGCTTATGGCACTACAATTGGCAGTATGCACTTCTTGCAGTACAGCTGTTAGTTCACATTCACTGCAATACAATCTTTATTGTATATACCTAATCACAGTTAATGCTTTACTCTTTTTTGCTTATTTGACTATACATAGCAAAATACATCTGTACTCACCACAGTCACAGTGCAACCTGGCCAAACACCCAGCATGCACCTCAAAGCTGCAAGCCTTCTCCTCTGCAACTGTTGAGAGAGAAGGACACCATTATCCATACCAGTTTAGCAGACATTCAAGATTAGATATTGGTGAAGCAGAGATAAAAGTACTTGCATACATGTGGGACATTCCCTGCCTGGAATTCTTGGACCCAGGTGTCCAAGACAGCCCCCTTTTGTCTTTCCGGGTCATCATGGTGGTAATGTCACCGCTCTCCTGTGTGGGGGATACTAACTGCACTGGTTAAGTCCCTTGCCAGCCAGTCCCAGGCCTCTGCCTTGTACTCTGAGCCCTGGTAACCACCCCTCATCAGCTGGTCATCATGGTTTTTGATAAGGAGTCTAACCATGACCCTAGTCTCCTGAATGCCCCAATGCTTCACCTAAAAGTGCAAATCCTTTCCAATGCCTGCCATAGTATTCTTCAGAGACAGAACGTCAATGGATTATGCTGTATTCTCACCTTTTAGGCTTAATACAGGCTGTTTTCCCTCCCTTACATGCCATTGGTCAATATTTAAAAATGCATCCCATCACTTAGCATCACACAAACCAGTGCAGCTGAGCTAAGCAGTGCAAAAGCAGGCATGCATCAAATGCTTGGCGGTGCTTAGCAGTGTGCAAACCAACCAAATGGTGCCAAGCAATGCATAAACTTTATTAGCAGTTATTTTGTTTATGCAGTGCTTAGCAGGTCTTAGCACATCTTAGCAGAGCTTAGGGGAGCACAGAAAGCCAGTATTTAAAAATAATTTTCATAATTTCTATTTTGAAAACAAAAGCTTATTGCCCTTCCATGGTTTCAAACCCTGCACCTACAGCTGCAACTCTGCTCATTTAGCTATGTGGATATGTGTAGTTTTGCTATACCTTTACATATACATCTGAGCTACCTTTAAGTAGTGCTGAGCAATATGCTACTAAAACTCACTGAGCTATGCTTAAACTTGACCTTTACATAAATAATTAAATACATCTGGTTTCTATTTTTAGATGTCTCATGTCTTGACGCCACATCGTGCAAACATGCTTTTTAAAAAAATTACGTAAAATTGACATTGGGATTACTACTATTAAACAGTGTTGGGAGTGTCTTTTTCATCTTTGGACACAGTTAGCACTACACTCCCTACACTGATTCAATAACCATGTTCCACTGCTCTCTCTCGGCAACATGCCATGATTAATATGCATTGTGTGCTGCCAAGAGGGAAATGTGTATATGGACAAGTTAACATTGTGTGTAGGCTCTGCACTATGTCTACACAGATTTTATTAAATCTAGGGTCAGTTTTACACCTCACCTTTGCTTTTTCCTGCATCCTTTTAGTGTATTCGACCTGACTAAGACTACTGTGTAATAAATAAATTAAGCTGCACTGGTTAAGTCCCTTGCCAGCCAGTCCCAGGCCTCTGCCTTGCACTCTGAGCCCTGGTAACCACCCCTCATCAGCTGGTCATCATGGTTTTTGATAAGGAGTCTAACCATGACCATAGTCTCCTGAATGCCCCAATGCTTCACCTAAAAGTGCAAATCCTTTCCAATGCCTGCCATAGTATTCTTCAGAGACAGAACGTCAATAGATTATGCTGTATTCACGCCTTTTGGGCTTAATACAGGCTGTTTTCCCTCCCGTACATGCCATTGGTCAATATTTAAAAATGCATCCCATCACTTAGCATCACACAAACCAGTGCAGCTGAGCTAAGCAGTGCAAAAGCAGGCATGCATCAAATGCTTGGCAGTGCTTAGCAGTGTGCAAACCAACCAAGTGGTGCCAAGCAATGCATAAACTTTATTAGCAGTTATTTTGTTTATGCAGTGCTTAGCAGGTCTTAGCACATCTTAGCAGAGCTTAGCTGAGCACAGAAAGCCAGTATTTAAAAATAATTTTCATAATTTCTATTTTGAAAACAAAAGCTTACTTGCCCTTCCATGGTTTCAAACCCTGCACCTACGGCTGCAACTCTGCTCATTTAGCTATGTGGATATGTGTAGTTTTGCTATACCTTTACATATACATCTGAGCTACCTTTAAGTAGTGCTGAGCAATATGCTACTAAAACTCACTGAGCTATGCTTAAACTTGACCTTTACATAAATAATTAAATACATCTGGTTTCTATTTTTAGATGTCTCATGTCTTGACGCCACATCGTGCAAACATGCTTTTTAAAAAAATTACGTAAAATTGACATTGGGATTACTACTATTAAACAGTGCTGGGAGTGTCTTTTTCATCTGTGGACACATCACTACACTCCCTACAATGATTCAATAACTGTGTTCCACTGCTCTCTCTTGGCAACATGCCATGATTAATATGCATTGTGTGCTGCCAAGAGGGAGATGTGTATATGGACAAGTTAACATTGTGTGTAGGCTCTGCACTATGCCTACACAGATTTTATTAAATTTAGGGGTCAGTTTAACACCTCAACTTTGCTTTTTCCTGCATCCTTTTAGTGTATTCGACCTGACTAAGACTACTGTGTAATAACTAAATTAAGCTGGTGGCTGGGGGGGTTGCTAGGCATTCAGAAGCCATGTGTATCATTTTAAAGCTTTTCCCCAACCATTTGATCCATTCCTGGCTTGAACAAAAATTATGCATACAGAAAAGAAATTCAATACTACATTTTTATTTCATTTCAAGGAAGAAATAAGTTACATCCAAGTTTTAATGCTCAAAGCTGACCAAACATCAGTTCACAATATAATGAAAAGACAAAAATGCTTTATTAGGCCTGTCATTGAAAACCATCCCCCCATTGGCACATATCTTACAAAGTACTAAAAGCAACTCAAAATAATTTAATGTTTCCTCAACAAAAAAGATCTCAAGTGTCATTACCCCTAACAACTCAAAATAAAAGACCTGTCCCTTCACAAAGCATCCTACAAATTCCTGATGGGGGTAATGTTCACACAAGTTCCCATGCTATAAATGACTCAACACTCTAGGAACACTTTCATCATAATAAACCTAGTTGTAAACCTGGACTATCACATCAACAGTAACAGATGGTATGACAAGTCCCTTACCCAATGCATTCCACATTTGTAAAAGAGGTTGACTTTCCATATCAAGCACAGTACTTCTCTCAGTTTGGATAACTGCAAGAATTCAGGACAAAGTTAATTTCATTCCTTTTCATTCCTTATGCCTCCTTACGCTCCATTCTTCTCTTTCTTCCTTACTCCTATCAAACTCTCTTCTTGACTTTCTCTCTAAATATACCATAGCCTGTTTTTCCCTCACTTCATATTGCAGTTCCTGTTTGTATTAGAATAACATGTCTTTATTTCCTCTACAAGCTGTCTAAAATGTCTCTAAATATTAAATGATTGTCATATAATTTGTATCAATTCTTAACCAATACTTTCATATCATAATAAATTTGTTATAGTTATTTAAACTGTAGATGTTTTGTTTTATTTTTGAAGACTGTAAAATTATTGTTCCTAAAAAGTTTTGTAATGAATTGAAGCTTTTCTCCCTGGGCGTCCACTGAAAATGGACTTCTACCCAGTTGGACTTTCCTGTTAATCAAATGTCAATAAACAAATAAATAAATGAATATATACATAAATAAATACATACATACATGAATAAAACCAACCAATCCATTTTTTGAAAATGGGTTGTTTGCCTCCTCAAAAGAAAAGCAAACATTCTTTTCTTCCAGACTTTTGTGGATGAAATCAGAATTTCATTTTTCTGACTTTACTATATCTACCAGTAGGGAAAATTAAAAAAAATGGTGTCTGGGTATCTTATGTACTACTGTGTTAACATACAACAAACAAACAAAAATGTATTACTTAGGTCAGCTGTATTTCATAACACATTTTTTTTCTGCCAATTTAGGTCTAAATCATTCAATCACAAATTATCTTCATATCCACATTGGTCTCAGCATAGGCCACAGCTCTAGTAAACAATCTCATTAAATGACAAAACAGAACATTCATAAGTAGTGATCATTAAATGTATGCAAATGGCCCCTATACAATACAGACACAAGCTATTAACATATCATTTAAGCTTGCATCTACCATCACTACCAGTTACAGCAGAGAGTCAGTTATCCAAAGCAATTTGGACCTTGGGTAGTTCGGATAATCAAACATACATTGCACTAGATAAATAAACCTATAAATCTTTTTTTTTTTTCGCATGCAGGGAAAACACTTTTCAACCATTCAGAGATTCCAGTGGATAATAAAGAATATTTTTCGCACATGAGAGGGCTGCAAGCTCAAAAAACATGCACACGTGAATAAATATAATGTTTATGTATTCAGACTTTATGATTTTTCCTACCCAAAAACTTTGGAAGGCTGCATTCGGATAACTGACGTTTTGGATGATCAATGTCCAGATAATCGACTCACTACTGTAAACACAAAAAAGCAGTCAGCAGAGGGATTCACAGATGGGTTTCTGTGAAGGTACTAAATGCCTTTAGTAACCCTCATCCATGTTGTTATTGAAGCCTTGCTACTAAATATTTAATGTGTGTGTGTGTGTGCGTGTGTGTGTGTATTTCATTTATTTATTGAAACTAAAAAGTAAACCACTTTCAGTCATAAACCATAGAGTTCCAACACACATGCCCACACATACTTTTAATCCCTACTGGATTTGGGGGAACACCTCTAATTTGTTCTCAAACTTTTGTTCAATCCATCCTAAATTTGGAAATTATTTTGAGTTAATAGCACTAGTAAGAGTATCTAATTTAGAGTCTTTTTTTTGTCCATCGTTCTGGAGGTAAAAGTTGAAAGATATGACACATACATACACACACAACACACAGTGTTCTATCACATATGTAGCTATTTACCCTATTAGAGGAGTGGGCCACTTTTTCCCTTTTTCAGTCACAAGCTTGTTACAGAACAAAAATCATGTTTATTACAGTCCTTTGCAAAAGTTGTTTACAAATAACAAAAAAGAAAACAAAAAAATGAGTATACTCAAACAAAATAAAGTGAGCAAACACACACACACACACTCTTGCATAACAATTCTCATCATCATAAAGTATGTCATAAATAAAGATCCCTAAATCTAAAATTCCTGTCCCTCATCCCTAAACCCTAAAGTCCCAATTGCTTCTTAAACCTACATTCCACATACCCTCCCATTCCAGATCACTGCTTAAACTTAAATTTCCTTACACCTCCTCGTTACTATGGCTCAGTAAACCTAAAATTCCCACACCCCTTCCCTAACCCTAATATTCTTATCACTCCCTAAACCTAAAATCCCCTTTCCCCTCTGGTTCATGATCTCTCTCTCTCTCTAAATCTAAAATCCCCATCCCCAATCCAAAAGTCCCCATCTTTCCAAAAAACAAAAAATTCCCATCCCCCTCCCTAACCCTAATGTTCTTATCTTTCCCTTAACCTAAAATCCCCTTCCCCCTCTGGTCCATGATCCCTCTATAAACCTAAAATCCCCATCCCCAAGCCTAAAGTCCTCATCGTTCCAGAAAAAGTAAAACCCTGTTCCCTCCCTACCCTTAAAATTTCTATTGCTCCCTAAACCTAAAATCCTTCTCACTCTATAACATTGTAGTCCCCGCTGCACCCCATGTCTCCCTACCTAAACTTAAAAGCACCCTCCCATTCCCCTTTCCTCACTTACCTGGTCCATGACAAGCACTTGCTTAATTTGTGAGCAGATGGTGCGGCAGCTGTGTTGTTGAACTCACATTCAGTTTTGAGCATGCACAGATGATCAGATGGTTTTACAGCCATTTGAGTCCCTGTCTGCATGTTTCTGGCATTCAAGCAGCTGTAACACCCACTACAACTGATGTAGACAGTGAACCACTTCATATGCTATGAACAAAGTGAAGAGAAATTGGCCACAATACAGACAGACATTAACATGGGCTACAGTTTCCAAAGTTTTACCTTCTATACACCCAAACTGTCTGCCAGCTTCAGCTGAGCTGACTAAAAAGAGATGTTGGGGTGCCAAGCCCTTCAGAGTTTTCCTGCCACTGAAGAATAAGCTCCTCTGAGGCTTTCGAGGATTGATGCACACACAAACACAACACACACATACAGATATATATACATCTCTCTCTCTCTGTGTACATATATATATATATATATATATATATATATATATATATATATATATATATATATAAATATGCGTGTGTGTGTGTGTGTGTGTGTGTGTGTGTGTGTGTGTGTGTGTGTGTGTGTGTGTGTGTGTGTGTGTGTGTGTGTGTGTGTGTGTGTGTGTGTGTGTGTGTGTGTGTGTGTGTGTGTGTGTGTGTGTGTGTGTGTGTGTGTGAGCGTGCATGTTATTTATTTACTTATTTATTTGACATTGTTAATTGGTTTAGTCTGACTGGGCAGATGCTCTTTTTCAGCAGAGACCTGAGGAGAAAAGCTCCAATAGAATGTTAATATAGAAATAATTAAACAGTTTAACATTAGAGATATACAGTTTTGACCAACACATAGCTAAAAAAGAATTATACCAAACTTAGTGAAAGTAAGTAAAAGGAGAGATATGTCAGACTTAATCAAGATATAAATTATTACAGGAGTAAGGCAAAACTTAGCCTAAGAAACAATAAAACCGTACAACTTAACAGTCAGCAAAAAGAAAACAGTAAAGTGAAATAAAACAGTAGATGTACAGTTGTGAGGTGCCCTTTAAGAGATAAAATTAAATGTCAGAGAAAATGACTGCAGAGACAGAGAGGAGAATACAGTATAGAGGAATGCCTGTGAGAGATCAAACCTGCAGACAGACAAATTTACATATCTTACAGAACTATAGATTAATAATGAATATACACTCCAGGACAGGAGAGATAGCGGCAGTTATTATACATGGAAGAGAGTGTGGAGGTAAAAATTAAGTTGGATCAGTTCAGGAGTTTGTGCTATGAATTGAGCGAATGTAGAGAGAGAGTTCATTTCTAGCAGAGTTGACAGAGTGATTATAAAGTAGTTTGCCAGTGATTTATTGGGTTTGTAGACTTAAAGGAGTTGTTGATCAGAGCTGCAAAGTTCACAGCTATGAACATAAGGAGTGATGAGAGTTGTGAGAGTAGGACAGGCTAAGGGCTGGTTAAGGATGTAGTGAGTCAGGTGCAGCTGAGGCAGAAGGAGTTGATGGAGAAATTCTAGCCAGTGGAGTTTTTCTAGAGAAAGGCAGTGGTGTGAGCAAAAGGATGCATTTCTGGCAAATCTAGCTATTTTGTTATATGTGAGTTCAAGTTTAGTAGAATGATCTTCTGAAGGTTATTTAGGACTGTGGCAGCATATAGTGGGGTAGGAAGTGTATAGGCCTGAGCTAAAGAGAGTTTAGACTTGTGTCAGGAATTGTTTGTTTCTATATAGTAGGCCAAGTTTTTGGTGGGTCGTTTTGATGCAGCTGTTGATGTGTAGATCAAATTTAAGTTGATCGTCGATGATAATCCCTAGTAATTTAGTATGCATTTCAACCTTGATCATATTGTGAAGGTGGATATGAGGTGTTGGAGAGACTTATGGAGGAAGAGGAGAAATTTTGTTTTGTTAGGGTTAAGCAGAAATTGATTAGTTGTGAGACATTTTTCAACAGAGTGCAGAGATTCTTGGGTGAGGATGAGTATGTGAGGTAGATTGTCAGAGGTAGAAATTATAGTAGAGTCATCAGCATATTATATTAGTGAGGAGTGTGGACAGGACTGTTAAAGGTTATTAGTAAAGATGTTTAATAAAAGAGGTCCAAGGATGGAGCCTTGGGGAACCCAGTTTGAACAGGGAGGATTGGGGAAGTTGCAGAGAGCCATTTGACAGCTTGTAGTGTATTTGAGAGGTAACTAGAGACTCAGCAAAGAGTAGAGTTGGAAAGATTAAGGCAAGTAAGTCTGGTCAGA
Organism: Protopterus annectens; assembly: GCF_019279795.1. Lineage (NCBI taxonomy): Eukaryota > Metazoa > Chordata > Ceratodontiformes > Protopteridae > Protopterus > Protopterus annectens. The sequence continues at coordinate 1,527,693,030 of NC_056737.1, read as the reverse complement.
AGAAGGTTGTGAGAGACATTGTCAAAGGCTTTAGGCATGAGAGTCACTTGCTGCTGTTAAGAGATGTAGAGATAGTACGTGTAAATGATATTAGTGCTGTGACTGTGCTGTGATGAGGGCAAAGACCGTGTTGTGTAGGGGTGAGATAATCTTGAATATTATGTGCAATGAGCTGTTTATAAATGCACTTTTCAAGAATCTTTGAAAGAGGGAGATAGAATAGCAATGGGCTTGAAGTTAGAGTGGTGGGTGGAATTTCCTCCTTTATGCAAGGGAATAACATAGAACGTCTTCCAGATATCAGGGACTATATTTTTCTAAACTGACCTATTGATTAATATGAAGATGGGATATGTAATGGAAGATGCTGGTAATTTAAGGTAGAGAGGCTGCAAGTTATCAACAGAAGGGGAGCAGGGTTTATGTTTACTGAGGAGTGATCTAAATATAAGAAGTGGGGATAGGCTTAAGAGAAAAGCAGGTTGTGTGGGAAAATGGGGGGGGGGGTAACCAGGTAGGTATTTGCATCTTTCTTAGTTAATTTCTGTATGGAGTCTATGAAGAAGGTTTTAAGAAGAGTGGCAGTCTCTAGGGCTATTAGTGGAGGAATTTGGTGCAGAGGGGTTCCCTGGGTGTAAGAGCTTGTTGATGGTGTTCCAGAATTTCTTGGGATTAGAATGGAGTTTTTTCATGTGGATTTAGGTAACATTTTTTATCAAGGCTAATTTGTTTTTTTGTTAAATTATGAAGTTTTCTGTAAGCTGAAGATTGGAAGGCATTTTGCATTTATGCTAGGTTTTCCAAGCACAGTCCTGCTTGTGCATGAAGGAAAGAGAGTCTTTAGTTACCCAAGGTGCAAAATTGGATTTAATTCTAATTTTCCTGATGGGAGCCAAGGAATTTATGTTGTTAAGGAAGATGATGTTACATTTTAAAGCAGCTTCTCTGAAAGAATGACCAGTTAATGTGCAGAGCATATGATTAAATGTGTCTGGATTGAAGTTTGAAAGTTTGAGACAGTCTTTGCATTGGTGCGATGGGGGGATACACGCACACATACATGCACATGCACACACACACGGATATATATTTATAGATATAGACACACAGACACACACACACACACACACACACACACATATATATATATATATATATACATAAATATATATATAAATATATATATATATATATATATATATATATATATATATATATATATATATATATATATATGTATATATATATATATATATATATATATATATATATATATATATATATATATACAAAAACACACATATTTTCAAAATATTGAGACCACAATGCCGAATTTTGAAAATACTGAAACTTTAAAATGCTAAAGCTGTTTAGAATGTGTTAAAAGATAGAAATGGATAATGCAGACATACAGAATGCTGACAACAATGCAGGAAGTTGCACATAAATGTTTGTAAAAATAAATATGTCTCTTTAAATTTTTCTACTAATTATTTAAACAAACATGGTGCATGTTTCATATAATGCTACCAGCAGTAATGAAGTGTGTAGACAACAATAAGTTTGCAAAAAGGTATATGCCCTTTTCCCCACTGTAGTGCAATCCTGCCATTGGTCTATAGAGTTGGGGCATTGTGAGGGGTGTAGACCCCCACCTAGATGTGTTTTAATATGGTCTGCAGAATAAAGACAAGTTCATAGATAATGACTGCGTGAAAGCTATAAGAAATGTTTTGGAACTGTGATTGGTATGGTAATGTTGCTTAGATTAGGAATTGCAATTTTGTTTGATGAGTTTACAGTTTATTTCTGTAGAGGTAGTTGTTATTTTTGGAAGTTTAAAGTTTTGTTGGTATAGTATGTGGGTGGAATTCAATAAAGCCTACACAAAGCAATTCCCTGTGTAGGAATAGTGTTGTGGCCCGAACATGGAACATGGTCGCCGAGCGATCCAGGAAAGAGGGGCTGGGGGCTTTGCAAGAGCATGTGGACACGGAGGTGTCTATGGAATGCAAATCACCTCATAAGCTGGTGAAAAACATGCAAATGAGGGTGATTTGTGATTCAAAAAGCAGAAAGGCACCTGTATAGGTGCCGTGTCTGTACAAGAAATGTATGGAGTTACAAACTGTGTACCGTAGTGTAAATTTTAAACAGGGGATGTAAAAGCCTAAAAAATACTGGATATTGCACAGAAAGCATGCAAACAACCAAAACTATGGCCAGTGATTTAAAAAAGCAATGCAAATTATGAAAAACTATAAATTTTTTGAATACATATATCACATTTAAGTGGTTCGAAGCAACACACAAACATACCATTATGCAAAAAAAAAAAAATCAAAAGTGTAAAAAATGAAAATAAGACAAATGCAAAAGTATAGCATTAGTGTGTCCAGCATGCAGAGTCATACAAGGTTATAGTGGTTGCTAAGAAGATAGGCCCTGGTGTAGTACAGTATCCAGAGTATACGTAGTTAGGTGTATGTAAATGAGCCAGGGTTATTGAATAGCAAAAAGGGCCACTGTGCCGTAGGTACAAACCATGGTAGGGCTAGAACTATGTTAGTGTAGGCAGAACAGATAGCTGACATCAAAAGGGGGTGTGTCATGCCATGTATAAGTGGAGTGGAGCTTAGTAGCACCTGTTTGTGCTCAGCTAAGCACAGCTAAGCAGGGGGGCATGTCTGAGGCTGCTAAGGTATGCTTAGCCCTGTGGTGCGTGTTTTAGCTGGTTAAAGAAAAGCTAAGCATGCCTGTATGCAGGGGCGGGGTTCCAAACTGCTAAGCAGTGTTTACACAATGCTGTGGGTTTGCACGGTGCAGTGTGGGGCTTAGCAGTTGAAGAAAAAATAAATAAAAGGAAATAGCCTGGGAAAGCCAATCACATATAAATGAGTGATAAGCCTTGCTCCACTAACACTGGCTCATTCAAGCCTCTCAATGATATAGTTGGCAGGTGGAATATATCATAGTCAGCCAATCACACAAGCTGCATCTGCAGCACACCAGCATAAAGTATGCATACACTCTTCAACCAGATTTTCCCACATACTCTGCACCATTGGAGTACACACTCTTGGGAATTTTAACTGACAAAATGATAGGGGCTGCTGCTGCTCTGCAACATCTGTATACGCTAGAGGCTGAGGTCTGTGATGATGCTGATGTTGACAATAGTCCTAGACTGAGAAGGAGAATAGTGTTCAGGCTCAGGGTAACCTTTCAGAGGCTACATGAGCTGGAGATAGTAGAGCACTACAGGGTGAACAGGGACATTCTACAGGAACTCAACAAGCTCTACCCCCCTCACTTCAGGCCCAGAGCCAACCGAGGGGAACTCATCCCAGTGGAAACAAAGGTATGGGTAGCCTTAAGAATACTAGCTAAAGGTACTTTCCAAAGACCTACTGGGAACATCATGGGGTCTCACAGGCTTCCACATCCAAGGTAGTCCACCAGTTCCTGGATGTCATGCTAACACATGCCAGTGAGGATATTTATTTTCCCCTCACCCTTGAGTAGAGGACCACCAATATGCATCTCTTCCACCACGTAGCACACTACAAAGAGGTACTGGGTGCCATAGACTGTACTCATGTACACATCAAAGCACCACCCGGTGAGGAGGGTAGAGTCTATGTCAACCACAAGGGGTATCACTCCATCAGCTGCCAGGTCATGTGCAATGCCCAGGGCATTATCATCAATGTGTGTGCTGGCATCCCTGGCAGTTATCAAGACTCCTACATCTGGCATGCATCAGAGCTGTACCAGACATTTGCCAGCCGGGACATCCCATATGGCTTCTACTGGGGGATGCTGGCTATGCACTGGAACAGTGGATGATGACACCCATCAGAAATGTGCACACACCAACTGAAGAATGCCATAATGAGGCACACGCACAAATGCAGAACATTATAGAACATGTGTTTGGGCTGCTCAAGTCATGGTTCTGCTGCCTTGACATATCTGGTGGAATCCTGCAGTACTCTCCAGCCACATGTGCACACATGTTCATAGTATGTGCCATGCTACACAGTATGATCCTGTGGAAACAGCTGGGGCAGAAACATTACAGAGAAGGGACAAACAGACCCCCACCACTGCCAAGGTCCCCACAGGCACAGGGGGGACTTGGAGGAGGAACCCCTGGGCCTTTCCCTGTAGACAGACATAGGCATGCCCAGTTTGCCCTGGCCTTGGCAAATTGGCAATACATAACACACATACTGACAACCTAGGGACCCAAGGAGTGACACCTCACTCCAACTCACATACATAGTAAAAAGGATGCCAGCCACGTCATACTACCTGTACCTTACCATGTATAGGCTGTGTACTGTGTGCATCCGACAGAGTCAGCCCTGAAGTACTGTTCTCTCAACTGTTACAGGCACAAGGTAAGTCACTATTCTGAACAACAAATTAACGGGGTAGTAGACTGTGGTAGCATATGTACAGTATTGCTACATGTAGGCAAGGGAATGGAGTGGGCTACCTGGATAGCATCAGACAACTAACAGCTATGTGGGACAACAGGAACTCTCTGCCAAATACTGGCTGCCCTAGAATATGCAGTAGGCCCCAAGCCAGCAAAAGCCCCTGTACTATGTGAGGGAATTACAAACAGTGGGGTCATAGGACAGATACATGGATGTCAATTTTGGAGTCCCCTACATACCTCTCAAACTCTGAGAGCAAGAAATATGGACATAGCCATAAAGAAAAGTGGGACAATGGCCCAAAAAGAGGGACAATTGTTAAATACTGTATTTACAAACTTAGAAAGTTGATAGAATAACAACTTTTGCATTAGCATGAATTTTCTGAAGGGTATGAAGTCTGAAACTCAAATGTCTGTCATTATTTTCTAACTTCAGTCTTTAATGATTTGTCAGTAATTTTCCAGAAAAAACACAATTTTATGAACAATGGACCAAACATATAAGGTAAACATCTGGACAGTCTGCAAAACTCTGTACAGTTTAGAGGTATGATGCCCTAACCCTGACACACATGTGTTCCCATAGAACTGCAGTAACATTTATGTTTATAAGGTAATAGCAGCAGACCACACATTCCCAGGGATGTCCCAATCAACTTGCTAACATGTTCCATTTCCAGAATATGCAGGGGTCAATGTGCTATGTATTTGTGTGGTTAATAGTGTCAGGAAGTAGATTGCACTGACTGGTGGCTGTTTTGGCTTAGTGGGCTAAGTACGTTACTGTAGCTGATAGGGTCTATGGCTTGAGACTGGCTGTGACTACTGTTTTGCATGTGAGCTACACCTACAGTAGGAGTTCTACAGACTGTACGGATGTCAGTATTTGTTACTGCAAGAAAGCTGGACAAAGCCAGAAACAATGGAGGGACAAAGGACCACAGATATGGACAGTACACAGCTCTGAATAACCAAGACGGTGGCTAGTAGAACAGCAGGTTGTGACAATTCATTGTAGTGCCAGGATATAAAGGCTGCCTTGTAACTGTGTCAGTACTGACAACACATCAGTGGGCGCCATCCATACCCCACGAATGATAGGGTTTCGCAGAATGTCCACATGTATGGCTCATATATCTGTTCCATTTGTCATGACATTGCATTTGTCTGGCAAAGTACTGTCAAACCAATAAAGGTTGATGTGAAAACATAATGACAGGCAGTTGAGATGCAGACTTCATACCCATAAGAAAATGCAAGCTAATATGAAACCAGTCTACCAACTGTCTACATTTGTAAGAGCAATATTAACATCCTGTCCCCATGTTTGGGCCTGCATCCTAGTGTTATATATGGGCCTGTCCAGATGTCTGACTGCAACAGTTTGAGAGGTATGGCCAACATGTAGCCTGATAATAACAGTGCAACACAAACCATCTCTGGACCGCAGCAGATTTATGGGGCACAATGCTGGACAACCTGCAAAACAGTACAATCAGAGGTGTGAAGCACATAACCCTGTGTGTGGTGTTATAACATCCGCCCCAGTCACACCATAACTACAACTACATAGGCCAGCAACTGTGGACAAAGCCTGGAACTGGAGCAGAGCAGGACAAAGGCCCACATATAAGGAGAAGGAGGATCCACTGGCTAGACAAATGTAGAATGTGCAGACTAGAACAATTCGTGCAGTTGCATGGGTTCCCTGCAGTGTATGGGGTCAGTATCTAAATGTCTGTCAGTGGTTCCTCACATTAATCTATATTGATCTGTCACTGACATATTAGGAAATCACAGTGCTATGTAAAATGTACCACACATATTATGCAAAACTCTGCTCAGTCTAATACACTCTGTACCCACCCTAGATATGACTCAGTTAATAATGATAGTACACAGCCAGGAGATCCCTCAGCCAGTATATTAGTGAGCTGCTGGACTGTTTAAATAGGTTAATCAGCCAATTGTCTACAGCACACAAAATCCTGGACCAGAGTACAGGTAGGTCTGGCCCGGAGTCCCACTGCTAGTATTGATGGTCACACAGGGCATGCTCCTACACTTAGTTAATTTCAGCCCATATCTGAACCCTCATCTGCTATAGAACTGCGATGTCCATATATGCCTGTGCATACAGACAGCTATATACACCTTAACTATCTCCCCACCCCCATCGGACATGATTACCCTCATCTATCCGTATGTGGCACATATAAGATATAGCTAGATCGGTTGAGTGTGATATACATACACACACACACACACACACACACACACACACACACACACATATATATATATATATATATATATATATATATATATATATATATGTAACATATACAAATATATAATTTGTAGAGGGGCAGAGACAGGGACAGTGACCCTGAAAGGCATAGAGTGATGTAGTGCTGAAGCCACTCTTACACCAATTGTAACCAGTGGCATGTGCAAATACTATGGTGAGCTCCATTGTGTAATAGTAGGTAGGTAGGGGTTGTAATCTCACATCACTCACCGTGTGTGTGTGTGTGTGTGTGTGTGTGTGTCTGTGTGTGTGTGTGTGTGTGTGTGTGTGTGTGTGTGTGTGTGTGTGTGTGTGTGTGTGTGTGTGTGTGTGTGTGTGTGTGTGTGTGTGTGTGTGTGTGTGTGTGTGTGTGTGTGTGTGTGTGTTTGTTTGTGTATCTATTATACATACAGTAGAATACAGATGCCCAACACTCCTAAGTCTGTGTAATGGTCATCCATTTTATGGTCCTGTGACTAGTGTCCTCCATAACAGTGGCCTACCTGTCAGCAGGTACTGATGTCATTCACCCCAACAACAGTGGCAGACACTTTCCAAATGCATAAGCTGTGTGGTGCATGTGATAAGTATGTAGCAGTATAGTGTAGACAGTTAGGTAGGTAGTGGTTCTAATCCCAACAATGGCAACTCAGGACTGGGGTAGAAGTTGTAACATCACACACAGGGTTACGGACTTCACACCTATGACTGTACCTGTTTAGCAATTTGCCAGAAAACCACAATGTTATGACAAATAGACCAAACATATATGGCAAACATCAGGACATTCTGCAGAAATCTGTACAGATGAGAAGTATAGCCACCACCTGTCCCACTCTGCAGGTTGCAGTCCATGTTTGGCCAAGTGTGACCTGTAAAAACAACTCAAACAATACAGAGGTTCCAAAAGTGTAGGACAACAAACATTTCCTATAATTGCCTAATAGTTGCATAAAGCAGTTATTTCACATCAGAAGCACCTTAATGTAATGAGAAATAGCATAAGCTATGGAAATGTGACACAAAGAAGCTGTCATATTGGAAAAATAAGAGAAATCCTGTCTGTTGCACTTGATATGGGTATAGTTTGTCCTGCCAACTCTCATGATACTACAAGAAGTGTCCTACATTGCACATTTGATAAGATGGCAACCCTACTCTGTGTTGCCCATGTGTGTGCAATATGCAGACATGTGTAGACCCTGTAAGTAGCTGCTGTCCCCAATGACCCACATGTATCTAGGCATGAATGCTAACTGCCACCACCTGCATTTGTAGCTACTGCCTAAGGCTGTGACAACTGTAAGTAGTGTTCTATCTGTCATTGACCCCCAACTGATGTTAACTCACTGCAACAGGGTCATATATCGGGTATGGAATGGTGCCTAGGTCCTGACATCAAGCTGAATGCAGAAAACAGTACCATCATACCATATGGCAAGGATATGGCCCTACTATTTCACACATCAATGGCAACCCCATAAGCACACAACTTGCACTGAGAGACCTGGGTAGTCAAGTTGATAACACTGTTACATTTAGCCATCAAGTAGAGGCAGTGGTCAGAAAAGGCTTGTACGTGGTTCACCACATAGGTAAAGGGAGTGCATCAAGACTAAAGGTGGACATTACTGTATAGTCCTCAGTCAGTACAACAATAATTTAGTACCATGGCCCATTTGGTATTAACCTATCCAGACATCTGCAGCAACTGGAAAGGCCAAAGTAATACCCACAAAGGTAATCCATGACCTCCAAGACCTGTTCCATGCAAACAGCCTTGAATCAGTAGTAGCCCACTCGGTATTGGACAGGTTGTCCACAGGTGGGCTGTGGCATGCCAAGATGGCAATATTGTGCCCAGCCCTTCAACAGGTGACCCATATATGTGAGTCTAACTCTTCACTCATTACCAGTACAACAGGCCTGAATCTGATATGCAACATCAAAAAACCTGCTGGAGAGGCAAGTTTGTCTCCTAGAGGCTGCCCTGTTGCAGGAATGCACTTCTCAGACATGTCAAACAGAGTACCATGCAGACCCTCATCAAGTGCTGCAATGATGAGTGGATGGGAAACCACAAATCTGTCCTAGGGGTTGCACCTGGGTCCCTCAATGACAGGGGCAACAGGTGCTGATCAATGATTCTGTTGAGGATAAAGTAATGGCTAGACTTGTAAGGGACCCAGGGCCATTGCACTAGTAACCTTCTATAATCCTATAAGCCTGTGATCCTACAGAACCCCCAGGTGGCATGTATCAAGAGTTGCATGCTGTGTCAAGGGGTATGCATGCAAGATTACACTGTCAACCCACATTGTCCCTCACACACTGTTCTACACATACACACCTAGGTAATCATGCACATATACAGCTGTACCTTGGCAATGTCACATTTATGAGTTGACACTATGCCATCCTGAGCTGCTGTATTGGCATCAGGTCCCCATGATGTAAACACTCAGGCACCTGCAACAGAAACAGAATAAGGGCTGAGAGACAACAGTTACTCAGTAATACTAGCAGCAATACAGCATCATGACACAAAGGTGCATACACTTTGATGTGTACACATGACAATTGCCAGCAGACAGCACCTTGCAGGGCATAACAATACAGCACTACAAACTGCCATTAACTGTACTATATTCACCCTGTACATCAGACACATATTAATTAGCATGTCCCTGCATCGATGGTATGGATGACAGGAATGTGGCACAGGTATAGTCACATGCACAGGGTGTGGTGTTGGGTTGCCAAAGGCATAGGCTGTGCCACACAGCTGACATCATATGTGTGTGTCTGGAGAGGTGCTGGTCAGCTGGATCATGGAGAGGAGCTGTGTGTGTCTGGTGGTGACCTGCATCTGACAGTGATGTGCAAATGTGTGCAAGTAAACAGTCAATCCATGTGCCAGCCCTACACAAGGGTATGTTGGACAGCTGTGGACTGTACATGGTAGAATGGACAATTCACTGTCGCCAGCCATGAACATGGGAATTAGTTCCACCAGGAGTGCCACTGGCACCACCATGCCCAGGGCCAGACGTGGTACTATTTGCTGATGGTGACTGGTGTCTGCTGGGTCTGTGCCCCTCACAAGACCACCCAGGACCACATGCCCATGGCCTGCCATGTTGTGGTGTGGACAGCACCCTCCCTTCAGTAGTGCTGGCGGTACTGCCACTATGGGAGTGTGACTGTGCATGGCCATGTGAGCTCTCAGCTGATGTTGTTTCTGACCTACATCCACTTGTCCGATGCCCTACTCCCACCACATTTTCAAGCACAGACATTTCACAGTTTAGGACTGACAATGTCTCACCCCACAGTCCATCCACTACATCAGTGAAATGATGTAAGGTATCACCAATGCCATGGATGGAGTCATGCATGCCAGGCAGTGTGGCATCCATAACCCCGAGCTTCCATCTAGTATACTGTTCACAATGTGCCTGTGCCTCCATGACAGACTGAAACATGCATCGGGTGATGCCTGCTGTTACACCTCTGACAGGTGTTAGATGGGTAGCAGTCCTCCTTCAAGCACCCCTGTCAATCTGCCTGTGTGGGACTTCACCAGCTCTCTGGCTATAGCTAGTGTCTACAGTCACAAATGCCATAGTCACCACACTCTCCTGTTCAATACCACCACCATCTGACTGTCCAATATCTGTGGCTGCTGGGGACTGTGTATATGTGGGCATACTGACTGTGTGCAGGGACATTGGGGGAGGAAGTGGGATGTCAACCAATGGGACAAATTTAGCCCCCAACCCCCCCCTTGTGCATCACTATGGCCACCATCATCATCAGAGTCTGATGAGACACTGACATCAGATTGTGAGGGGGACACACCCCAACCCGCATGGTCACCTGTGAGGGAAAGGCAACATGACTACATTAATCCCTGCACTATAGTGTCTGCTGATCCACATACACACACACACACACACACACACACACACACACACACACACACACACACACACACGCACGCACAGGTGAGGTGCCACAAATGCTTTATACAGACCACATGTTATGACTGATGCCATGTACAACACACAAGCAAACCACAACAGACACACACAATACAGACTCTTAACAACATGCAGTGCAGCTACATCCAGTTAATATTGCTAGTACTATACACCTGTGAGATAAGTGACATGTCAGTGTCTGTGCTGGACCTTCACCTAAAACACAGTGCACCCATTTCCACAATAGTAATGCACACTTTTTTAGCAGACTGCCTACACCTTCACAAAAATACATTCTAATATGTTATAGCTCCTGCAAATATGCTACTGTGATTACAGATGTTATGCACTGCAGTGAACCTCTCCACGAGTGAACATGCAAGTATTGCATTATGGCTAAGGTTAACAGTTGTGTCCATGGCAAACTGGCAGCTGTTAGCATGCCTAAGTTATAGATGAGCCATAGCAAAATAGTTCCACACTCATCGGCTACAGCATGATGGACCCTGGCCACACCACAGGTACCTATGGATTTGTATGGGAGAGTTATTGTCAGCAGACACAAATATGGCATTGGTACAGGATAATTAGTGCATATATCAATATGTACAGTACAAACTGTGATACTACCTACATTGCTGACATATGTGTGCACGTGTGCATTACAACCCCCCCCCCGCACAAATGCAGATTGACCTGACATATGTATACAAGTATGCAAAGGCTGCCACTATGAATGCTACAGTATTAACGTGATGACAACTAGATGTTTACCTGGATGCTTCTTGGCTGTGGAAGCTGTGCCACCCACCTCCACGACATACGTTGTTATTCATTCTTGTGAGCTGGTGGCTGAACACAGGTTTGCCATAGGACATGAGGTTTCAGTAAATATGAGACATATACACACCTCCACTCTGTACAGGCAGTAAGATGCACAAGGGACAGTGCAGGGGCAGTTCACCATTGCTAGCTACTGGCCATCACATGTGACCAGGAAGCACATTCCGCCTATATGGATCTCATCAACTGTATTATGATTTGGGTCTGTACCCTGATCCTGGGTCACTTGAATGACCAAAACATACATTGGAAGATGTACCCATGCAAGCACATAAATAGCTGGAGAACCATTAACAGTGGAATTACAAACACCTTGGTGAAGCTAGGGGCTACTCCCACATGCGGTGAAGGTGTGTTGGAGATGATATTACAAACACAAGTTACCACTGCAGCATCCCTACAGTGTCATCCTCTGTGGCAAAGCAACCATTATGTGGTCATGTTTGCAGTTACCATCTCCCACAGCACCCATCTAGCTATGGGTTAGATATGCATAAATCTTCAATGTGGAATTTAACCTCCTTGGGGATGGTATACACAGCCTCACAGCCCCAACCCCTCTGTAGGGACTGGCACCAATATCCATGCATACACACAAGTGCTACATGTGCATTTGTGTAAATGCATGGAGTCAGGTATACCCAACACAACTACATCATCCTCTGCAAAGATACGTACACCTGTCTGACTGCCATCTGCAATACATAGTGTCTATAACAGGGATGACATGCTGCTGTCTGAGACAAAGTAGGAGCAGGTGCCCATTTTGGAGCAATGTCTCCTTAGCATGAACAAGTGAATGGGATCACTCCTGGACATCTGCACAGCAAACTCAGACCCCACACTGTCGACATCCACTACAGATAATCATCTACCATTCCCCACATATGTCCGCAACATCACAGGAAGGACTTACAACTGCTCAGTTGTGGTGGTCAAGGACACCAGCTACACTAGCGCTGTAGGTATAGAATACTTGATGCCTGACAGAGTCAGTGTAGGCTTTACCCCCTGTCCCCCCATCAGTACATCAGGATGTCCACAGTACCTGCCCCCTTCTCCTATATGTAGGGAATAGTTTTCCACTGCCATTTGAAAATAATGGTATGTATGCACCATGGGAGCCTATCACATCACAGGCTGCATCCTAAATGACCTCAAGCATAACCTTGCAACACCATAAGTCACTGTATTAAAAGGAGGCCTGACTATAGCCTTTGTCCCAGCCATGTGAAGGACAACCACTGTCACCCCTTTACACTAAGGGGGGCATCCACCAATTTGTCACATTATACACCCATCAGCTTAACTAGACTGTTCTTCAAGGCTATAGCACAATTTATAATGAATCTCATTAACAAGGACATTGGTGACCTCCACACACTCCATCATGCACAGTTAGGCTTTGTCAAAGAAGGGATCATGTCTGTTACATTCGTTGACCTCTTTGTCAAAGTCACCAAACCCATGGATGGGAGGGGTGACAGTACACACTGCCTACCTTGACCTGGACAAAGTCTTTGACAGTATAACCCACTTGGCCATAATGGATATACACTCCCAAGTATGCATCACACCACATATTACCATAGGGTAGCACACTGGCATGCTGACACGCCCCACCTAATCCACATAGGGGAATCCACCTCCAGTGATTCACTCATAACTAGTGTCATAACCTGTTGTTCTGTGTTTGGACCTCTGTTTTGTATGATGCACACTTCTGAGGTGCAGGGCACAGCCATTGGCCAATGGCCGACCATGTCTGCAGACAACTGCATCCTGTGTGCTCTCACCAGATTCCCTCATGATGTGGACATCTGCCTAAGAGGGTCTCAAGCAGATACATGACTGGTGCCAGAATCATGGCCTCAGGCCACATACCAGGAAATGTAGTGTCAACCCGTTTGGGGAGATTGACATCCCCACATATTATCAGAGTACTAACAACATCCTAGGCATGCAATCAGTTGTGAGGAATCCGTGCACACATGTCAATGACAACATGATATGTCATCACCATATTGCTTCTGTTGTAAGGTAAACCTTCTACATGGCCCACCTCATACATGAGGGTATGTGATCCAGGGACATGGCTTCCTAACATCCCTGTATTCCCCCCATAAGGCCCATTATTGAGTATAATGTCCTGTTCATCATTCACATCACTCAGCACATACAGCAGCTGGGGACATCACAGAAGTTCCTCACCAGGGAATACCAGGACCTCAAACATCTACCATACACAGATAGGCTATAAGCCCAACCCTCTACCCAGTTTTATACATACTCGTCAGAGGTGACCTCTGTCTGGCATGCAAGGCAATTATGGCTCCACATTGTTGGGACTGCTGCACAAGTGCAACTCAAGCTCCACTCTATTAACACACACATACACACACACACACACACACACACACACACACACACACACACACACACACACACACACACACACACACACCCTCAACCTGGTGTGTGACATCATCTGGGTTTGTTGTTGGCTCAGATGTGTGTCTCACACACTCACTCTGCTGAGGAATGATCACCCTGTTCACATCAGGCAGGGTAGCTATTTACGCCTTTGCAGATGGAACCTGGATAACTGGATGGTTAACTGCACATATACCCTTGGGATACCACCAGTGCCCCTGTTGGACTGGGGCATCAGGTGCTGTCTTGCATACACATGGGCTAGCATCTGGCCTAGGCATATGGGAGCTCAGGGCCCATAGCCTAGTAACCTCATATGGTCCTAGATATACCGGTTACCTGTGTGCTGTGACAGACTGTGCTGTTATATGTCCACACTCATCACTGACATTGACTGTGCTGTGTCCCCTATGGGCAATATTACAGTACCATGTCATACAGCCAGCATCCGACAAATAGGTGAGTGGTAATACGAGTGTATGTGGGCATTCCAACATCTGTGCTACACAATAACTAAGAGCAGTGCATACGTGGTGTAGGGTTTCCTCCTCATAGCTGTCTGACATCTGTAGTACCCAGATGTTTGTGGAATTTATACATATGCCTGATATATGTAGCCAGACAAATGGGAATGTCTGGAATCCAGTTGGACAATATGTAATTGTTGTCCCCAGAGTGTGGGGAATGTGTCTGTGACATGTCAGACCCCTCGGAGCACAGTAATGGTACATTAATATCTGGTAGTGTATTCATTCCCTTACACTGTATGCTCAATATGTACACACTGTTTGAGACTTGGCATGAGAGATCATTTTATTGCTGTGTATAACAGTGTCAGAATCAGATATGGTGATTAAAGCAGATTTAAGTGGGTTTGCATGATGCGCTGTGATGCTCAGCGGCATTTAGTCCCACTTATCCCCTTAGTTATCCCCTTTGGGAAAAAAACATGCACCCATGAATTACCTCATAGGTGGCAGTACACTAAACACTGAAAGTGTGATAAGAGACTTAGGGACACAGGTGGATAGTGGTCTCACCTTCAATAACCACATCGCCACAGCAGTCAGAAAATCCTTCCATGTAGCATACCTCATCACTAAGGGCTTTTCATCCAGAAAAAAAGGAGGTCATTGTCCCACTGTACTCATCCCTCATTAGACCCATTATAGAATACAACACCCCATTTGGTATGTACCTCTCAAGACATCTGCAGCAACTGGAAAGGCCACAGAAATACCTCACTAAAAGAATCACAGGCCTAAAGCAGATGCCCTATGCTGACTGCCTTAAAAAACTCCAGCTATACTACATATTGTCTACTCAGAGGCAATCTCTGCTTATTGTGCAAGGCTATGTCAAGCCCAGAGCTGTTGGACATGCTACACTTAAAGAAATCCCAATGCCTCAGAGCCACATGCTCCAGGGATCTAAACCTTGTCATCACAATAAACAAAACATGCTGGAGGAATAGGTTCCTGACCCAGAGACTCCCCAGACTCTAGAATAGACTGCCTATACATGTCAAGCAGAGCACCTCCTTGGCCCTCTTCAAAAGAAACCTTGATGATTGGATGGGAGAAAGGAAATTCACCCCGGGGATCACGTCAGTCACTCTGCTAGACAGG
>NC_056737.1:1527669903-1527672403 GCF_019279795.1 Protopterus annectens | reverse complement strand
GAGCATTGTACTCAATGATCAGTCTGATGACAGCAGAATACAGTAGAGTGATCACATTCCTGGATGGGGAAACCATATTCTGAGTAATAAGCTCTTCAATGAAAAAAAAACACTTTCTTAGAATAATGGATACATGGTGACTGAAAGACGGTTTGCTATTTACACAGGTTCCTAAGTCCCTAACTATTGGATCAATTTTCAGGGGTATGCAGTCAATCTGATAGCTACTATTATACATTTCTTGGCATTTAGTTTTAGCCCATAGTTTTGACATCAGCTATGAATTTGGGAAACGCCCTCTTGAAGGATCTTGGTGGTCTCTGTGGAGTTTATAATGACACCGAGTTTACAGACATCTGCATACTTGGTCAGTCATCAACCAAGGATTTGCAATTGCTTTGACCTCAGTGAAGTAAATGCCAATGAATAGTGGCCCAAGTACTAAATACATTGGCATACTGCCATTGACAGGCTGTTTGGAGGAGATTGTAACAGTTGGCTCTAATTCTGTTGGTTCTGATTGTGCTTCAGTTTGCTATTCAGTGAGTTTCATAGAGATTAACATTTAGCAGGAATAGTTTATCTACATTTCATGAGTGTGAGATGGTCTTGAATGCCTTTCTGAAGTCTAAATATGTGGTATATACTGATGTGCCCTCATCCATTGTTTCACGTACCTTTTTAAAGACATCAACCAAGTTAAGTTGGCAGGATCTTACAATGACAAATCTTAACTGGCTTGTGTCAGCAGTTTATGGGATACCAATGTCCTTATTTATTAACATATATATTGTATGTGGGTAATGCAGTTTGCATTCTTTTTTGTGTTTTTGGCTGACTGTGTTCATACACACACACACACACACACACACACACACACACACACACACACACACATACATGTGGATATACTTAAAATATACACTCATTACACTTAAAATATCAACAGCAAAAATATTGAAACTTGCCATATCAACAAAATCCACATCCAAGAGATTTTCCAAGATGGCTACACTTTGCTCAATGGTTTAACTTCATCTTTCCAAGTGTGAAAAAGGAAACTGAGAGATGAGGGCCAGGAACTCTTACTTTTAGTAGATTTAATTACAGGCTAGTATGTACACTGCCTGGATACAAGCAAAGAAAAAAAAATCAAATGTGCTCAAAGATATTTAAAATAAATTAAACATTGAAGGAGTATATCAACTCAAATAACAAAAGGCTGGAAAAGTTTAAAAAATGTAAAAAGACTTTCAGAGGAACTGACAGAATTGCATAAATCAGAGGATAAAATGAAAAAAAGGCTGGCTGAATATGAAACTGCTCAAAAAGATATATTTCAAAAAATGGTTAAATTAGAGGACAGACTTCATAGGGAAAACCTAAGATTTTTTGCTATACCAAAGTAACTGTAAGGAACAGACTGTATTAATTTCAGGAAGGCAGACATAAGCCACTAGACTGGTATTCCACAGCAGAATTTGGTAATTGAAAGGGCACATTATGTGTATGCTCCAATCCTGCCATGAGAAAGCAGCCAAGACTTTTATTAGTAAAGATGCAATCCTACCAGCAGAAATCATTGACCCTAACAAAACTGTGGCATAAGGGCAAACTATTAAAATTTTGAGACAGTAGAATATCTATGGAAAGTGATTATTTACTGTACACCAGTCAGAAGAGAAGCACATTTATTTCAGCAATCACAGAATGTCAAGAGGCAGGTGTGATATTCAAGCTACTGTATCCACCTGTCTTTAGAATATTATTCTTCCTGGAGGATCAAAGCCATTATTTAATACAGAACAGGCTTAAAATGAAATGCAAAAGTCTGTCCAACAAAATGTGAGCCATCAAGCAGAAGGGGAATCTGCTTCTCATTCTTCTGATAATAAAGCTCACAGAGAAACTTTGTCAATGAAATTTGTTCTAATATTCCAAAGAAAAATGCTTGAAAGGCAGAAAAAAGCATAGGAATTGACTGGAAGAACTGGAATATGTTGCAATAGAAACAGAGTCTGGAGTTAGAAGATGGATATGAACATGAAAGAGACCAACACTCAAATTAGCGAATAAATGTTAGATTACAAAGCATGAATGACATTTGCAAAATATGACTTTACAAGAAAAAGTACAAATAATTGACTTTTGTTGATTTTGCTGCAGTTTAAATGAAAAAACAAAACTTTTTTATCTTTTAACTGAAATCTGAGTGCTGTAGGGCTCCATGAAGGCATGGTGCAATCAGTAGCAACTGTATGCATATGTTTGTATATGCGTGAAAGAAGCAATGCAATGTTTTTTTTTTTTTAGCTAATACGAGTGCTGAAGTGCTCCATTCAGCCGGTTATAAACTGTAGCAACTGTATGCTACAGTTTAAAATAATCAATGGCCATAGCTCTTAACCTTCCATCTCCAATGTGAGGAAAAATAGCCCTCATAATGTGGAACAAATGGGCAAAATGTGGAACACATACTAATGGCTTACTAACAACTTCA
>NC_056737.1:1527539903-1527664903 GCF_019279795.1 Protopterus annectens | reverse complement strand
ATAATCTCCAAGGCAATACACAGTTGTGCATAGAGCTTATTGTAAATGGAGCCACCTATACTGAGCCAGAAGATATAGAATTCTACTGGCCTACAAATTCATCTCCAACTTTATCCCTCTCTCCCTCTCAACCTTCTTTGAGGAAATGCCATCAAATTTAACTCCCTCTGATATCACTAGGTCCTTAATGCTCTCTCTAAGGCCAAGAACCTGGTGGGTCCAGGAAATATCTCAGAATGCCTTCTAAATAGCATGAAACATGACCTATCAGGGCCTCTGGAATTACTATTTAACCGTAGCCTCCAAACAAGCTTCGCTTCACATGAATGGAGAACAGCAACAGTCATCCCTTTGCACAAAGGTGGGCCATCTACAGACCCTGTAAACTACAGACCCACAAGTCTATGTAAAGCCATGGAAAGAATTATCATGGAAATGATCAACAGAGATATAGTAAACTTCCAGACACTGGACCCAACCCAGTTTGGTATCATCAAGGGCAACTCATGCTTACTCAACCTGGTGGACTTCTTTGAAAAGGTAAACAAAGCAATGGATGAGGAAAAAATGGCTCACACTGTCTACCTTGACCTAGTCAAGGCATTTGATACAATACCCCACTCAGGCACTGTTGACAAACTCAAGAGGTTAGGTACAAACTCATATGTCAGCCAGTAGATAGCCAACAGGCTCACAGACAGAACCCAGAAAATTAGAATTGGGTAGTCCACCTCTACAAAGAGGCCAGTGATAACTGGAGTCCCTCCAGGATCAGTCCTTGGACTGCTCCTTTTTGGCATTTACTCAAGGTCAATGTAAGTGGTCTCTGGCTGACTAAATTTGCAGATGATTGCCAATTAGGAGCTGTTATTGAACCCACAATGACACAAATGTTCTCCAAGAGTGACTGACACAGACAAACAACCGGTGTCACAGTCATGGACTAAAACTAAGTGCCAAGGAAATGCATAATAGTATCCTTTGGGAAGTCATTCACCCCTGGTAACTATCATATTGACAACACACCCCTTAAAGATGACCCAGTAGTCAGTGATTTAGGGTCACACATAGACAGTAATCTAGCCTTTGACCATCATGTGTCTACATTAGTGAGGAAATAATTATATGTTGTGCAACTTTTAAACAAAAGTATGGCATCTAAATCCAAGGAAGTCATTGTCCCACTGTATTTGGCATTCATCAGACCTATCATTGAGTTCAATGCCCCCTTTGGTATGTACAGAACCAGGCATCCACAGAGGTTGCTCACTAAAAGAATACAGGGCACAAGTAAAATGTCCTCTGCAGACCACCTCAAGGCCCTATCCCTGTATTCTTTCTCCTACAGGCTATTGAGAGGAGATCTATGCCTGGCATACAGGGTATTGTCAGACCCCAGTCTGATGGACCTCCTGCATATCCACATAACAAACAGCTCCAGAATTACTCATTCTAAAGACTTAAACATTGCCAGTGATATAAATACAACCTGCTGGAGGGACAGGTATGTATCCCTCCAACTACCCAGTCTATGGAACAGACTCCTCATCTATGTGAAGCAGAATTCCTCTTTAACCCAATTCAAGTAAGACTTGGACAATTGGATGGAAAACAGGAAATTCATCCCTGGTTTGGCAACTATGTCTCCAATGGACACAGGCAACCTGTAAATGTTTCATCTCCCAGGCCCCTGCTTGTAAATGTTTCATCTCCCAAACCCCTGTTTACACTTATCAAGGGTATCAGAACTTGTCAGAGATTTGGGATGCATGGCTAGGCTTAAAAAGGCTCTTGTGGTTATTAGCCTAGTAAATACCTATGAACCTGTAATAAAGACATTTACATCTATCTGGTGCTGTTGTTTCTTGTGGATTTACATGTGTTTTGACATGCTCCACTATCTTTGTACATTCTCTTTTGTGGATTCATAGATAGATATATAGATAGATAGATGACAGACAGACAGATACATGTATATGTATACATGCATACATACATGCATATGATTGTATTCTGTATGAAATGTTGAAATGTATTGCATTCTGTGTGAAGTGTTGGAATGTCCAACAGCAAAAGATCAACAAAACACATTGAACATTCAGAATATTTAATAATGAAAACATCAAACCAATTAAAGATTGTAAAATGAATACAATGTACTTTTTCAATATTTAAACAACAAACTCACTGCAACATTCAGATCTATGTTTGTCTGAACAGTCGTAGTGTTACAGAAAGGGTTTTTTGAAGGTAAATTGTAAGGTTCGTGTTATGATTAGGATTAGGATTAGCACTCTTTACTAAGGTGTGCAGGGGGGATGTCTTTTGTGGCTTATTGAAGTGAATATCCAATTGTTTTAGCTGTTTCAGAATTGCAGATTCATAGATTTTCCAAGGACACTGAGTCCTGTGATCACTTTCACTTTGTCAATACCTTAACTCTGGTTGTGTCTGTTTTCTCCAGGAGAGCCACAGCAGACAATCCTGGAGTAAACTTGTGGATATAAATACAGTCATCTAGGTTATGTTTAAAAATTATAGTAATTTCCGCTGTTTAACATGCAGGGTAATTTTATTCGAGAATTTTTTGAGGTGCTGCATTATAAACCTATGCCTTCACTATGTTTTCTTTATCTGTCAGTTTAAATTAAGGTCTGTAATTCATGTATTGGTGGAGATACCGGACATGGGGAGATGCAGAAGGTCCATGACAAATAGGTCTTTAATGGTGCAGTAAGCATGACAGATCTCCCACTAAAGGTCTATGAAGCAATGAATAAAGGTATAGCACTTCCAGCCTCTCTTGATAGTTCAGAGACTTAAGGCCTGTAATCTTTTTGTTAGGAGTCTTTGGAATCGTTCTAATCATTTGATATATTTGGTGAGATACATCCTAAAGGGCACATTATATTTCATAATTGGTTGGACCGTTGTTGAATATAAGTGAAAGATGACCTCTTTATACCCTGATGATAATCCTTTGGCAATTAGTTGTGCTAGAAAGAGGATTTCCTGGTAAGTGTTGTCACATGATAGCCAAAACGGAAGTTATCAACCAAAGTTCTAGGCCCCTGACTATATAGCCATTTTGTAGTGGTATGCTTTCTATACTATATGATGAAATGATAGGTTATCTAGCAAAAGAGTTCATAGATTCATAGGTTTATACTAGGCTATACATCACCAGGGTCTTTAAAAGCCTAGCCATGCAACACAGCAGTTTTGTCCCTGAGTTCCTTGGATACCTATATGGTGGAGTATGTTAATAAAGAAGCAGCTAAGGGTTATGTGGGTGAGTGTGTTAGTTTGGGATTACTGTACTTACTATCATCTTCTGTCCACCAGAGACATAGGAGCCAAACTGGGGGTGAATTTGTGATTTCCCATCCAATGATCAATGTTTCTTTTGAATAGGGTCAGGGATGAACTTTGCTTCATGTAAATAAGCAATCTATTCCATTGCACAAGGATCCTTTTAGACATATATCAGTCTCTGTAGCACGTCACAGGCAAAGTTCAGGTTCTTGGATCTAGTGTTTCTTGTGCTTTTTGTTTTGTAGATGTGCAAGAGATCCAACAGAGCTGGCTATGATAATGCATTATATGCCAGGCATAGATTGTCTTTCAGTATGTAACCTGTAGAGCCTGAGAACAGAGATAAGGCCTTAATGTCATCTGTGTAGAACACTGTATTCATACCCTGAATTCTCCTGGTGAGAAACCTTTGAGGGCATTCCAACTATTGTAAGTGCCTGGTTACATACATGCCAAAAGGGGCATTACACTCAGTGGTAGGTCTGATAAGGGATGAGTAGAGTGCTACTATAACTTCCTGTGACTTGGATGCCATAACCTTGCTTATGAGTTGGGCAACATAGAAGGATTTTCTTATTATCTTGTCTATGTGTAGGTCGAAAGCTAGATGACTGTCTACACATGTTCCCAGATTCCTAAGTGTTGGGTCAGTTCTTAGGGGCGTTTTACTGATGGAGTAATTAGCTTAGGTAGATGATTTTCCAAAATGCACTATAATGCATTTTTTTCTGCTGTGTTTTAAACTGTGGTTTTGCCACCAGTCATTTTCTTGTGCTAGACCCTCTTGTAGGATGCTGATATCGTGGGAGGATTCTGAGTGGAATCTATGATATCTCCCAATTTACACTCATCTGCAATCTTGGTGAGCCAGAAGCCTTTCACATTATTCTTTTCTTCCAAGAAGTAGATGCCAAACAGGAGTTGGCCCAACACTGAACCCTGGGGTGCTCTGCTGGTGACTGGTGGAGATGGTCTCACCGATTCTGACGTCTTCAGTCATATCTGTAAGCCAAACAGCAATCCTGTGAATTATGTAGGGATTTATTGGTTCAGATGTTCGTGGCTAGCTGCCCTTGTGGGCCATTTTAAATTCATATTAAAATTTTTAGCATTTAGAATGAGCCCATTTTTAGTATAGCAAAGGTTCACGAGGGAGAGTTCATTCTGGAAGGTTTGGGTGTCAGATGGTGAGTTAACAATCCCTAGTTTGAAACCATCTGCAAACTTAGTTAATTAGAGGTCTTGGCTCTCTACCTGTAGATGGAAGACATAAATGCTGAAAAAGAGAATTTGCAGCACCAAGCCCCGAGAGACACCACTGGTCCTTTTCATAATTTCTGATCAGGTACCTGCAACTTACACTGTGTGGGTTCAAGTTTTTTTGCCATTTTGCTATTCTTCTTACTACACCTGGGTCGATTTTTAAAGCAATTAACTTCTATATAATACCAAAGGCTTGGCCAGGTCAGGATATGCCATGTGTACCATATTACAACCATCTACAGCCACCATAACCTTTACAAAGAAGTTTACCCAATTCAGTAGACCCTTCAAAAAAAGCAAACTACTGAGGCTCAAGTTTGTCTGATACCCTAGTTTCATGGATTTGCATATGGCACTCATAAGGCTAATAGGGCTGTAATTACACTGGTCAGTTGCAAGGTCACTGTTATGGAGAGCCATTACCACTGCAGTGTACCACTCACTATGGAAAAAAAAAAAACAATAGCTAAGCTTAGGTTAAGCAGTTTAAGAAGTGGGTTGTCAGAGCTCCAGGTGTACTGCCATGTCCCATGGAAAATGTATTTTTGATCCTGGTTAGGGCTGTTAGTAAATGATCTTTAGAGATAATTTATGGAGTTAGGGATTCAGGTATTTAAGAGATTTGGAATGAAGTCTTGGGGTGAATTTTGTACTAAATTTGTTTGCAGAGATATTGACAATATATAGTGGGTCAGAACAGGGGGCATTGTTTAGCTAAAGAAGGAATTATGGTAATATTTGTCTTAGAGGCCAGCCTAAGTTCATTGGACCTGATAGTGTTTTTTTTTTTATTTATTTTTTTGTAATCCTTTTGATACCATCCCTGGGAAGGGGAATTTGAATTTGATGTATAATTGAATTAATTCTTTGTTTTGTTGTACAGTTTATTTATGGCTGTGGATCACCAGGGTGGTTTCTTTTTGAAATTCCCATCATATTTAGTTCTAGTAGACACTGGTAACTATATTAATTTTTCTAAGTGGATACAGATTTCCTTAGTGAAGCTTGCTGCAATTAATGTCAGGGCTGATGCAGTCACAACTGAATTTTGACATGTTCTCAAACAGAAGGTTAAGGTTTATGCATTTGTAGCCTTTAAATTCACTGAGGATTGCTAGTTGAAGTTTAAGGGAGAAAGTCAAGAGTTTGTAACATCTTTGCAGAAGATGACACCTGAGGAGTATTACAAGAGACAGTCATATTTGTAAGAACCAGGTCTGGAATGCTATGTCCACTACTAGGTCTAGTTACCAATTGCTCAAGGGAGGTTTTACTTATTAAGTCTAGAAATTTCTGGGCATATCCTACATTGGAAGTATATGTGCACTGAGTTGTTGAAGGATAGTTAAAGTCTCCTAAAATAATGGAGTTTTTGCTAAAAGGGAGATGATTTAGAACTCTGAGGAATCATATATGTCCATCAGGGACAAAGAAGGTGTTTGGTAGCAAGCTATTAGCTGATAATTAATCTTATCTGGAGTAATCTGTAATTTAGTTAGTTCAGTCTGTGGGTCCCTAGGGATTTATCTGGGGGTAATTTGTTCCTTGACAAATATGGAGACTCCACCACAGTTGCTGATGGATTCTGAGGACATGTCATATACAAAACTGTGTTTAGAGAGATTGGTCTATTTACATTTAAACCTAGTCTGAGCAAATACGCAGACATGGATGTTTTCCAAATGTAGGAATACCTCTAGATCAGACAATTTATTGTACAGATGTCTGGTATTCAGCTACCTAAATGTGATCTGATTTCAGGATTGATATGTCAGCTACATTAGAATGTCCATCAAATGGACTCTGCCAAAACAAGGCACTGGGTTAGCAAATACTTTAGTCAGTATGCAGAAGCCTTGAAAAAAGAGGTGTATACCTTGGAACAAGGGTGTAGGACATCCTTGGCGAAGCAGACTGGACTTTTGAGCATCTCATCCCACGCTGACACAGACAGGATCCCTTTGTAATAGCACCAACTATTTAACTAATTATTGAAGCTAGTTGTCTTTCCTTTGTAGGTAAGCATCATTCGAGTTGAAGGAAGGATTCCACTTAGGACTAGTGTCTTACCTGCATTTGCAACATGCATGAAAAGTTCTGATATGTCTCTTTGCGTGTCAGTCTGGATTTTACATCTCATGCAGTTCACACCTTCATGTACCATTACTATCTTGTAGTTATATTTGTCAGGCATTAGGATCCTGAGGGGCCATGTAACATCAGAGATCCTGGCACCTGGAAGACATCTCACTGCAAAAAAAACTCTTGTTGTCCAGCTTTGTGAGTTATGAGTCAGCATGTCTGACAATATGCACCTATCATTAAAATATTGCTTTTGTTTCTGTGGTTCAAAATGGTAGATTTTGCAGTGTTTTTGTTCAGGGTGACTCTTTATGGTAAATAAACATGAGATGGATGAGTGGTCTGATTTTTGCTGAAATGCAATCTTATTTCTAGAAGGCTTTGTGACTGACTCTTTTACAGCCTCTGAGTAAGACATTTTGGAGTGATTAGTGAAGGACTGTGGTGTTTGTGTGTGTTAAGCTCACAGATAACAGTTTTTTGATGACAGAGACACTTCCATATTAGTTAGCTATTTACAAGTCTTACAAATGAAATTATTGGTGTTGAGAATAAGTTCATTATCTGTAAGCATAAGGCAATTTGTACACTGTTTTATTAGATCTAGTGATAAAAGGCTAGCAACAGAGGTGAAACTAGCAGGCGGACCTTCCATCTTATCCAGTGGTTACGTGTTTTGATGAGTAAAATAAATGCAGCACAGGATATATGTAATTATACTACAATACACTAAATCTATTGAAGGCTCTCAAGTGATTGGTACTCTTTCCCTAGATGCTGCAGATTTTAAAAATATAATGGAAACAAAGAGGTTAATACCTAGTTATTGTACTGTGAGCTACGCAGCTAAGAAGATATGAAAGAGAGGGTATCTCAGGCTTTGCAGTCTATGAGGAAGGACATCCCAGTTTGATTTACTAGTGCTGTCTAGTATGAGATGATGAGATGAGACTAGCAGGAGCTTCCAAACATAAATGTATATTAATGGCAGGCAATAACCACTAAGCTTAAAACAACAGCACAAATTAGCTTGTATCAGTAGCTGTATTCTGGATGTAGGGATTACAAAGGGAAGACAGTAACTTAATGGGCATGACTTCACAAAATAATAATGTTGTGCTTACTAACAACAGACAGCGAAAGAGGACAGGAAAGGAATTTTGTTAAAAAATTACACAAGGGACAGACAGCAGAACAACACAGGGTGGGAGGATGAGAAGATTCTTAAGACACTTAGGAGAGGATTTCTCTATTACCTGTTCCGAACACGGTTGGCATTTGTTAACTAGTATGCTTTTGAACACTCATTTGGTTTAATGCCAACAGTCCATTCTAATGAAATTGATTGTGGAGCTGAAAAATAACTTTTGCTGTGTAGGCTCTAGGTTCTTGGTCTCCTTTAGTACTACGGCTTCAATTACCATCCATGACAGAATATGGTCAAATATCCATGTTGTTGAAACATTTTTTTGCAGCCTCCATAGACAAAGACAAATAGTCAAATACACACACGCGCGCGCACACACACACACACACACACACACACACACACACACACACACACACACACACACACACACACACACACACACACACACACACACACAGACACACACACACACACACACACACACACACTCACACACATCTCACTGAATCTAATGAATGAATTCACATTCACAGGGTTCTTCATTATTTTAACTTTGAAAGCTCATGGTAGCAAATAAGATAAATGCTGAAACAGTGTAGTAGTAGTTAGCACTGTTACATCACAGTACTTCATTTTCTACTTTGTTGCCAACTTTAGGTGCCATCTGCATGTTCTGTGCATATCCATTGCTGTGGATATAGTCTGAGCTACATGTATGTGCCTTACGATGAACTGGCATTCCATCCAGGAAAGGCTACATGTTTAGCAAATAACTTTCAAGCAGAGCTCCTGACTTCCTTGCAAACCTAAAAAGGACAACTCAGGTGTTAGAAAATTAATTAAACTTAAAATAAAACCATTGTGAAGAATCAATGGGTTGCTTCATAAGATGCAGCTTAAACAGAGGAACTGTATTATTTAGCAAAAATGTGACTTTGCTTTGCTGTATAGTGCCGAGAAACGTTTGTTTCAAATATTAGTGTATTGGAAATACAATTTACTTAACAAGCATTTACTAATGTGACTGATGGATTGAAAATGTGACCACTCTGATCTAATCTTTCAGCTTTAACATCATCATTCTGATCTATTATTTCACCCCACCAGTGCCAGAATTCTTCATAATGTAGAATTCAGACATAGTCACCAGGATTCCCTAATCTTCTGTGTAAGACTAGATTAGTCTTACATGGAAGCTCGAGTCTAAGAGTATGACGGCAGCGCGCCATGCATGTTAATGAGGGCATGATGCCTCAACTCTAAAGCTTACACGGAGCATGGACGAGTGTGGGGGGTGTGTCAGACTGCTGAGCAGTCCAAACATCCACGCCCCTGCAATGAAGAAACTCGAGAAATGTCGATTTACATGAGCGAGTCCACTCACATGTGTACATTGTAACACTACACTCCCCCATATGTTAAACCACGTACAAATGTAAAAATTAAAAGACATTTTTTTTTGTTTTATTCCCGATATAGCTGCCTATATTTGCGAGTGTTTGCGTGGGCTTGCCCATTACTTAGCTACAGTTAGCAGCTTAGACACCGAAGAGGATAATAAGAAAAATATATGCAAATTAAGCAAAATAGCAATAGCGTGATGGTTAGAGCCTTCGCACAAAGAGGAGGCATTCCTGGTTTGAGTCTCACTACTGCATGTTCCATTTTCTGTTGGAAATCTGTATACAAAAATATTTCCTGACATTTGTTATGTATAAGTTTTGTAAAAAGCATTGAAATGTTAAATGGAGTGAACGAATTATATACATATGAAGGTGAAATGGTTATGCATTCTGAGGCATGAGTACCTTACTTTAAGCAATATATACCTTATTTTAAGAAATATAAAGTACTGCTAAGCACATTTTACCAGTATTGAGCATATTTAAATTAAATTGCTTGTAGCTGCGCACTGCATTAACTAGCGCAATGTCTTTGCATGTAGCTGCGCACCACGCCAACCAGCACAACCACAACTTATTTGCGTGTAGCTGCGCACCGTGCTAACCAGCGCAATGTTGAGCAACATTGAGTAATGTCGAGCAACATCAAGTAATGTTGAGCAATGTTGTGCAAAGTCGGGCAAAGTTGAGCAAAGTCGGCAAAACACGGCCACACCTCCTTCACTGTACCTTAACCAGTCAGGTCTGCCAAGTAGGAAAATAAAAAGCAATGACAGGGCTCGAACTCAGGATACTGTGCATTATAGTCACAGTACTGAACCAGTAAGCCATGACAGCATTTCATAACCATGCACTTTCAACAGAGACATATCTAGCAAAGGAATTTTAAACATTGCCAACATCAGCTAAGCAGGTGTGCCTACAGCTGAGTTTTTTCAAAACTGGCCAATCACAAGTAAGTGTGGGAAATGAAGCATATTTAAGCTCCACAGGTGGGAATACCTGCTATAACTGATTGTAGCTCCCTTCTGCAGTCAGCATGGCTGGTGTTGGAGAAGGCACTCGATTTAGAGCACAACTCTGGGGCATTGACGAGTCCAAAGTAATGGTTTGGCTCCTTGTCCACAATCATGAGGAAAGACTCCTGCGGGGCCAGTATCAGGGTAACCAATATAAAACGGAGGCCTGGAACAGTCTTGCTCATGATCTCACCAATGCCAGTGGTGTTCCTCAGACTGGTGAGCAGGTCAGGGACTATTATTCTGACCTGAAGTAGGATGATCAACTGGACCAGTGGATCCAGGAATCCTGTGCGATGCCTAATGCCCCAGTACTGAGTAAGTAGCCATTGTATTAAGTAGTTAAGAATTGCTATGCTTGTCTGTACTATGGATAGGTATGTCTCAATATCACTGCATTTACTTTACAGCTGCAGGTGTCCGGGCTATGAATCAGCAAGCCCATGAAGATAGGCTGCAAAGGTTGTGTCATCAGGCATGTTAGTAATTATTCTGCATGTACTGTTATATAAAATAAATGAGCGAGCCTTCAAAAAGTGTTTTAACCCAATAAATAAAGGTGTAATAATCCTTTAATAAATGTGTAATTCCTGGAGTGCATCTGTGTCATTTTCTTTGATATGTTGTTGTACTGTTGCATTCTACAAATACTACTGTTGCATTAAGCAGTGTTAACCCACACTTGGGTAGGCCCATATAACGTGGATGAAGGGAGTGCCAGTACCTTTTATGCATATTTGCAGCCCTCAACTGTTGGTTCATGCCCAGCATGTACAGGTTAATCTGGCACATGAGTAGCTTGGTATTGTGTTCCCCAGAAATGTCAGTGTGCTGCCAGAAATATAGGGAGCTGTTAACATATAAGTGATACTTTCACTTGAACATATCTAGATAATTATATAAAAGTAGAGCTGTCAGTGTACCATCTTAGCAGTAGTGTGTGTGAGCAGCTCTCAAAAAATGTAGCAGTAACATCTGCATCTTGGACAGTTTGTAAGATACAGCTCATGTATATAATGATCTAGCAAAATCCAATTGCACAATATAAGGACATTGGGTAGTGTAATAATACATGCAAGGGACATATAACTGCAGTTAATAGGAATGTAGTGAAAACTAGAAGGATATATAAGTTGTTAATTGAGCTACCTTTTTCCATCCTACTGTATGTGCATAAAAAATGCAATTCCACACCTCAATCTGTTTGTATAATCTCAAAACATTTGTTGGGACATATGTCCTATTGGTTTATAAATATTTGCATTTATTTCTATGCATGTACCCTGTTAAAATACCACAATATTGGTGGCCTGTTGCCATCAATTCAACCTGCATGCTGTTGTAATGTCCACTATTGTTCTATATATGCATGTGTTATGCTTGCTTTTCAACTGTTGAAAATTTGGTGTGTTGGTTTAACGGGAATACTTCTGCATGCTGTTATAACTAAATGGGAATGCTGTTGACTGTTACTAACCCATATCTTTATTAAACTCTCCAAAACATAGTTAGTATGGGAAGGCCGGTCCCAGCGAACCCATCTATCCCACCTCAGCTGACCATGGCACCTGGCACCAGCAGGTCCGGTGCCCAGCCTTGGACCTCCTCCTCCTTTGGCCCTGTGCCACCTTCATGTGGAAGCACTGTAGGGGATGGGGCTCAGGCCACCCATGCAAGCGTGGGCAGAGGAGGGCCACCTATCACCCTTTGAATGGTCTGGGCTGTGGTGCATAGAGAGATTGAATGTCCTGTTGCAGAGCCTCTATGGCAGCTTGAGGCACGAGTGGTGCAACTCCCAAGTCAGCCTGCCCCTCCTACACAGCCCCCAGCACAGCCACCCTCTGGGCTGTGAAGGTGAAGTGGTGACTGCCCATGGGTGGGGACCTCAGTCCCACTGTTTCCATCTGGGGGATCATGTGCTTGCAATTTCCAAACATCCATCCCCATCAAAGGTGTTCACCCACTGTGATATACTGCCCCTGTATGCATCTTGTTTGTCTTGTCTGTTTACCTCCCCAACCTACCTCCCCAAATATACCTACTTCCCCTACCCCACATTCCACTCTCACCTGAAAAAAAAGGGCAATCTGCTCCCAAAAAAAAAAAATTATGCCCCATAAATAGCTGCCCATTTTGCACACATGTCCACTGGACACATAAAATGTTATTTAATTGGCATTACAACATACTTTTTGCCCTCTCCCAGGGGTTGAAGGTTTCATATCTACCTCCAAATTTATTCTATATGCACAGCTGTTGCTGTTAAAGAAATGGGCAGCTATGGACCTTCCCTACACCCATCCTGCACACCCCGAGCTATTTTCCTTACTGTCTTTCCATCTTTGTGCCCCTTTTCCACCACTTTCCTATCTCCCCATTTTTCTTTTCTTTCAAAGAAATGATCGTGGGGTTTAGCGGGAGTAAGCACTATTAAGCAGTAGTTAGCGGGTTTGTGTGAGTTTGCACTTGTTTGCTCTTAGCTAAGCATTGCTAAGCATCATGCAAACCCACGCAAACCCGCTTACAACTGCTTAAAAGTGCCTTAGTCACTCTGTATGTGAGGGCCCTTGTTCTGCTCAGGAGCAAAATAAAACACCTCTGTCAGTCTTGAACCTTGGACCTTGTACACACCTCACAACATGAAGTACCACTAAGCCATAGTAGGTATACATCAAGTTGGTGCTTAAATAAATATATCATGCATCAGAATGAGTGAATGTAAAGGAAAAATGGGAATACCATACCACACAACTTGTTCTGTGGATGTTTACCAACTGCTGTTGTAGGATTACATTACATGACTGTGATAAGAGAAGCGGCCATTCTAGCAGGTAATAATGTTACACCATCACTTTACAACCCCACACATTATCACAGCAGGACAAACACAGGCATATCTGTTTAGGGCAGAGGCCATACCTCCCAACTGTCCCTAATTTTTGGGGATGTCCCTGATTTTGAAACAAATTTTAGCTCTGTCCCTCTGAATCCCTCCGAAAACTACTGACTTTGGCCAGAAAGGTGGTGAATTACACTTAATGAATAATGACAATAATTAAGAGTTAGACACTTCTTTTACTTCAGAAAAGGTGTATTAATTCATATGCTCTGATTCTCTCAATGTCTCAATTTAATGGCACTAATATCTTAAAGGTGTCCCTGACTTTTTCTTCACTTTTCCCTGAGTCTGTTCAAATATGTACCTGAGTGGTTGAGAGGTCTGGCAGAGGCAGAAACACAGAGGCATATCAGCCTTTCTGCTGTTACACACTGTGCAAATAGCTTTGGAAGGAGTTTTGGAAGCATACCCTTATGTAGTAATACAACACTGAAATACAAATGGATGTAGTCATGTACTGGTAGCAACCAACTGTAAGAATGCTATTGCTCTATTGCTGAAATGACCTGTGTGGTGCACAGACAAAAAATAACAGGCTATTCTCTGGCTATCATGTGGATAGGTCCACAGTTGGGAGTTACGCAGATAGACTACTTGCCTTGATAAACTAACATGTACACAGCAACCCTGTAAGTCCAGCAAGATAAAATCCACACAATACTACTTATGTTCTCTGTACTTCTGCAACCCTACACAAATGTAGAATATACCTGTGTGTGCAGGGTCTACCAAGGATGTAGGTAAGCATACTCAATGTACTGAAATGTGTCCAGTTGTTCTGAGCAGCTTGTGCTAATATCAACACTAAAAAGCACAAACGGTTTAGAACTGAGTAAATGAATATTCACAATATAGCAGTTCACAAACAATTCTTGTGCCAAAGGAATACATCTCAATAACTAACTTTGTATGGCAGTTAATTATAAAAGTTGAAAAGAAAGCACATCTTTCCATGTATCTTGGGGTAGCATTTTGAGGGGTGAGTACATTTCTACACTGACAAGTGGGTACTGGAAGCAGCAACATTAGGTCTGAGTACAAAATGTAAATCTCTGGCTACACCCCTGGCTTCTGATATAATAACTATACCAACCTTCTGTCTTAAACAATGATGTCCACAGTAAACAAGGATGATCTCCATCTTGGAAAGCTGAAAGGGCCACGCCTACATGAGTTAGCAATTTATAGTACTGGGTTGCTATGACAGTGATTACTGCAATTACTACACAGAAGGCTGCATACAATTATCAAATGGTGGTCAGTGATTGGTGTAGAGGGCACCACATGCTCATGTGCAAACTCCTACAAAAGCAGGCTGCAATCTCTGCCAACAAACTCAATCACTCTATTGCAGAGACTGACAGAGAGAGAGAGAGAGAGACAGAAAAAAGTAAAAAGAAAAAGAAACATTACCAAATCATACAAAGGAAAGTTATGTGACACATATGTATTTACTGGCATGTAGTAGATGTTATTGAAGAATAGTCTACATAATGTGAACCATTCATATGTGGCAGCAGTACCTATTTATGCACAGATGTTCTGCTTAACTACTGATATGGACAATACTGTGTGTACCTGTGGGCAGTGGGACATACCTGTGAAATGTGTAGCTCAGCATTAAATGTAAAAGATCTGATCCATGTTACCTGTGTTCTGTACAATAGTGTGACCAATGACTGTTGGAGGGAATTAGCGCTGAGATTATATAAACATGGGTGTGACAGAACAGCACATGCATGATAGTCATATTAAAGTGTAGCTTATCATTGGCAACTGCTGTAGCAGTCTAATATGCTTATCTAGCATCTGTAGCTATATATACCCCCCTAATGTTAGTGTGTGTTCATATGTGACACCTGTTTGTGTTGCAGCAAGGCCCAACAGTTCAGCTGTGAGGTCCTGGGACTTACAACAGTGTGGACCTTGTGTGTGTATGCCACACACATATGGAGAAATATATATGTGTCATATATATTCACATCGGTATATGTGCATAGTGCAGGGGACATATTGCAACTGTTTGTGAAGGGTGGAAATATATATGTTGGCGAAGGTTAGTATGCGCATATTTGTATGTAGGTTTTAGTGTGTGACAAACAAGAAAGCATACAGTGCTGGTATATGACATGTGGTGGTTAAACACTGTGGGTGGTTTGTTCATTTTGCAATGTTGAAGCCAGTGAGGCCTGCTAAAGCTACCTGGGCTGTGAACACCTTCAATGCATTTATCCCAAGATTGTGTGATTTTATTACATTACTGTACACCTTACATCCTTTGTATAATTGATATTCTCACTATGAAAAGTGAAATGTATATGTGCCTACATATATATGTATATGTACACCAATGGATGTGTATATGTATATATACATACATATGTATACACATATATATATATATATATATATATATATATATATATATAGTTATATATACTCATAACACCTACACCTACTTGTTGCAATAGATTCTCTGTACTGTTGACTGACTGTGATGGTCAATATGTTTGTGAATATGTCAAAGATACGTATCTCTGGGATAGCTTAGTGGGAAACTGTTTATGTCATTGTATTATGGGTCCTTGCTTTGATCCTAGCAAAACTGTGTATTCTGTTGCTAGGGAGAACAAGTGCTATTCCTTACAGTGTGATTAAGTCCCTTGGTTTTAACTAGGGTGTGTCATTGGAGGCTAAAGCACTACATCTATGATTATTGATTGGTACCGACGTTGAATCCAAATCCTGATAGTACTGTAGTACTATCTGAAGCTCTGGATCTGTACAGCAAAGTATGGTGTATGTCCACATTGCTTGCATCCACTGTTTTGTGTGGTCTCTGTATTCATCACAGATTACATTTCTCAAGATTAATGTTGTGTAAGTACTGACACACAATACTGTATAGTACACACTGAAAACGTATCTGGGTTGTCATACCTTTGTGTCCTGTAATTATGTCTGATGTGTGTGTGGTTATGTCTGTAACATGTCCTTTGACATATGTGTGGTAAAACATATAACTGCGTATCTAGCAATATTCATAGTGTACTACAGCAGTATGCGACCTATATTCCCAATTGTGCACATATTTTGACTACGGGTTTGCCATTAACAAGTTCTTATAATAGTAATACATTTACTGGACCTTACATCCATTGTGATGGATGATATATTTCTTTAACGACAAGAAAGATTAGCTTGTTTTAATATTATAGTACATTTAACTCTGAATGTATAAACATGAGTAATATTAAATTGTTGAACTAACGGATGTTCGCATAGTTCAATACAATTTTAAGGAATAACATATAGGTTATATTTCATATTAATTTTTATTTATTAACATGTTTTTATACATTTTAACATCTAAAGAGTTTTTTTTTTTATATATATATCAAACTATGAAATAAGCACTTAATGAATTATTCTTTTAAGTTGTTAGCAGTTTTACACGAGCCTGAATACATAGAAACGAGTTTTTTCAAAGACGCTTTGATGAAAGTAATAGAGAATTTGAAATCAAATGCAATACTTTGATACATATCTAGTTTTCTTTAAGATGTAATGACTATTCACTAATTAATTAATGGATTCTAACATGTGATCAGTATGAATTTATTTAAAGATGCGCACAATGTTGCTGAGTGATTTTCCTTGAAAAAGCCCGATAATATACAGGTGAAAGCGCTTGGAGTAATTTTGTTTCAATAAAGATTGTTTGTTTCAATGACCTTTCGGCCATTGCCAGTAATTTCACCTTGGTTGGAACAAGTTGGATTAAGTAGCTGCTAATTACGGGTCCTGAACTGCTGGGCTGTGTTTTTTTCATTCTTGTTTTTTTCATTCTTGTTTTTTTCGTTTGTTTTTTTATTTCGTGATATATTTCTTTACACATCAGCTTGATGTATATCTGCTGTGGCTAGGTGGTGCATCATGTTGCATACAGTGTGCCAGGTACTCTTGTATAGTCTTATATAGTGATTTTATTTTGTTGCTGTGCAGAACATGGTTCATTAGATAGAGAGTGAGCAAGGCAGTTTCAAGCAATTGTGGGGTGAACAGTGATAAGTGGTAAAGTGTTTCACTCTCAGTTAGCTAATAGGTTGCTATATATGGCAGTTCAATGATATCTGTACTGTATAATGTTAAATGTGCCATATGACATGCTCAGACATATTTTCATATTTATGTCTTCCAGGGATCATGGCGCATCGCAGGAACCCCAGTTATAGTAGTGCTGAAGATGATATAATTACTAGCAGTATGATTCAGCACTACCATCCTCATGTTCTCACGAACCAGCCAGGACCAGCAGGAGCGTACTGCAATGTGACAAGATGTTGTCTGCAGGGTAAATGTGGTAGGCCTGCATAACCAGACATATGAGCAGGTATGCCACCACTGCAGTGATCTTCTCAAGCATGTCCATCAGCATTCTGCTGATGTGCGAAGACAACAGCTTGCAACAGGAGGTAGTGTTAATATCCATCCCCCCTTCACCAGAGTGGAGGAGCTGCTCCTGAGCCTAGTGGCACCTTCCCAATAACAACAGCAGCAGACATACACCATGATGGAGGTTGGAGCCACCCAGCAAGCAGACACGGAGCATGCAGGTAACAAGGCATATCTGTAGACTACTGTTATCTGTATTGGTAGATCATGCATATGTGAGATGTGGAGTGTGTCGTTCAAAGAGGTGGAGCCTGTTGTTGTGCAATACTGATTATTTGGAACATAATATGTAGCCCTGTGAATGTAAACTGTTGTTGTACTGTAAGATTGCAAACACACAGTAGCAATGCCACAGTTGTGGCCACTGACAAACTGTGTCATCTCTATGTAGGTCCCTCTGGGGTGACATTAAGGCAGCGGACAGATGCTGGTGAGTGTGTTCTACATTTATTATTGTAAATAAAAAGTGCATGTCATAGTTAAGGTGTAGGCCATGTACACATGTAACACACCTACCCATAATGCATGCTGTGCATGTTTGCCTTAAGAGCACGCACAGCTCACTAATGTGATTAGCTGCCTCAAATACATGCAATACCCAGACCACCTCAAACAAATGCGGCTAGACTGTAGTGACCATTGGATAGGCACAGTTGATACTCAACATGCACATAACATACACATATATGTCATACACAGAGCATTTTAACATACGACACATAAAGGATTCCCTAACCCTCTGTAAAGACACACTCCAGTATCCAAAATCTCATCCACACATTACACATAATATACCTGAGGGGTAGACGCCTATCATGGGCATTTAAACACTCTGCAACACACTACACATTCATGTCAGGGAATGCTCCTTATTGACCTCCTTACAAACTTACGTAACAACTGGTTGTGAAATGGTGAATGTAGCCAAGGTAGTACAGTTCCAGCACAGCATGATTAGTGCTGGCTTGAGAAACATTTGTAGCTTTGAGTGACCACATGATGCTTCATGATGATGGCCTATGATACTATACCCCATCCAGTTATTGTAACCACAGTACTACACATAGCTTTCATTGCTATACACCTTAATGTTGCATGTGTGCATACATATGCACCTCTAAACAATATGCATACCAATCACCATTTGCACAACTGACACATATATGTCTTGTGATGCTATTGAGTGGCTAGGTCATATGACACACATTGGGTATGTGTAGTGTTTAAATATGCAGTTGTGTTTTAGCATGCCATGTCATGGATGAGACTGGCATGTCCACAATATGATCTACACTCAGCATACGTACCGTACATTGGGTATGTGGCCGAATGGTATTCCATCAATTATCCATGCACCACTGGTGATATTGTGTGAATACTCATCATGCATGTGCTAAAAATGTGTCCACAATTATTTGCTAACGACACAGAGCCTGTAATCAGCATTGGATACCTATCTGACACACAGATATACATCTAGAAATGGTATGGACACCTGTGAGTTATGGTGCACAGTACATTACAGGGTTATGAATACCTGCACAGCAATGTTTTGTCCATGTATGCATTGTGTTCCAGGTGGAGGACCATCACCTAATAACAAAACACATGCGTCAAAGCCATGTATACTGTTAGCAACAAGGACTGTCTACACTTGCACTGCATGCTGTTGAGCAACACATGTCCTGCATGCTGACATGTGTGATATGACTGTTTTGCTTATGATACTGTACCCCACCATCACCTGCTATTGTGTATGTTCTGAGATTGCTGGTGTTGTGTGTGTCTGCTTTAGGGAGGAGTGTATTTTTGCATGTGTGCATGTGCGCATGTGCGCATGTTCGCATGTATGCATGTGTGCATGTGCGCATGTGGTCTGAAGTCATGTTCAGGTCTTAAAGTGTGTTTCCTGTTTTCCTCTTACAGGTGCCAAGGTGGGGATGGTTCATTGCAGCAGGGAACCTGATGTCACTGAGACAGACAGTGATGATGAGGATAGGTGTGTTGAGGCACAGGCAGGTTTGTCAGGATCTGTTGTTGGGCCACCAACTGACAGTACACAAGTCTCCACCCCATCCATGCACACAGTCATACTGCTTGTACATCCATCATCACCGTTGCCCTTAGCTGAGGGACAGTGTATGGTTGGCACTGGCCAGGACAGTGTGGTATCTATGGCACATGTATCAGGACACAGCAGTCATAGCCAGATGTCTGGAGTGGTACCACATAGGCAGATGCCCAAGGGTTCTCGTCAAAGCACTGCTGATCATCATGCCCCTGGCAGATGTGCCACACCTCTTTCTACCACACGCATGTTCCAGGCTGTCATGGAGGCACAGACACAAATGGAACAGTACACCAGACAGGGACTAAAGGCACAGAGGGCTCATAACACCTCTGTAAATGACAGTATCCACGATGTAGCAGGTGTCATATGTAACTACACTGAGGTCATTGATAGACATTGGGGTGAGACATTGGATGTCCTCCACAATGTCATGTCTATGTGTCAGGATAGTGCGGGATGGTTGAGACATTGACATGGATGTATGCCAGCAACATCAGCAGCTGTAGGTTGCCACGGACATCCAGAAAGTCACAGCTGCTCCCATAGTGCCAGTACCAGCCCCAGCAATGTTAGGGGGCTGTCCATAGACGGACCTAGAAGACCACGTGCACGTGGCTCTGGCCAGTCCCAACAGGGACCTGGATCCAGTGGACATATGTCAACCTCTTTGGATAATACCCAGTCTGGATTAGTACCTGATACTGTCTGTAGCACCCCTGCCAGGCACAGGTTCTGTATCCGTGACCAGAGATGGTGATCTGTAAAGCCTGCCAGGTACAGTCTGTAGCTGTCTCACAAATCCCTGTATATGGCAGCCACATGGTGGAACTGTGTGCATGCAGGCACACACACATAAACCAGAAACCTAGGGCAAACACATACCCGCACACATTACATCAACATTGGCCCATAACAGTACTCATGGCCCTCACACACACACACTCACACACACATGTCGATTGTATGGCTCAGTGTAGGTCTCTGGCAAACCAACAACACACCCTGTGCATATGATGAAACGTGTGCCACCTCCTGTCATATGTAACATTGATGGAGGAACAGGCTAACATGGTGTTGATGCACAGGGTAACTTTAATAAAGTATAGCAATGGTTGGATGTGTAGCATGTTGTCAGCAGTAAACTGTAATGATATCCTTGAAGGTGTAGCTGAGCAGGCATGATGCATTAAAGCTGCAATTAGCAATGTTGTATTGTTTTCACCAGTGTTTATTCCAATTGTGTTTTGTTTGCCCATGTGCTACTTGGCTGATGTGTGTAGTTGTGTCAGCATGTGTTATACAGTGGACAGTAAGTGTGGGGTGTGTGCGGCACAGGTTTGCAGGTGTACATTTGTGAACATGGTGGAGGTGCACTGTCTGCATGTACATGCATATTGGACACATGGGCAAGGTGACATGCCCTGTATTGGCCAGTGTTAACACTCCATAGTTTCTATTGGTGGCCAGTATGCATTGTACTACACACATTTTGGAACTTGATTACACATATGTGTGTATGACACGGGTTGACACTGTGCTGTGGGTGATGCTGTTTTTGCTATCTGTCATTGGTTTGCATTACTAAGGTTAACACTGTCCCAGCTGCATAATCCTTTAGTAATGCACACTGTTCACCTACAGGGTTGTATAGACCATGCTCTCACAAACACAAGAGATTCTCACTTATACAGTAAAAGTGCATTAGTCTCACAGACCCCTGCCATAAACTAAATATATAATAGAAGGTGTGAAGTTGTACCAAAAAAGAGTTACATACCAAGAAGGGATAACCTCTCTGGTCAATATCATTTGGAAAATACAATCCCTGAATAAACATACAAGGTAAGCTTCAAAATACAAAATGGCAAGGATTCCAAAGACAACACTAAAGCTTTCTTTAGTGTTGTTTATAATCTACAGGGGAAATCTCAGATTGGGTCACAGTTAATGTAAATGGTCACAAAGTACACTTATCTGACTGACATTACCAATTCCTTGTCAGACAGTTTGAATGCGGATTTCACCACCCTGTCATTACACAAGGGCCCCATTTCCAGACCTGAAGAATGTAAAACCTGATGATTCACATCATTCACTCTAGTTAAAACATCTCTTTACCACAGTCCAAACCACAGTGGCAACGGTACTGGACAGTGTCCCTGGTTGTGTCATACACAAGCTGACATATGAAGCCACCACTCACCTAAACACTCTGTCCAGATGCAGCCTCTATACAGGTTACATACTTATCAAATGATGCATGGTAATGGTGTTCACAGTCCACAAGGGTTGAGCTACAACGTCTTCTTCTTCTTCCCCTTTTGGATACTCCCATTAGGGGTCACCACAGTAGATCATCTGTTTCCATTTCTTCCTGCCCCCTGCATCTTGCACTGTCACACCATCCACCTGCATGTCCTCTCTCACCACTGCCATAAACTTCATCTTAGGCATTCCTCTTTTCTTGTTACCTGTCGGCTTCATCCTTAGCATCTATTTCACAATATACTCTGCACCCCTCCTCAGCACATGTACAAATAAACTTAATCCTGCCTATCTGGCTTGGTCTACTAACCTTCAAACCTGGCCTGACCCTCTAATATACTTATTCTTAAACCTGTCCACCCTCATCACACCCAGTGCAAATGTTAACATAAATTGATTAAGGGTAGAACTACAGCAGGTCCAGGAAACTCTCACCCTATAAGCCAGACAAATGTTATCTGGAAGGCTATGGAGCACAGCATTATGGAACCCATTAACAGAGACATTATGAACCTGCAAACACTGCACCATACCCACTTAGGTTCTCTAAAGGTCAGATCATGGCTCCTACACCTAGTAGACTTCAAGGCAGTTAACAAGGCTATAGGTGAGGGAGGGGAGGTCAGCACAGCCAAGCTATAGCTCACCAGCAATTCATACCTATCCCACATTCTGGTATTATACATACCCTCAACAGACTGACCATAAACAATTGTTAGATGATGGCTTGACAACTGACGCACAGATGTAGGACACAGAGTAACATTTGCAGCCTCCATGTACTATTCTATGCCAGTAACAAGTGGTATTCACCTGCACTCAGTCCTGGGACCACTCCTGTTTGGCATATAGCTTTCTTAGGTACAAGCTGTGAGAGATGTACTTATATAGCCAAACTGGAAGCAAAGCTCTCTTCACAAAAGACTGGCCTAGACAGTCAAGAGGAGAAGGTAAACACTTGCACCGCACCACACTCATCACATAGTCCCTCAAAACCTACATCACCAAAACACACACACAGAGAAGCACAAAACACACACCTACATTCACGGAGGCTCTCAGTACAAATCTGCCCAAACAACACAGACCTCCAAAGCAGAAATGAAAGCAACCTCCACCCCCCAATACAACCCAAATGACACATAGCCCACATACTCAGTGTGCCACTCAACTACAGCCCATAAGGCATAACATAGTCAACACTCTAGTTATAGGTGACTCTATAGTCAGGCACACTGATGTTCCACTCACCAGGCTAAACAAGGAAAAAGTTACTGTCAGCTGCCTGTCAGGTGCCAGGATCTGCCACATAATGCAAACACTCAGGTCACTCCACAACAAGTACAAATATGACTCTGTCATTGTCCATGTTGGTGTGAATGAGCTGAGACGTACTTCCCTGGATTACATGAAAAGAGACATGGAGGAACTCTTGATCTTGTAGCCCAGGCTGATATGAACTTAACCTGAGTAGCATCTTGCCATCACCCAGAGTGACACCACAGTACAAGGACAAAATGATTGACTTTAACAATTGGCTAAGCTTCTGGTGTCATTCTAAGGGACTCCAGTATCCGTCTGCCTGAGATGACATGATCGACAGACCACGCTGCTTTGCCAGAGATGGCCTGCACTTGTCGCCCTTGGGATTCCAGATACTGGCAAAAGCTCTTGCCACCCCTATAGTGCCTTTTTTAGGCAAGGTTCAAATGACAAATTCACCACCGTAACAGGTACAATCAAGCAAAATCTGAGGGTAATGCTACTCAATGCTAGAAGTCTAAACCTCAAAATGCACTCACTCGAGGCGCTCCTT
This sequence comes from Protopterus annectens, assembly GCF_019279795.1. Classification (NCBI taxonomy): domain Eukaryota; kingdom Metazoa; phylum Chordata; order Ceratodontiformes; family Protopteridae; genus Protopterus; species Protopterus annectens. Next base: position 1,527,641,165 of record NC_056737.1, on the reverse strand, counting down.
AAAATGGAGAACATTGACATCTGTGCAGTGACAGTGACCTGGTTAAAAGCTCTAGCGTGCACCCCTGCATTACCAGGCTATAATTCATACCACACCTTTTGGCCACCAAACCCAGACCAAAACACTAAAGGTGGAGGTGTGTCCATATTCATTAAGGATAGCCACACCTCCAAGCTAGTGGCTCAGCATAATGCATCCGAGATTATCCAAGTTCAACTAACTCTTTGCAAAACCGCAATCCAGATTGTAGCTTGCTACAGACCCCCCACCATGCCCCAGGATTCCCACTCCTCTTTTCTTGATACACTGAAAAATATTAAGGTACAACCCAACACTCTAATAATGGGTGATTTTAACTACCCTACCATTAACTGGGAAAACTACTCGTGTACCAACTCTTTTGCTCAACATTTTCTGGAAATCATCAATTCCAATACCTTGGATCAACTTATCCACACCCCCACCAGGGGCAGCAATATCCTAGACCTGGTCATCACAAACATGGGTGACCGGTGTTCCACACCAGAGGTCAGCTCCTCGTTGGTCAGATCCGACCACAAGCTAATCACCATAGACATCCTCATCCCGCTCCCACCCTCATTAGGAAAACAACCGTAAAACATTTCTCCAAAGCCTACTTCACTCTTCTTAAGACAGAAGTGGCAAACTTAATGACACCCATGCAGATGGACAATAGAGGTATGACTGCTGAATCCTACACAAATGCACTTTATAAGCACTTACACGAGTGCATGGATCGTGCTATCCCTAACAGAACCAAGATGCTATCCTCCAAAAAAAGGAAGCCAATGTGGTGGTTTCTGCCATAAACAAACTGCACAACAGAAGGAAGAAACTGCTGCAAAAGAGGGTAAAACCCATGAGTGGAGGAGCTCCCTGGTCAGCCTCAGTAAGAAGCTGTGATCCCCGATAAAATCCTCCAAAGCTAGTTACGAAAACAAAATTGCCACTGATTCTAAAGACAGCCACAAAGCATTCTATAGCTATGTCAAAAATCTCAATGGCAACACTCAGATCAGAGCTGTTGGATATGCTCCACTTAAAGAAATTCTAATCTCTCCGAGCTTCAGCCCCAAAACCCGGACCAAAATACAAAAGGAGGGGGTGTATCCATTTTCATAAAGGATACCCACACCTCCAGGTTAGTGGCACAGCAGGAGGCCTCGGAGACCATCCAAGTGCAACTAACAGTGGGCAAAGCTGTGTGGAACACCGGTCACTCAGGACAAACCAAACCCCATAACCAACACAAATAACCACAAAGTGAGCTAAATGCTACTCATTGCCAGAAGTCTCAGCCTTCAGATGCACACACTCAAGGCACTTCTCAGTATGGAGAATATTGATATCTGTGCAGTAACAGAAACCTAGTTCAAGGCTCCAGAGAGTACACCAGCACTACCAGGATACTACTCATTCCATACCTTTCAGCATCAGAACCTGGATCATAGCGCACTGTATCTATATTATAACATGACCCCTCCAAAACGTGCACGCTGATTGGCCAGCGTGCACATTGTAAATCGAGTTATACTAATAGAAAAAGGTCCGGTCGCCCGGACTTTTTTCCATTAGTATAACTCTACTTTTAAAACACTGTCTTGCTATGTTAAATGGGTTTAACATAGCGAGACAGCTTTAAAATAAGCAACGGAGATCTCCGTTGCTTATTTTAAAGCTGTCTCGCTATGCTAAACCCATTTAACATAGCGAGACAGGTTTTAAAAAAAAAAGCAATGGAGAAAGCAAGATCTCCGTTGCTTTTTTATTTCATATGTTAAATGGGTTTAACATAGCGAGACAGTTTAAAATAAGCAACGGACATCTCCGTTGCTTATTTTAAAACTGTCTCACTATGTTAAACCCATTTAACATAGCGAAACAGTAAAAAAAGCAACGGAGATCTTGCTTTCTCTGTTGCTTTTGCCCACAGCTCTGATGTACTGCGCAGGCGTGCAGTACATCAGAACTGCCGTGGATGCCAGACATCTGTGGAAGGGCAGTAAACAGGCATTATACTATGCCATTATTTAAGAAAAGTAATAGTTTCTTTTCTTAAATAATGTCATGGTATAATAGCAATAACCCACTTCTGGGTGTGGGTAATGCTGTATTTACCCACGGTTGGCTTTGTTTGGTCCTCGGCTTGCCCGGGACCAAACCACGCCAACCGTGGGTAAATCCAGCATTACCCACACCCAGGCGTGGGTTATTGCTATATTCATCAAGGATACCTACACACCTCTCTACATGCTCTCTACAGGATATGTACCCATAGAATGTTGCACAGCAAGGCTCTTCCCACTCCACAGGGGTGGGGCCACAAAAGACCCTTGGCATTCACGCTCTATGAACCTGATGAGTTGGATCTGCAAGGCAATGGAGCCAATCATAATGGAAGTCAACAATAAAGACATTGGGAACCTTCACATAGTTGAGCACACCCAGTTTGGCTTTGTCAAATGCAGATCACACCTCCTGAACTGGGTGGATTTCTTTGAGACAGTTACCCAGGCTACAGTTGACTGAAATGAGCTCCACACAGCCTACCTATACCTTGCTAAGGCCTTTGACACCATTCCCCAGTCAGGTATGATAGATGAACTCACCAACCTGGGCATGAATCCATACATCACAAGATGGATTACAAACTGGATCACAGATCCTACAAATAAAGAGTTGCTGGCTACATGTCAGACTCTACACCAGTAACAACTGGTGTCCCCCAGGGTTCAGTCCTGGGGTCCCTCCTGTTTTGTATAGACTTATCAAAAGTACATGCCAACACAGAAGGGTTGTGGTTGACTACGTTTGCTGGGAACTGTAAAGTGTTTGCCATAATAGATTCCCTGGATGACACAAATATTCTCCAGAAAGGACTCTGTGAGACAGATGTGTGGTGTCAGAATCATGGCCTGAAACTCAGTGTGGAAGAATGCATAGTAATCCCCTTTGGTGAAAACAAAGTACCCACAAACTACCACATAGGTGTTACCCCCTTAAAACTGACAAGGTAATATGGGATCTGGGGACACAAGTAGATAGTCATCTTTCCTTTGACAACCACGTTGCCATAGTGATTGGGAAATCCTATGTGGCCCACCTAATCAACAAAGGGTTTACATCAGGATCAAAAGAGGTAGTGGTGGCCCTCTACTCTTAAGTCATCAGTCCCATTATTGAGTACAATGCACCATTTTGGTGTACTCAACTAAACATATCCAGCAGCTGTAGAGACCACATAGGTACCTCACCAAGAGGATTACTGGCCTCAAACAGTTGTGTTATGCAACACAACTGGCAAAACTAAATCTGTTCTCCGTTGCGTACCGCCTACTCAGAGGCACACTCTGCCTAACATACAGAGCCATGTCCAACACATAACTGTTGAACATGCTCCATCTACGGATAACAAAATTGAGTCACACTACACACTCCAGGGATATGAACCTCATCACAACAACAAATACAACATGCTGGTGGGATAGAGTACCATCCCAGACACTTGCCTTACTGGTGAATAGAGTCCCAATGTACATCAGACAGAGCCCCTCGCTGACACTCTTCAATAGGAACCTTGATGAGTGGATGGGAAACAGACAATTCACGCCAGGCATTACATCAGCAGCCTCACTAGAAAGGGGCTTAGGGTACTAACGATTAGAACTAGGGCTTGAGAGACTACCCAATGGGGTGGTGAAAGCTGCACAACTTGCCTAGGCTAATATATGCCTTCGTGAAGATAGTCTACTACATACCTATGAACCTATGTGACAGGTACATGTCTACAGATAGTAGATGTGTACTTCATCGTACAGTCATGTTGTACAGCAGGCACATGGACCACATACACTGTAATGCTTACAGATACTGGTGGCTGTTATGTACAGTGGGTGAGATGTGCACCTCATGTCTTTTGCGCCATTGGGATGTGTGCTGGGTGGGACAGTCCTGGATAGCTCCCTGTTATGGTCACCCTCTTACACACATCTCTGCCCATCCATCTTTGGTTTATTATACTGTGTTCCTCCATATATATATATATATATATATATATATATATATATATATATAGGTACATAGGTAGGTAATAGGCTATCTGCCTGAAGGCATATATTAGTATGGCCAGAGTGTGCAGCTATCACCACACATGGGGTTAGTTCCCTAGGCCTCTGTGTAGTAGAGCTGATGAAGTGATCCATGGTGTGACAGTTCAGTTTCACATACACTCATCAAGGCTCCTCTGGAAGAGTGTCAGTTAGAAACTCAGCTTAATGTAGGTTGGGAGCCTGTTCTAAAGAAAGGGAAGTCTGTGAGTTAGTAATGTATCCCTCCAACATGTTCTATTTATTGCTGTGATGATGATATCCCTAGAGCATGTGGCACAGTGAGCTTGGGTTTACTTCAGATAGCGCATGTACATCAGTTCCGCATTGGACATGGACCTGTCTGTTGGGCAGAGATCGCCTGAGTAGACAGTATGCAACAGAGTACAGATTGAGTTAAATTCAGTCTTGTTGCATGGGGCAACTGTTTGAGGCCAGTAATCCTCTTGTTGAGGTACTTCAGTGGTCTTTCCAGCTGCTGAAGGTGCCTAGTCAGATTCATCGCAAGTGTGCCATGATACTCTCTGATGGGTCTGATGACTGATGAGTAGAGGGAACCTCCTTTGACCTACATGCAAAGACCTTGGCAATTTGTGAGAATGCATAGCAAGATTTTCTAACCACTTTGTGAATGTGTTTCTGGAAGTAGAGATGACTATCCACATGTGTCCATAGAACCCTTATTATTACCTCCATATTTAGGGTGTTGGCACCTATGTGGTATTTGTATGACTGTAGCTCGAGGCCATAATTTTGACACCACATCTGTCTGACTGAGACCCTTTTTAAGGATGTCTATGTTGTCCCAAACATCGATTATGACAACCTTTTTGCAGTCATCCACAAACTTTGCTAAACATAGCCCTCGTGTGTTTGACTGTATTTCTGAAAAGTATACACCAAACAGGAGGGGTCCCAGGACTGAGCTATGGGGGACAGCAGTTGTTACCAGCTTGAACAGAAGACCACAGTTCTTACCTTGTGGGATCTATCTGTGCCCCAGTTGGCAATCCATCAGATGACATATGTGTTTATGCACAGGTTGTTGATTTTGTGGATATGACATGTGTGTGGGATGTTGGAAAAGGGCTTTTGAAGGTCTATGTAGGCCATGTGGAGCTAATTTCATTGATGTATGTCCTGGGTGACTGCCTTGAAAGCTGTCTAGCAAGTTTAGGAACCATGATCTGCCCCTGACCAAACCAAAATGGGTAGGGTTGGTTGTTTGTAGGCTCCCAATAGCTCTGTTTATGAGTTCCATAATGATGGACTCCATGGCCTTGCAGATCAGGCTTATAAGCCAATAATTACCATGGTATGTTGTGCACCAACACTTGTGGAGTGTGCCAAACATTGCTGTAACCCATTCAACAGTTTCATATCCTGTACGGAGGGTAAGTTTCAACAGACTGTTCAGGTGCAGGGTCTGTTTGTTTTGGAGTTCACATTTGACACAGCCAGGGAAACCATGTCATCCCATAGACGCCGTGTTTTTAGGTTTGGATAGAGTTGTTTAACCATTTTATATGTGATTTCTGGGTTTTCACAATCTCCAGGTATGGTAATGGGCCCTTTTGTCAGTGAGAGGAGGGTAAATATGTATGAACCTGTCTAACAAGATGTTGGCAATGTCACTCATGTACATGTATTCATTTACACTTTGCACTGACTTAGAACATATATGAGTTTACACTGATGTTTATGACATAGCGAAAGAAAGTTTCATGGTTCTCTATGGACTCTTTGGCAATATTTTTGGGAGAACATGGCTTGGATAATGTTAGGAGTGCTCATTGTTTCTTGATGATACTGATCGGAGATTTATTGATCTTCTATGGATTTTCACTTTCTTTGAACAACTTACTTGTAGTACATAGTTTGATTATGACAGGAGTCCAATATATTATATGGGTCTGTTTTCATATCACTGTGTGTGCAAGGCAGGATTGGTGAATAGTGACAAGTGTCTGGAGTAAGAACTGCAACTGGCAGATATGTGTGGCCCACTGCTGTACTCAAACATGGCCTAAGTGTGTGAGCATGCCCAGTATGACCTTTCAGTATGTTGTTGACTGACATTTGCTTTGTTTGTTTACGTGTGTGAGCATGCCCAGTTACTGACTGAAATTTGCTAAATTTGTTTAAGTGTGTGAGCATGCCCACTATGGGCATATATACTATGTGTGTGTGAAAAATCAAGTTGGTTTTTACTTCAGGGCTCACCTTTGTGTTGTACATTGACAGGAAGCATGCTGTGCCTGCAGATCTTCCATGAGTCAATTTGCAGAGACTTATCAACATTTCTACATAGGGGGGGACAGCTGTTATTTGTACATTTCTACCTGGGGGGGCACAACTGATTGTTACTGTGGGTGTACATAGGATGTGGGGTACACATGACACTTATACACATTTGCTAGGCCTGCACTGCTATGTCAGGTACTCCATTTCAGTCTGTACTGTTGCCTATTGTACTGGCTTGAGGCATACCACTGTACTACAGACCTTAGCTTCCAATTACATGCATATTAGTTTGTGACTTCTTAGCCTATCCAACCCACATCACACTGCCTGGCCTGCTGTTATCTGTCTGCATAGGCCTGGGGGGGAGGTTACTCATATGCCTCTTCAGAGGGCATTATACAGCATTTGTTTGTGTTTGTGTTTGTCTACAATTGTCCTGCTGGCTGTGACTGTTAGGTATGTGACCCCCACAACTGGTATGTGTGAGTGATTTAAGTTGTGTCTGTGCCAGTAAAATGTTGTCATGGCTTAGTGGATCAGTATTGTGACTATAGTGCACAGTATCCTGAGTTTGAGCCCTGTCGCCGCTTTTTATTTTCCTGCTGGGCAGACCTGACTGGTTAAGGAACAGTAAAGCAGGTGTGAGCGTGTTTACCTGACTTTGCTCAACTTTGCCCGACTTTGCCCAACATTGCCCAACGTTACCCAACGTTACGCTGGTTAGTGTGGTGCGCAGATATGCACAATTATATTTAAATATGCTCAATACTTTTTTAAGCAGTGCTTTATATTGCTTAAAAAGGGCACTCATGCCTCAGGTGGTGCTGCAGGGCTGCCTATGTTGGATGCACATAGTACACTCCCTATACATGTTTGAAAACAGGTAGTGTCAAGTTAGGCATCCCTTTTACTGTATGCGCGAGTCAGAGAGAGGTGTCATTTCCAGGGTTCCTACAGAGTCAGTGTATGTGTTATGTGTTGCCTCTTTGCCAAGGCCAGGGCATACTGGGCATGCCTCCTTCTGCCAACTGGGGTAGACTCAGGTTGTTCCTCCTCCTTCGAGTCACGCTGTGCCTGTGCAGGCCTTGGCAATGGTGGGGGGCTGTTTGGCCCTGCCCCATGCTGTTCCTGCTGCAGCTGTTTCTGCAGGATCATATTGTGTAGCATGACATATACCATGACAATTTGGGTACATGTAGTTAGTGAGTACTGCAAGGCTCCATCAGATGTGTCCAGGCACGGAACTGTGACTTGAGCATCCCAAACACACGCTCAATTATGTTTCTTGTTTGTGCGTGTGCCTCATTATGGAGTTCTTGTTTGGGTATGTGTGCATTTCTGATGGGTTTCATCAGCCACAGCTCCAGTGTGTATCCAGCATCCCCCACTAGGTGACCGTGTGGGATGTCCCCTTTGGCAAATCTCTGGTACAGCTGTGTCAGATGCCAGATGTGGGAATCATGATAGCTTCTAGGGCAGCCAGCACACAAATTCATTATTGTGCCCTGAATATTGCACATGACCTGGCAGTTGATGGGGGGAAGCCCTTGTGGTTGATGTAGACCCTACTCCACTCACCAGGTTGTGCATGCCCAGTATGACCTTTCAGTATGTTGTTGACTGACTTTTGCTTGATATTTGTATATTTAATAATGCATTTGGTGCAATGAAATCTGAGGTGTGCAGATACAGTCATATAAGTAGCTGTAAATGAATGTCCTGTGTGTGTGTGTGTGTGTGTGTGTGTGTGTGTGTGTGTGTGTGTGTGTGTGTGTGTGTGTGTGTGTGTGTGTGTATGTGTATGTGTGTGTATGTGTGTGTGTGTGTGTGTGTGTGTGTGTGTGTGTGTGTGTGTGTGTGTGCATGCGCATATAACTCCCTGTACATACAAAGGGGGAGTAGGTACTCTCACCTGTCTCTGATCTTGAATGTTTATGAATTTTTGCCTCATATTTTGCTCTGCTCAGTATAAAGTTTGCATTTTGTCTGACAACTCAGTGAGCATTTCAGTCAGTAAATAATGATGAAAGATATTAAAGTGCCAGGCATAATAGCCTTCAAAAAGCATACTAATGCAAAGACTGTTATTCTGACAAGTTTCTAATTGTATAAAGGCAGCAACTGTCACTGATTTTGGTCCTTAATCCACCATTACGTTTAACTTTTTCCTTGATTTTTCTTGGGTTAAGAGGTTGAGAGATATGCGTGTGTGTGTGTGTGGGGGGGGGGGGCAGTGACATTCTCACTGTATTCTGTGTGCAAAGGTGATAAATTCCTGTGTGGCAGTTACTTATGTATTTATGCATTCTTTGATCACAGTCAAAAATATGACGTATACAGTCACAGTTAAACAAGTGGCTGTAATGATGGTTACATGTGTGTACATGTATGTATCTGTGTGGATGTATGGATGGGATAAAATAAATTACAGTGACCAGATGGTATTATATTATTATATCTGATATCTGAGGTACATACAGTCAATAAAGGTGGCTTTAGTTGGTAGGTTCAGGAGCTGTTTGTGGATGAAAACGATTGACTTTGCTAACATTTGTTCACGTTAAGTAGTCATTCTTATGTTTTTTCAGAAGTAGTGTGCATTTATGTGAAACCAGCTGGAATACTTTACTATACCTGTTTTAACAAAATCAGCTGAGGTGTGCACAAATAATAAACTGTAACTGATGAGTTTAGGAAATGTATGTGATGAAAATGACAGCACGTGTGTGTGTGTGTGTGGGGGGGGGTGAAATGGTTGATATGTATCTAAAAGTAGCAAGTTGACAATATTTTTTTCACTTTCACTCATAGTATCACATCAGCATTATACAGAATAAGTGGCTATCTGTGGAAGTCGGAGCAGAATGTATGAGATAGCAACTGATTATTGCCAGAGTTTCACAATGAGTAATATCACCATTTAAGAATGCATGATTCTCTGGTTGAGTTTTTGGCTGTGATTCCATCTGTGAGGTACTCCCTGCATGTACCCCTTCTGTTTCTGTGTTTCATCCACATACTTTGTTTTTTTGTTTCTTCTCCTAGATCCAAAGCTGTATAATAGGAGTCTCTAGCCATTTGTGTTTTTACTCTCAACCCATTCTAACACCAGAGGGGTGCACAAAAGGTAACTATCTTTTTTTGAAGGGGTAGGAAGGTATGCAGTATTCCTAGATATGATGTATATATCCTTGCAATCACTTGTTTTCTCAGTTAAAGCCACTTATCCAGACACTGTGTTTCCAGTTAGCCTACTATGTTACTGGCTTTGAAAATTAAGCTTCAGACACACATTATTTTTGTTGAGAGAAATCATAACTGAAGTTCTGTCCTTACTCATGAATTTTTGTTTAGACAATAGTTAGATCAAATGGTTGTAAAATCGCTCTGAGATATACCTGACAGCCTCCAGAACCTTATTACAGCTGACTTCTATTATGTCCACAGAACTGATTTTAGTGGTGTCTTGGCTCATTAGGGTGTGCTAAAAGAATCTGGGGAGCTAAAATGTTGGACAGACAGTGAAGAAAAAAGAAATAAATAATCCATCTGGATGGTGTGTGGTAGGATGTTGGGTAACAAGGGCGGAAAAGAGATGTGCAGGTGGGACAAGTGTACATCAGTGGGCCCATGGAGTAAGACAGGTCTTGTTGATTACAGTGAACATATGATATATATATATATATATATATATATATATATATATATATATATATATATATATATATATATATATATATATATATATATCAAATGGATCCACTTCAGCAGCTCAAAGTTCAAAACTTTGAACTTCAAATTGCCGGGACCAGAAGATCGAAGTTTTGGTAAATTTTGAACATTTTGAATGGCGATCGCTGTACAGAGTGGAATGGGATACTTACCATTTTCCTCACTATAGTGCGATCTTGGAGTTGATATAATTATTTTTCACGGGGTGTGGGGGTGCAGGAGTGCTTGCCTCCCTGCAAAAATGTAAAAAAAAATTGTTTTTAGTTTTTTTATTTCTTTTTCAAAACTTCAAAACGTTGATCTTCTGGTCTTGGCCGTTTGAAGTTCAAAGTTTTGAAACCTCAGGCTTTAGAAGTAGATCCATACATATACACACACACACACACACACACATTATATATATATATATATATATATATATATATATATATATATATATATATATATATATATATATATACATATACATATACAGATATAGATATATAGATACAGACATAAATATATAAATGCTATACTATACTGAGCGAGTACATACTTGGACAATCTGTGGATGAAAGTAAATGACACCATCTGTTGTTTGATCACAGGTATTTATTATTGATCTGCTGTAATACAGCCCCACCCAATTTCATTTGCACCACCCATTCAGTTACTTTCTGCAGCACCCCTTGACTTGAAGTCACCAGCCATCAGCCACCACTGTACCATGCTACATGCTAATATAAAAAAGAAGCTATAGGAGCTCCAAACTAACCTATGGGTAAGTGGAAAGCAAACTGATTTAGAGGCAGGACTCATACAGTTAAGAGTAGATAGAGCATCCTCTGTGAACATGAAGGATATAAGTGGGGTTCCATAGACATCCATGCTGGGATCTCTGCTGTACAACATCCACTTCTTTGATCTCCACTTATCAGGTAAAGATCTCTGGTTAACAAAGCTTGTGGATGATTGTAAACTGGGAGTCATTGTCATGACCCCTCTGACAAACATGCACTTCAATAGGAGTTTACAGTTGTCAATAGCTGGTGCAATAAACAATGGCTCAAGTTTAATGCGAAAAGGGCAACATTATGGCATTTTGTAATCACTCACTAGCTCTGGCTTATAACATACATAACACAACACTTCATAATGAAAATATCCAGTGAGACCTAAGTGCTTGGGTAAATAGCTCCCTTACATTTGGCCATCACGTTGCAATAGTGCTTAAGAAATCCTTTTACCTTGCACAGCTCATTGCAGAAAGTATTTCTGCTAGATATAAAGAAGTCCTTACTTCCTTATAATCTGTACTAATAAGACCATCATCGAGTACAGCACCCCCTTTGTGATGTACCTTACTAAGAATATCAGGAAATTGGAAAGACCCCAGAGGTTTATAACTAAAAAGATATGGGGATCAAAAGACCTAACAACCAAGTAATACTGGAGGCTTAGTCCCTATTCTGTTTTATAAAAAAAACAAAAAAACAAGTAATCTCCGTGGTATCCCTGAAGTCTCAAAAAAAAAACACTAAACAAGTGTAGTGGGTCCAAAAACAAAACAGTTCATATATCTCTAGTTAATCACTGTATATTAATCAAATCAGACAAAAGTAGTAGAAGTGGACGAGTTTAAGTTTGCTACTTCTACTACTATTGTCTGATCTGATTAATACACAGTGATTAACTAGAGATATATGGATTGAAAATCTTCCACACAGTGACGTTTCTTACACTGTTTTATTCTGTTTTATACTGACTTCTTAGGATGATCTGTGTTTTACTTATATTTCTATAAGGGATGTAGTAGTCTAGGGACTCTTTTAAATCTCAGTGTATCAAACCATCCAGCTAACACTAGGGTCAGATCTGAGCCTCCTCCAACAAATATATAGGACAACATATAGAATTGTCACACAGCACCTACCCTTACTCTGGAACAAACTTCCTCTCCAAGTTAAGCAGCATGACACATTGTCTGATTTTAAAAAGAAGCCCAACAATTGCATAGGCATGCAAGAATCCATACATACTCTAGCACTCACAGTAGCAAATCACACACAAATAGGCACACACAGACATACACAAGATGCAGACACACACAAACACAGATACATACATAGAAACACACTCTTAGTGTTCACAATAGCCATTCACAAACAGAAACTGACAGACACACACACACACACACACACACACACACACACACACACACACACACTTATGCTAGCACTCACAATAAACATCAGACACACACAAACACACACATACTGTAGCGGTGCACACATTCTCAGAGAAAGAGTGAAATACATATACTTCTTCAACTCCATCAGCTGTCTGGGCAGGCTGAAATTTTTAATTCACCCTGAAAAGATTCCTGTAATTAGAAGGCTTAAGTATGTGCTACAACAATGTTGTCGGCATTTACCACCTTTGGTACAGTGTGCTCTGAATTTACATAGTTTGGGTGTCTATACATTTAAAACTACACAAGTACCATAACTAAGCACCATGACAGGAAGGTTATTTATGTAGACCCTTTCTATGCAGTACCATAGTTACAGTAGAGGGTCTATGAATCAGAACTGTCATGTAAATTATGTAACACAACTTCCACTCAAGATAGACAGATGGATAAACAAACAGACAAACAGACAGATATGCATACACATGTTACTGACAGTAATAGTGAATATTAAATAATTTCCCTTCAGAACAGCTTGTTACTGTTGTCAGAGAAACTCTAAAGGTCACCAGAAACTGAGATTATGAATGGAAAAATAACCTTTGTCCAAATGATCTGATTTTTTTTTGTTTGTTTTTTTCCAGAGTTGGATGGTCAACTGGGAAGCTGAATAAAATATGACAAAGTTAGCTCTTCATAGTACCAAAGTATGTTATAAGCACTGAAAGTCATTACAAAGCATCTTTAAAAATATTGATGTTCGGGCAGCTTTGTTGGTGTAGAGCAGCAAACACCTGACTATGACTCAGTCATCCAGAATTTAATTAGCACCTTTGGAACATGTAGAAGCTGACACAGGAAGAGGGGGAAGAGGGAGGAATGATGAGGCTTCACTGATCGCCTCTATTCAGTCGGAGTACCAGGGTGATGTGTTTGCATGATTGGGCAAGTGTCTGCAGCCTTGATGGAGACTTGTACAGAGGTCTGGCAAAGCACGTAAATAGGTTTACCATTTTGCTCTGCTCTGGGATGGAGTGCGGAATGATCCTTATCCATTCCAGTTTGTATGCAGTGGTCTATAAGGAGGATTACCAGCATGTATAGAGGGCAACATTTGAGAGTACTCCAGCTGGTCAAAGTATGATGGTTTTGACTTCATTACTTCTTTCCCTGATTTCAGGTAGTTCATAGCCAATGCCACCAAGTGGTATTACCACCTCATCCAATAAAGTGTTATCTATAGGTTAAACCCCTCCCCCAAGATGTGGTGACCCTGGGAGAAAACAAGCTACGTGGAAGCCTGAAGTCAGTGGAAACTGACAAAAATAAAATAAAAATAAAATGTGAGTGATTTTGGAGGCTGCAAAACACCATTGCAGATATTTAACATGTGCTACCAAATAATGTTATTAGTGTAGTTCAAGGAATCCCAGCGCAACCAAAAGGGAACCAGAAGCTACACAGAAAAAAAGTGTCATATGCAACAACAAACAAAGAGTATCCCTGGTTATTTGGAAAGGTAAAGAGCAAAAAGAAATTAGTATTCTTGTGGTAGCACCCTTGGTACTAATATCTTTCTTAGATATTCTATGGACACCATTATACTGGCTGTACACTTCAGCAGCCTGTTACTACTACATTACTGCTACTGCTCTAATTTTGGGTGAGTGTGAGCACACTATTGTTATAAAAAATGTTATCTATATTTTAGTTAATTATGATGCTATAATTTATTGCTCTCTCACATTGAATTTTAGGAACAGAATACTACTGCAAGTAGTAACAAAGAGTATCCCTGCTGGCTACTTTAATCAACAAACAGAAAGATGATTCCAAAGGTCTTTCTTTTATCCACAGACCCACAGTCACTGTTTGGAATCAGAATAATTGGATAAGATTTACTACCCATGAGATACCTAATGTAAACTAATAGTAAAGACTCCTTGCTGTAGTTACCACATTCCAGTTTCCTAACAGAGTTGTTCCTTTTCTTTCTTTTTAAGAAATATGATAATTGAGGTACTCCACTCAATCAAGGTTTCCATTCTAAAACTTCACTGAACAGCTAAAATTCCTTTTCCCATAATATGCCTCTGACCAAATAAATAACTGTTGCTGCTCCACAGATGCTCCTTTCTCACAGAAGTAGCACTGATTATAGATGCAGTCTTTGGATTCTCTAAGTGCTATTGTATCTTTTGAAATTATTTAGGATTTAAAAAGGATACAAGCCATTAGTTGCGTTGTAGTTAAAACTGCTATTTGTCGAGCTTCCCCTCCTATTACAGCTTGAATGAGCCTATACTCACCTTATAAGTACTCATATCAGACAGCTGCTGAGTTCACTTCTCAAATATCTATAGAGACTTCTAACATTTATTTTTTTTTACTTAGTGATTAGAATTACTGAAGATGAATCTAGCTTTGGAATAGTGAGACACTGATTGCTTCTAAAGCATTTCAGAAATGGGGGTTAGCCCATTCTGGACTGCCACACTATGTTCAGCTGTGTTACACTCGGCTACCTTACTCAGTCTCACCAACACCAATCTAATTTCCTTATAATAAGAGGGTACCACCTCCTTCCTCACCACACCAATCAAAAATGCAGCCCTCATACATCACTTCCTATCCAATCTACTCCAAAATGAGTTACAGCCACTATACAAAAATGTATTTGCTAATCATGTTCAATGCTAGAATGGAATTATCTTCAAACAAAATGTGACTTTTTAATATTAGACCAGTCCATAACCACCAGCAACAATTAATTATTAAAGAAAACTTTTATGAAAATACATATTCAAATGTGAAAAGCTTTAACCTTGTAATGTGTCAACATACATATAATCTTGCTATTCACTGAAAAGCCTTCCTTAACACTTTTACATTGTTATATCACATCAGTTAGTAATGTGCTACTTATAACAACATCTAATAACCATATCTATGTGAAATTTTCTAGTGTGAAAATATCGTTCTTAAGAATAAACTTATGTTTGCTTATTTACTTGATATAAGTAAAGATATTCTCCGGGATTCAATAACATCTACACTAACCATATACTAAGTGTACAGACAACACAGGCATAACTTACACCTTCTTCCTCCTAATTTTAGTTTTTCTATAGATTTCGTTGCAGCTTTAAATATTGACAGGGATTCGTAAAGGTTACCACAAAGTGTAGAGTACATGGACAATGCAATTTTTCTGAGTGACTCAAAAGCACAAAAAATGTGGTAGGGCTGTTCTTGAATAAATATTGAGTACACAGTGTGCACTTATTGTAGGCTTTATTGAATCTGAATTTTATAACAAATTAAAAAATCATTGCAAAAATCATACAGCCTTAGGATTTAGAATGTAAGGTGTGCATATACCTAGCACTGTATATAAGTATTTCTTATCATAATTCAAAGAAATACATTTTATTGACTTTAGAATATAAGCACATTTACATATGTGAAATGTTTCCATAAACAACATTTTTTGATTAATTGATAACCTTAGTAGGTATATGTTACATGTGGAAACCATTTTTGCAGTCATTCTTTTCTTTTCTCTTGGTATGCTATTATGAGAAACATACATCTTCTAGAGATTTTTTATTCATTTTAATAGTTCAAATAGTTTTAATAGCAGTCCATGTTTTCTTGAGAGTTTATAAAGCCAATAAAGTTCTTTGCTTCTGGGAAAATTCTCTCCCCTGAGATATGAACTTTTTTTCAGTCTTGTGGGGTATAATATATGTGCTTCAATGTTGTTTTTCTTTAAAAGTATTTTATTACTGACCAAAATGCCATTCATTCCTCTAATGTTTCGATGCATTATCATAGCCACATCTCATCACATACTGACCATTCTCAATGGAGACTTTTCAGTTTTTAGCATAATTTCTTTGTCAATGAAGGTCAAAAAACCTCACCATGATTGATCTTGGTGTGGCAATCAAATTTGGGTGTTTAAGTTTGCTCACTGCCCTATGTGCCCTTTTAATTTCATACAAGAAGGCTTCATGAAAATTCAGTAATTAAGATATCCAAGTTGTTAAAAAAGGCTACTATGTCTTTACCATCTGACTTTCTATCACTCTTTTCAAAGTCCTCCATCTTATCTAGTAACTATATATTTTATTTTATTAAAAATTCTGTTTGTGTTTTTTCTTCCTTCATCATTCCATCTGAGAAATCCACTGCTCTCACTTTTTCTTTTATGTGAGAATTTGTAGTCTTATTCATAAATGTTAACATTTCAGTTTGTTTTAAACTATTTTCTTGTAAGTAATCTTACTTTGACTGGAAACTATCAATTGTGAAGGTAGGTTCTTGTAATGAGGATAAAGCTTACTGAAATTCTTTCTTTAAAGTCTTTAAAGTCATTTCTGTGGTATTTGTTTAGAAGGAGCTAGTTTGTAAAATGGTCCAAAAGGCAAGTTTTGAGAGAATAAATTGACAGGATTTTTTTTTTCTTGTATAGTAAATTTCTAGATAAAAATCCTTAGTATTTCTTCCAAAGTTATTCAGTCCTGTTTCAGGTGCAATTCTTTTCACACTTCCTTGAATAATAGTAATAATAATAATAATAATAATAATAATAAACATCATCAACAGTTCAGAGAAATGGCGAGTGTGGAAGAGAGGTGAAGAAGAGAGTACAGGCAGAGTGGAGTGGGTGGAGAAGAGTGTCAGGAGTGATTTGTGACAGACTGGTACCAGTAAGAGTGAAAGGGAAGGTCTACAAGAGGGTAGTGAGAACAGCTATGTTATATGGGTTGGAGATTGTGGCATTGACAAAAAGGCAGGAGTCAGAGCTGGATGTGGCAGAGTTAACGATGTTAAGATTTGCACTAGGTGTGGCGAGGGTAGACAGGATTAGGAATAAGTATATTAGAGGGTCAGCCCAGGTTGGACGATTTGGAGACAGGATTAGGAATAAGTATATTAGAGGGTCAGCCCAGGTTGGACGATTTGTAGACAAAGCCAGAGAGGCGAGATTGTGCTGGTTTGGACATGTTCTGAGGAGAAATGCTACGTATATTGGGAAAAGGATGCTAAGGATGAAGCTGCCAGGTAAGAGGAAAAGAGGAAGGCCTAAGGTAAGGTTTATGGATTGTGGTGAGAGAGGACATGCAGGTAGTTGGTGTGACAGAGCAAGATGCAGAGGACAGGAAGAAATGGAAACAGATGATCTGCTGTGGCGACCCCTAATGGGAACAGCTGAAAGAAAAATAAGAAGAATGCCACAGACCTCCTCTCACTTGCTGTTACATACCAGCCATCTTGATTCTGACCCCTTTATGTTAATGTTATTAATGTCTCTTAGTAACCTATGTTTTGTCTGAGTAAACCTTATGATAATTTTGTGTTTTTTTTCTCCCTGTGCTCTCAGCCAGACAACCCTGTTAAAATGTAAATTAGTACATAAGTTGACAAATAAACAAACAGACAAACAGATAAATGCAAACACACATGCATAAATAAAATATCATTGGAGGTTACTACATGGGCAGCTGACTTTAATTGTAGATTATGGAATAAGAGTAAAGGCACTCTAGGTGAGGCATAGCTAAGATGCCACTACACAAAGGTGGCCCCACTTCAGATCCCAGAAGTTACAGACTCATCATCCTAAAGAGTCTATAATTTCTGGGATATGAGGTGCAGCCAGACGTTACAGGCCCATCAGCCTAACAAGTCTTACATGCAAACCCATGAAATGTATCACAACTGATCTAATTAACTACGATATAAAAATCTTCTCATACTCAGCTTGGCATTGTCAAGGTTCGATCTTGTCTAATGAATCTTGTAAACATCTTTGATAGGGTTACTCAGACTGTAGACTGTGGACAAGTACACACAGAGAACCTGCACCTCGTCAAGGTATCTGATACCATACAAGGGGTAGCTTGTGTTACTGGCTACCAGTCTGTAGCACCCCTCCCCAATTAAAAAAAAAAAAGAAAAGAAAATATTTTAGATGCGCACCAATTATGAAATTCAACCTTTTTTAAACTAAAAATAAAGGTGAACTTTCCAATTTTCTCCCTTCTTCCAGGTTCGGAACTCCATTTATGCATAGAGTTCTGATAATATCTGTAATAAAAAAATAATATAAATTTAAAAACAGCCTGGCATTACACTTATCCCATCAATGTGCCACTTGTTGATATGAGGAACATCACTTAATAACCATTGGTTCAGGCTTCCTCAGGTGACTGAGAAGACAGTCTGAGACTGAAAGTGAAACATAGGTTAAACAATGAGTAAGCATGATCACAGGAGCATTTTGTAATGGTTTTCTTTATCTTTTATTTCCTCTTTTAACTGCCATCATGTAAAAGGGCAAACACCATATTAAAATGGGCATGTGTGTGCATGTATGTATTTATATATGTATGTAAGTGTTTTTGATTTTGCAGATAAAAGCCATCTGAGTTTCAGACTTAATAATTTTAAAAAAGCATGTTAATACAAAGCCTGTCATTCTAGCAAGTTTCCTTTGTCCACCACTATTTTTTTTCAGTTTTTAATCTTTTTGTTTATTATTATTAAGAAAACAGATTGAGAGATGTGTGGGGAAAAGGTTGAGGTGGCTTTCACACTGTATTCGGACAGCAGTGATATAAGATAATACATTCCTGTGTGGTAGTTATTTGTATATTTAATAATCCATTTGGTGCAATGAAAAGCTGAGGTGTGCAGGGACAGTCATATACTGCAAGCAGTTGTAAATGAATGTCCTGTGTGTGTGTGTGTGTGTGTGTGTGTGTGTGTGTGTGTGTGTGTGTGTGTGTGTGTGTGTGTGTGTGTGTTCATTCGTGCATAACTCCATGTACATACATAGGGGGAGTAGGTACTCTCACCTGTTTCTGATTTTGAATAATATTTCTGAATTTTTTCCTCATATTTTGCTCTGTTAAGCATAAAGTTTACATTTTATCTGACAACTCAATGAGCATTGCAGTCAGTAAATAATGATGAAAGACATTAAAGTTATAGGCTTAACAGCCTTCAAATAGCATACCAATGCAAAGTCTGTTATTCTAGCAAGTTTCTAATTGTATAAAAGCAATAGCTGTCATTGATTCTGGTCCTGTACCCACAATTACTTTTAACTTCTTCCTTGATTATTCTTTGATTAAGAGGTTGAGAGACATGTGGGGGGCGGGCAGTGGCTTTCTCACTGTATTCATTATGCAAAGATGATAGATTCTTGTGAGGCAGTTACTTATGTATTTATGCATTCAGTTGATCTTAGTCAAATATATGAAGTATACAGTCACGGTTATAAAAGTGGCTGTAAGGATGGTTACATGTGTGTACATGCATGCATCTGTGTGGATGAATGGGTGGGATAAAATAAATTACAGTGACCCACTGTTATTTTTGTATTGCATTCTGACATCTGATGTGCATACAGTCAATAAAGGTGACTTTAGTTGGTAGGTTCAGGAGCTGTCTGTGGATGAAAATTATTGACTTTGTTGACATTTGTTCATGTTAAGTAGTCATTATTATGCCTTTTCAGAAATAGTGTGCATTTGTGTGAAGCTGGCTGGAATACTTTACTATACCTGTTTTAACAAAATCAACTGTAATGTACTCAATTAATAAACTGTAACTGATGAGTTTAGGGATTGTATATGATAAAAACGACTGCATGTGTGTGTTTGGGGGTAGGGGGCGAACTGGCTGCTATGTATCTAAAAGTAGCAAGTTGAGAATAATTTTTCACTTTCAATCATATTGTTACATCAGCATTGTACAGAATAAGTGGATAACTGTGGAAGTCTGGGCAGAATGTATGAGATAACTGATTATTGGTAGAGTTTCACATTGAGTAGTGTTATCATCTAAGAATGCTTGATTCTCTGGTTGAGTTTTTGGCTGTGATTCCATCTGTGAGGTACTCCCTTCATGTACCCCTTCTGTCTCTGTGTTTTACCCATGTATTTTTTTTCTTCTTCTCCCTGACCCACAGCTGTATAATACAAGCCTCTGGCCATTTGTATTTTTACTCTCATACCAGTCTAATACAAGAAGGGTGCACAGAAGGTAGCTATCTTTTTTTTTGAAGGAGTAGGAAGACATGCATTTTTCCTAGATAGGATGTATATATATCCTTGCAATCACTTGTTTTCTCAGTTAAAGTCTCTCAATCAGACACTATGTGTCCAGTGGACCTACTATGTTACTGGCTTTGAAAAATTAAGCTTTATACACAAATAATTTTTCTTGAAAGAAAAATATAAGACTGAAATTTCTGTCTTTACTCATGATTTTTTGTTTAGGCAATAGTTAGATCAAATGGTTGAAAACTTATCTGAGATATACCTGACAACATCTAGAACCCTGTCCCTGCTTACTTCCATTATGTCTACAAAACTCATTTCAGTGGTGTCTTGGGTCATTAGGGTATGCTTAAAGAATTTGGGGAGCTACAAAGTTGGACAGAGTGAAGAAACAAGAAATAATTAATCTGTCTGGATAGTGTGTGGCCAAGATGTTGGGTAACAGGGGAGAACACTGGAGATGTGCAGGTGGGACTAGTTTACATCAACAGGCCCATGAAGTAAGACTGGCCTTGCTGATTACAGTGAGATATCTGAGATTTATGTATATCTAGATCTAGATTGTTGTCTGAACATAGATTTTTTTATCATGTTATGCAATACTTGTGATCTTTGCATAGATTTTTTTATCATGTTATGTAATACGTGTGATCTTTGCCTCTCCCTCTGTGCCACTGCTAGCACTCCTGGTGTATTAGAGCAACTTGGGGTCCTGTTTCATCTGGGTCCAGACCTTGCCTAACACGATATTGTGACCACATCTGCATCCCTACCAGACCCCCTACCTTTCCAGGAAGAACCTGATCTTTTTCTAAGTGGGCTGTTCCTTGAGCTGTTCCACAAGGCAGTATATTGTGACCACATCTGCATCCCTACCAGACCCCCTACCATTCCAGGAAGAACTTGATCTCTTTCTAAGTGGTCTGTTCCTCGAGTTGTCCTACAAGGCAGTATATTGTGACCACATCTGCATCCATACCAAACCCCCTACCTTTCCAGGAAGAACCTGATCTCTTTCTAAGCGGGCTGTTCCTTGAGCTGTTCCACAAGGCAGTATACTGTGACCACATCTGCATCCCTACCAGACCCCCTACCTTTCCAGGAAGAACCTGATCTCTTTCTAAGTGGGCTGTGCCTCGAGCTGTCTTACAAGGCAGTGTATGTACGCTAGCTAACTTTGTTTATTGTCTCGGCACTTGCTCGGGTGAACCCAACCCCAGTAGTTGCCTCATCACCAGACTGCTAGCACCCCTTTGACTCTACCTACTTTCTTCCTTCCCCGTGTACTCCTTTGTCTGCCATGTTACCTGCATCAACTGACCATCTTTTTGCCCTGCTCTCCCACCTTCTACACTATATACCTCTGGAAACCTCCTCTCCTGCCCTGGTTACCTCTTTCTTACTCTGTCGCTGTATTTTCTCTCCATCTCCACCCCCCCAGTCCTATACCTGCCACTGCTTATTCCACCCCTCAGACACCCTGCATCACTGTCCTACTTACCAGGTACATCTTTTTCCTACTACTTCTTTCCCCTCTCCCATCTCTCCCCTTCTAACCCCTACTGCAGATACCTATGGCCAACACTCTGTTGACTATCTGCTGATTGATTGATTTTGCTCACTCCCTAGCTCATCTGTACCTCTCTACACTCACTTCTAGTACAAATTCTACAGTCTGCCTTACCTGATTGATTGTCTCTGGAGGCCCCTGTAAACTGTATTTGACTCAACCCGCTCTGTTCAACCCTCGCTACACTTGAGCTCACTTCGCTCCCCTACCCCTATTCCCACCCACCCCATTCTCATTTGATTTTTACCTAGCCTAAGTACTTACCCCTCCCAAGCAACCAATCCCCTTCACCTCCCACAATCCCCTGCTCAACCTCACTTCTGCTTCTCCCAGGAAGCAACTCCTTCCCTCTACTTTCATCTATTCCCACCCCCTTCAAACTCCCGCACCACAGTGAAATACCTTAAACTCATTCTCATCTATTTCTCCCTTCTCAATCTCCTATTTCTATCCTACAACTTTACCACCTTAAAATCAAGTCCAGTCTCACAATTCAAATCACCCACTCTACCACACTCTTGCCTCACAAAATATCATTCTTACAGCAACATAGGCCCTGGCCTTTTCACTCACACAACCTCTCTTCTTTTACCCTTCAAACTCCTGCACACCCACCAAGCCAAAGCCTCACTTCCAACATACCTCTCAACTAGAAACAAACTCACTTTCCATCTACTTCACTCCATCACTCACATCAAACTTCTGACATCCACCCCAACCCAGGACCCATAAGCTGTAACCCACAGCACACACAAACACACCCCACATCCTCTCCTTCCTATTCTCACTTACATCCCCTCCCTCCCTTCCAAAAATCAGCCAAATCAGACCTACTCCTTTTAAATCTCCACCTACATAGTATTCTAAACAAGACCAATGACCTACAAGCTACACTATTCCACTGCTCTCCAGATATAGTAGTGTTAACTGAAACCTGGCTAAAGCCCCACATTAAGGATACAGAAATACTAATACCAGGCTACAATATAATATGAATGGACAGGTTCAACAAATGTGGTGGGGGTGTAGCAGTAATGTTTAAAAACACCCTTAAAATAACCCAACTGACACGCTCACCACCCACTATTCCTAACTCAGAATTATTACTCACCCACCTTAAAATCAATCCCAATAAAGGAATAGTTATTATAGCCTCCTACCACCCTCCTGGCAACAACTTCCCTAGCATTGAACACTTACTCTCCTGGGCATCCACTGAATTCACCCAAGAAACCTTTATTATGGGTGATTTCAACATAGATTGGCTCTCCTGTACTACTAACAACCCATCCAACTTTATAAATTTCTATTCCTTCACTCAGACCATTAACTGCCCAACACGTATAGATAAACACTCTAACAAGCACTCTACTTTAGACTGGATCCTAACCAACAGACCCAAGCAAGGTTACTTGTCTGGATGCCTACCAGACACCCTCAGTGACCACTACCCAACATTTCTTTATAAAAAACATGTTTATCCAGATAGTAACATTATTTACAAACACATTACCTCCAAAACACATTTCTCCCTCACTACTTTCCACCAACTACTACAGCAATATAACTGAGTCCCTCTTAAATACCTACCATTAGATGAGGCAGTTGAGTACTTCAATGGTACTTTTCTTACTAATGTCAATAAACTGGTCCCCACCATGATAATTTGTGTTAGAACCAAGTCTCTACCATGGTTGTCCAAAACTACCAAACTACTAATGCAAGCAAAGACAAAGCCTGGTCAAAATATCATACAACTAGGAAAAAATCAGACCAAACCAACTATCAACAGCTAATAAACGTAACAAAAAACAATAAAAAAGTGACAAACAAGCGTACTTCCTATCCTGTCAACAAAAACACCAAAACAACCCAAAAAATTTCTGGCAGTGTATCAACCAACTCTTAAACGCAGGTCAAACGTCAACCCCCCCCCTCCAACCTCCTCTAATAACACTATCCCCATAGCTATCCAGTTTAACACCCATTTCATCAGCGCACATAACCATACCTAGCACTACTATAGTCAGTCACTATCCCCTCTTTTTCACATCTATACAAAATAACTATATAAAAACTCTCTTATCCAAACTCAAACCAAGCTGCACAGCTGCTGACAATCTCCCGAATGAATTCCTGAAATTGGCAGCCCCTGAAATAGCATATCCCATCTCAATACTAATCAACCACTCTATAAATGAACAGTACGTCCCTCGCATTTGGAAAATATCTCACATTATTCCACTCCACAAAGGTGGCCCTTCCAAAGAAATAACAAACGTCCGCCCCATAGCAATCCCCCCCAGCAAAAATCCTAGAGAAATGCATCCACAACCAGCTATTAAACTACTTCCTTCTCAACAACCTACTTTCCAACTCTCAGCATGGCTTCCAGACAAAGCACAGTACTAGTACAGCTCTCCTTACCTTTATTGACTCCATTCACCAACACTTGAACAAAGGACAACAGGTCACTTCTATATTTCTAGACATGTCAAAAGCCTTTGACACTCTCCCACCAGCTCCTTCTTAACAATCTATCCACTTATGGCCTTAGCTCACCCGCATTAACCTGGTTCCACAGTTATCTTTCCAACCATCAACAGGCCACAGTATGGGACTCGTCTCTCTCCCCTCTCCTCCCCACCTTTGTGGGAGTGCCCCAAGGTTCCATTCTTGGTCCACTCCTCTTTATCATATTCATCAATAACCTCTGCACAGCAACCCAGCATGCCTCCATAGTTCAGCAGGCTGACTACTCCACCCTTATCTGTTCTGCTCCCTCCACCCCTGATCTCCAAATTAGAATGCAATCTGCTTTCCAGGGTATCGAATCCTACCTCTCACAACACCAACTCATTTTAAACCCCAACAAAACTAAAGTTATAGTATTTATGAATAACAAATCCAAACCTTCACAAATCCCCCTATCCATTACTTCTGCTAATGGTACCAAAATTACCCCCATTAACTACACAAAACTCTTAGGCATTATCATAGATGAATACCTCAAATTTGACATACATATTGCCCAAACCATCAAAAAAGTCCACATTAAATTAGGTAGCCTGTATAGACCCAAGCCTTTCCTAACACCCTATGCCAGGCTTGTCACTGCACGCACACACCTCCTAAGTACCCTTCTCTATGGTTCCCTTGTTTTCACCAACCTCCATAAATCAGACCTCAATAAACTGGAATCATGTTACCATAAAATCTCTAAATTTGCCACCATCCTCTCACTCACATCCCATCACTGCTCATCACTTTCAGCATTAAACTGGCTAGAGCTACCTAACCTTCTGTCTCTCAATCATCTAGCCTTAACCCACAAAATACTCTACAATCCCAATAACCGCCCTGTCTTATCCTCCTTAGTTCAGCCACACTCCAACCATCGAACTCTAAGATCCTCCAACAAACTCTTACTTAAGGTGTCCATCTCCTACAACCAAAACAGCAACTCCATCTATTCCCACAACATAGCCAAACTCTGGAACTCCCTTCCAGAAACCCTAAGGAACATACCCTCACATGATCAATTCAAAACACTACTCAAACACCACCTTAGCAACCACTGGCTATGCTCCTCCCACTCCCCTGCTTAAACCCACTCTTCTCTCTTGTTAGTTACACTCAGAATAAGCTCTCCTCCTGCTTCTTTTCTGCTTCTTTTGTAATTTAGTTATACTCCCTCTACCACCTTTGCCATTAGCTCTCTCAGCTTGTAAATAATTCTTTACTCAGCTTTCTCTTTATTCACTATATTATCTGCTCTATTAGCAGGTTTTTAATTTTTCATCATCCTGTTGCGTTTGTTCATCAAGGTAGATCTTCCACCGGGATCTACACCAGTAAACACACAATACTCATATAATGTTTTCTTCTTGATATGTAATGTTTATTACTTGATTGATCTTTTGATATTGTAAAAATGCTTCTATTTTTTGTGATGTTATTGACTTGTAAAACTGCATTCTGTTTATGATAATCTGTATATCTAACATCTACTTCTATTTTAATTTCTGTGGAGCTTTTCTCCCCGGGACTCCACTGAAAATGGGCCTCTGGCCCAGTTGGACATTCCCGGTCAACAAAATTTAATAAATAAATAAATAAATACCATCGTTCTTCAATAGTATTACATAAATGCAAATGCATTGTCTTCATATTATTATGCTGTTCATGGAGCTTTTCTCCCCAGGACTCCATTGAAAACAAGCTCTTCTCGGTTCAATGGACTATCCCGGTAAACAAACTGTAAAATAAAATAAATAAATAAATATATATAAATATATATATATATATATATATATATATATATATGTACATATATAGATATAGATATATATAAACATAAAGTCACTATACTGAGCGGGTACATACTTGGACAATCTGTGGATGAAAGTAAATGACATCATCTGTTTGACCACAGGTATCTGTCATTGCTCTGTTGTAATAGAGACCCACCCAATTTCATTTGCACCACCCATTCAGTTACGTCCTGCAGCATCACCTTGACTTGAAGTTATCAGCCATCAATGTAACATGCCACATGCTAACACAATAAAGAAATTGAAGAAGGTCAAAGCTGACCTATGGGTAGTTTACCTTGCACAGCTCATAGCAAAGGTATTTGTGCTAGATCTAAAGAAGCCCTTATAATCTGCACTAATCAGACCATCATTGAGTACAACACCTCCTTTGGGATGTTCCTTACTAAGAATGTCAAGGAATTGGAAAGACCCCAGAGGTTTGTAGCTAAAAATCTATGGGGATTAAAAGACTTAAACAGCTAAGAAATACTGGAGGCTTAGTCCCTATTCTCAGTTTTATACTGACTCCTTAGGATGATCTGTGTTTCCATAAGGGATCTAGTAGTCTAGGGACTCTGAATATCAATTTATCAAACCATTCAGCTAACACTAGGGTCAGAAATCTGAGCCTCCTCCAACAAATATATAGGAGGATAGATTGATTTGTCACACAGCACCTACCCTTACTCTGACACAAACTTCCTCTCCAAGTTAAGCAGCATGGCACATTGTCTGATTTTAAAAAGGAGTCCAACAACTATATGGGCATTCAAGAATCCACCCCTGGTATGACTGGCCTGGCCATACTTGAGATGGCAGGCATGACCTAAGGCTGGGTACTAACAAGGCAGAAATGGCCTGTCAGTTCAGTTGCCTTGCAGCTCCTATGATCCTATGATGCAGAGTCACACAGTATGCAACTGAAGATGGAAGGGACCAAACCCTGCACCCTGGGAAGAGGAAGCAGCTCATTAGCAGCTCAGCGTTTTAGTTCTCTGCACTAACTGCCAGGCATAATTGTATATTGTATAAGATGCTTAAAGTGATGCAGCTAAAAAGTCTGAAGTAGCATAACAAAATGCTTACGGTCAACTAATTTTGTAAGTCTGCATGATTTTGTAAGTACTTGGAACAAAGACATATCAAAATGGACACTGGGAATGAACAGTTTTATTCTTTTTTGTTCCATCTCATATTCTGATGAGTAAAGACAGCTGAGTACAATTACAACGTAAGAACAGTTACATGTAAAACAGATGATATGTCCCAATACATTGACTTAGAATGTATGACAGTGCCCTTAAATTTTTTTGAATGTGTTTAGTTTGAATACTTGCAGTGTTTAGTCAACAGCTCCAAAACTAATCTGAACACTTTATGATTAGTGACAAATACATATTCATTACTTATGAGAGTTTTTAATTGTCATATATGAAACATATGTACATGTAAATAAAGATATAAGCAAATGATTTCATAAGAATCCTGAATGACAGTCCTACAGAAAAATTAATTTAAAAATTTATTATACTAGTATACTATGAACATTCAACTCCTGCATCTTCGCCATGACCGCAGTTGTGTGTTCCCCAGCTGCTTTTGGGACAATCTTCAATACGGAGCTCTGTTCCATTACAGTTGACATCATCAAGCCAGATGTCTCCAGTGCCTACAAAAAAGCATACACCTACATGAAACAGAGGTGTTAATGTAGTCTACAGACACAAATATTATGTCTCCACAACAATAAGGAAATAACTGGTATGTAATTTTGAAATTTAGGTTGTCATAAAATGCTGCATTTATATTAAAAATATGTCTGACTCTAAACTGCTGTTTATTTATTTGCCTAACCTGCATATTCTTTCTGTTTTGGCACCAATCACAGAATGCCAGACCTATATCTATAGCTACAGTTAAATCTCTCTCCCTCTCTCTCTCCATATCTATCTATATATATGTATATATGTATGTGTTCATATATATATATATATATATATATATATATATATATATATATAAAATCTATATCAAATTTATATGACTGTATTATGTTATGTGCTAATACACTTAACCTCAAATATAAAATAGCGACATTAAGAAGTTCAAAAGTACATGATAACAAATGCCCTAAATATAAAAACTACAAAGGACTGAGAATGTAAAACTACTTCCCTTTCCCAGTCTTCACACTAAAATCCCTATAACACTGACCTCAAATTTGTCTGAGTAGTGACGGTGTTACAGGAATTTTTTTATGGGAAGGTGTAGGATTAGGGTTGGGGAAAGGCCACTGGCATCACTCTCTCCGTAGAAGAATGTCACCATACTATAGTGACCTGTGGAGACAATACTCAGACATTCTCTGCCAATATGGAGCAGATTTTATAGAGTAAGAGCTGCCTTCATTTTTTAAATAGGATTTCTTGCCCTGGCATTGTTTGCTAGGCTTTGAGCACATGCCTTCACTTCTCAGGGATATGCTGATCTGATTACTGTGTTATTTTCTGTTTTTCAGTGGCTCCGGAGACCAAAGCTCATAGGTTAGCCCACCAGAGGAGACAGCCCAAGATCTCTAGGCAGCAAGGTAATTGCATAGTATTTATAGCTAGCAGTTCTGTAATAGTTCAGTGAAAGCTGCCACACATGCTCATGTGCTGTTTTTGCTTCTTGTTTGTTTTTTTGTTTCCTTAGTTTATGGTGTGTTCTCATATTGCTGTTTTATATTATTCCATTTTTTTTCATGTTGTACAGGCCTATGTGCAGGTAGTGGTGAGGTGGGTCCCACTGTTCATAACATTGACCACTGCTCTGATCACTGCTTCCCCATAGGTTCCCCACCCTGTATCACTGGCTGAGTAATGAAGATCACCCTGAAGAAGGTGAGCTAGATGGCTTGCTTGTGACCTCTGTACTCACCTTTCATAATGGGGGCAAAACATCCTCTTCTGAGATTTGTGTGGCAATCAAATATGAGGGTATAAGTTTACTCACTGCCCTATGTGCCCTTTCAATTTCTTTCAAGAAGACTTCATGGAGGGGGCGTGGCCAAGATGTCAGACAGATAACAGCACTTTTTTGATGCTCTGCTTAATAGAAGTTTCTCTGACAGGAAATTTTCTTAATATTATTTTAAAAACATCTAAGTTTTCTTTCACCTATATATATTTAGATACAGTGGATTATTTTTTTCTACAAATATTTCAATTTTGGTGAATAGAAAGTGAATTACATCCTGTCAGAAGTACAGCAGCTGAATATAACAGACTCTCTCAGCCATGAGTCATTCAAAAGCCTCTCTCCAGGAAACTTCCATGAAGAAAGAATTACAAACAATAATATCCAGTATTCAAGATCTTTCCATGAAAATGGACAATTTAGAAAAAAATCATGGAAAACATGAAGAAAGAAAATAGAAAGCAGATTGAAGAATTCAATGAGATAATTACAAGACACACAGACCAGATAACAGAAATTGAAGAATCTGTTAATGAAATAGATAGAAGACAGCATGAAAATGATAGCCAGATTGACTTCTTACTAAAACAAAACACCGCACTTTCAGATAAAGTGGAGGACCTAGAATCAAGGTCACGAAGAAATAATATTAGAATATACGGCATACAGTTCTTGAATGACTGGTTGCCTAAGACACTAAACCTACCTGAATCTCTCTCTTTTGGGATAGAGAGAACTCACAGGTCATTGCCAAATATGTCTGTGTCAAAAAATCCAAATGCTTCAAGATCCATTATTGTAAAATTTTTATCATCTCAAGACAAGGACTTAATCCTGAGAACAGCGTGGGCAGGTAATCCTATACAAATTAATGGTCGAAACATAAGATTTGACAATGACTATACCTCTACTATAATAACTAAAAGAAAAGCCTGCATTCCTCTCATTAAAAATCTGAAGAAAGCTGAAATTAAAGCACAAATCATTTTTCCTGCCAGAATTAAAATACATCTATCTGAAGGAATAAAAATATTTAATAATCTTGATGACGCCTCTGAATATGTGAAAAAGAATAAAATTTTGGAAAATACTGAAGATATGGACATCTCATTACCTAGTTTAAAAAGGCAGGCAACAAATGGAAAAATGTTATCGATTGATAAAACAAGCAAGAAGCTTAAGGGTAAATAATACAAATGAAGCTCTTCCACAATCCCTTCAAATCCCAAAATGTCCATGCTATAAATCACCTACTTTGGGGAAAAACATACATGACAAGGTAAAAAGCATCTAATATTTATTAAGTATGCTTTTTTATTTATTTATTTTTTAATTTATTTGCTGTTTAAAAGCCTTTAATACAAATATGCTAGAATGTTAAACATAGATGTTAAAATTCTAAATCTTCCCCTGACAGAGTATACTATTAGTTGACAACTACATAGGAGCAATGTAGCAATACCATAGAAATATTGGTTAAAACAAGAACTCCCTTAATACTGTATGCGTATTAGATTCCGATGATATAGATCGCTCCGATAAGTGAAATGAAAGCTCCCCATCTCAGTGCAATTAAATGAAAGTGTAGCCCCTTTTTGCATCAGCGGGCTTTCTCTCCTGTTAAATGTCATGTTATGCTTGGGTCCTTTTAGAGCTAATGGATATAACTTAATGTGACTTGTACTAAATAGTTTAAAAGGTATTGGAAATTGTTCTTTATCATAATAAGAGAAGATTTTATTCTTTCTAAGAATCTGTCATGACATGTAAAAATGCATTCTCATATACTTGAGAGGTTTGTGTCTTTACTAAATGTGGTTTGTGGGTCCATCTGCTGACGGAGAGGGAAAAGGAGAGGTATTTTCTGATGAAAGCTGGTGGAGTGTGTGTTGCAGGGACAGGAGGGTTTGTTTGCTTGATATCGGATACATTGGCCAGTAAAATTGATAGAGAATTTTATATCTATATAAAATGGGGCAAAGTTGGGATTTTTTTTGTTCTTCATATACATGCTTTTTGAGTAACATACTCTGTTTTTCTTTTCTCTCACAAAATGCACATCACGAGTATCTTGTGAACAGTTATCATAGCTTGCTGCAGATTCCCTAGTGCGAGCTTTTAACCACCAAAATTCAAATGTTAAAGGAGAAGGAAAAGAAAAAAAAAAAAAGAAGGCTGTTGCCTCGAGACTTCTTGGAGAGATCTTCTTTGTAATACAAGAGACTTATGCATGTACTCTCTCAAAGTCTCTTTTGTCATATGAACTTTGGTTACGTATTCACATTACCAGAAATCTTCACATGAAAAAAAAGAAAAAGAAAACGGAGCAACTGAATGCTTTATCACATACCAAGAGTGACAAAGAAACATATATAAAAAACATAGACATATATAAAGGTCCTTTTTACTAAACCAATGTTGATGCCTATGTTGTTCCCTTCATAATAAGTTTTCTGATGACATGTTTTACAAAGTAGTTTGCACTTGATCATTAGTTGGCAGCTGTAGCTAACAGATACAGTGAAAACATAGACTAGGTCATCTGACCCTTTCTGGTTAGCAGAGCAGAAAGCGGCATATGCAATGGTTATAAAGTCACTAAAATACATTATCTATTGGGGGTTAATGTGTTCTTATTATTTTTAAAGTAGATTTTGGGGCAGCTATGCATTTTCTGTGCTTTCATCTTGATATCTTCATCCCCAATCTTATTGATTATATGAGTTGTTGGTTGATGGCAATACTGCTGGATTGGGGAAGCCAAAGTTGCAGACAGACCATTACAATAAATAATAATTCTGTTATAAAAGGGTGAAATAATATATTGGGGCAGGAAACATTTCGGATCCAAAGAAAAGGAAACAGTTCTGCTTAGAGAATGATCTTAGTTGTTACTGAAATTATGCTTTTGCCTCACTAGTCAGTGATAGTAGTAGACGACTGTTAGGGGGGGCGGTGCAAAGTGGGGATGGTTACTCTTGACTTATAGTTACTACTTTCATCAGGACATGAGGACAGTTGTTATTTCCAAAGGTAGCCTTTACTTTTTAACTGCTTTTCTAATTAATAGTTTGCATTATGTTGGATTTATAGTGAATGGTGAAATTGTGATCTACTTAATCCACCTCCAGCTACATAAGCACATACTACAATCTGACATTTTCACTAATATTCATAAAATATTGAATGTTTTATTGTCTGTAGACTACATTTTCTAGCAACATATATATTGCATGTTAACCACTGCCACTCTAACTGAAAAAATATTGGTAAAATTTGTTAATGTATTTTGTTAAAAAGGACAACTTAAGGGAACACATTATTACTATAACATCTAAAACTGAAGTGTCCTTGAAGGTTAAAATCTGTGACTTCATTATATGATATTTTTATCAAAATCAAGCTACACTACATAGTTTCTTTAGACTCACATCTTTGGAAAGAAAAGCTAATGTTTTTGATGATTACACAGATCTATATACCTGCATTGATATTTGTGCAACTAAAATATTATCTTCTCATGTAAATAATTCTCATTAGTACAGCTTTATTTTAAATATCTTTAATACCTTAAGAAATTATTTAAGGTTAATCAGGTATGTTTTTTTTTTTTTTTTTTTTAAGGGGAAGGAAAAACTGGTGATTTTATATCTTATATAAAAGGAAAATAAGCCTATAGACTATATATTAATATGCTGATTCTATAGTAAATATTAACACTGTTGTGATTTCACAGGCAAGTTCATACAGGAATGTTTTGTTACATGATAAATTTTCTTATTTTTATACATAAACTTCTTTACTGAATTGCGAGATAAGTAGGTTTTGATTTAATGTAGTATACTAGATTAAGATCTGTATTAGTATAGAATAGACATAAATGAATATGATATACTATGTCTTGATACAAGTTTAAAGACACTGTTCTTAAAAATTTTGAAAATTACATTATTCATGGTAATAGATGTTTTTCCACAATATCTCCTACATAGTAATACCTATTCATCCTGGAGAATTAATAGGTTGTAGTTTGTTGATTCAATAAAATATTAGGTAGTAGCATTAGAGAACGATAGTCTTGAGCACTAAGGATGATACAAGGTGGTATTGATGACTTCTTCATCAATCCAGGAACTAGATGTTCCATGGTTAGTTTTGTATATAGTTATATTTTCATCTTCTCTGAACATTACTTGTTAATTAAGTCCAGAATAGTATTTATCCATCAAAAGCTTAAAGTAATCAATGTCTGGGTTTAAATGTCTGTCTCTGAATGCAAATGGTCTTAATAACCCTACTAAAAGAGGAAGGTTACTCAAATACCTAGCATCTAATAAAGCTGACATTATATTTTTGCAAGAAACGCACATTATTCAGAAAGATCTAGAAAAATGGCTTTTAAAGGTTATAGTATTCTAGATGAATCTCATTTCCAAACAAAGAGAAGAGGAACCATGATTTTGTGGAAAAATACATTACCAATACCTAAAATAATTAACAGTTTCTCTGATAAAAATGGTATGTTGTGTCTAGTAGTATTGGAACTGAATAAGAAATATTTTACTTTAGCAAATATGTACTGGCTACCTGGTATTGGTGCTAAATCTGCAAACAAATATTTGGAAATAATAACAGCAAATTCTAAAGGAGATATCATTTTGGCAGGTGATTTTAATTGTATTCTATCATCTAAAGATACCACTAATGTCAGCAATATTAAGATAACTGCATCAACCAAAAAATTGATAGATTTTGTCTCATTATATCATTATATAACCCAATAATAAGATAACTGCATCAACCAAAAAATTGATAGATTTTGTCTCATTATATAACCTAAAAGACGTATACATGATCAAAGAGCAGAGGTCTCTCAATTTTACTCAATTTTCTTATAGATATGGTACACAGACAACTATTGATAAAGTGTTTATATCTGACAGCCTATTATCTAAGACTCAAGATGTAGTGATTACATCATGCCCTCTGTCAGACCACAATGCCATACTATTTAAAATTAAAATTAAACCAAATGATTTTATTCATTGGCAGAGACTACCAGCCTATATTATTAAGATAAAATGATTCAAAGAATGGTTTATAAAGGAAGTAAACTATTATATTGAACTTAATAATAATAACACAAATAAAGTGTTTATTTGGGACTCTTTAAAATCTTATATATATGGGAAAATAAAAACCTGGTATTTACATAAAAGGAAAGAATGGGACAAAGAATTATTAAATCTACAATTGAAAATTGACACTTTAAAAAATAACTTACGCCCCAAAGAATTGGGCTCAAATCTGAAATTAAAACAACTAAATCTCAAATATTTAGAAATTCTTAGTCATAAAGTAGCAATTAATTTACAGAGGTTAAAATTACAATCTTATTCATCTAATCCAAAACATATGCATAGATTAGCAGCCAAAACAAAAAGTTTTCACAAGAGTAAACACATAATTGAAATATTAGACACATCTAAACACAATTCAAAACCTTCTTCAGAACTAAAAGATATTTTAGAGATTTTTCGTTCATATCATGAAACAATGAATAAAGCAAACTTAAACTTTACTAATAATAGTTCAAAAATAGAATTTCTAAAAAACAATATAAATAATAAACTTTCTAAAGAACAAAATAATAGATTACTTAAATCAATATCATTGATAGACGTTAAAGAAAGAACATCTTAAAAATAATAAAGCCCCTGGTCTTGATGGCATAATAGGTGAATTATATAAAATTTTCCCTGATTCCGCTTTGAAGATATTAATGAAAGCACTTGAGGAAGTTCGAACAAGTGACAAACTTTGTCCTTCTTGGAAATATTCACTAATTTCTCCCATTCTAAAGCAAGATAAGGACTCCAAATTTGTTTCATCATATTGTCCTATTTCCCTATTAAATATAGATTATAAAATATTTACATCTATTTTAGCAAACAGATTAAATCAAATGATGCCGACTTTAATAAACAATGATCAAATGGGTTTTATACTGAACAGAAAAGTTCAGGATAATACTATTAGACTTTCAACTTTAATAGATTTTGCAAATAAAAAAAAAAAAAGAATTATCACTCATCAGTCTAGATCTAGATAAAGCATTTGATTCTATTAACTGGACATACTTATTTATGGTATTAAAATAATATAATTTCTCCTCGGAAATCTTAAACTTGTTAAAAAAATTATATGAAGGTTCTATAGCGTATATTAAAATCGGCGCTTTTTTATCTGGCCCACTTCAAATTCTAAAAGGCACTACATAAGGTTGCCCTTTATCCCCACTACTATTTGCATTAGCAATAGAACCATTTGCTAATTTTATAAGAAACAATATAAACATACATTTTTTGATGTTAATGAGAACTATTCTTCTAAAATTTTACTCTTTGCAGATGATATCTTATTAACGATTGGAAATATTGATTAATCTATTGACCACATTATCAGATCATTAAAACTCTTTGAGGAAATCTCAAACCTTAGATTTAACCAAAACAAAACAGAAACTATTCTCATCAATAAAAAATTGAATAACACTATCTAATTACAATAACTTTAACTGGACCAATGATAAATTGAAATATCTAGGGGTTTATATTCTGTCTAAATGGAAGGACACTATAAATATAAATTATAAAATGTTATTAAATAAAATCACAGAATACATTAATAGATGGAAGAAAATGTTCTTTACTATAGAAGAAAGATTATCTCTGATAAAAATGATTCTATTACCAAAAAAACATTTTTTATCTTCAAACATTATTGGCTCCTCCTTCTAGAAAACAACTTAAACACATAAACACTATATTAATTAAATTCCTATGGTATCCGCAAAAACCAAGGATTAAATATGATTGGCACTATAAAAACTGGATTGAAGGAGGGATTGCTTTTCCAAATTTTGAGCTTTATGCTGATGCCATTATTCTTAATATAACAAGTCTGTGGTTAAGTCCAAAATACCATTCAAATAGGAAAAAATTACACAAAACAATACTATTAAGTAATTTTGACAAGTTTTTCAAAAACATATATTGTTCTGAAAATATTAAGCTATTTATAGTTATTAAATAATTCTTCTTCAACAATGAGCAGGTAAAATCACATCTTATTCCTATAATTAAATATATCTTGCAAACTTTTAAAAAAGTAATGAATAAGAACCTTTTGAACAACAATTTGTCCATTCTAATGTTTCCAATAATCTTAACCAAGGGATGCTTTGATTCCTTTAATATGATGAAAATAAAACTATGGAAGAAAATGGGTTATTATTCTGGCATCAGTTTTTAGGAACTAATAATATTCATGATACTACCTACCTTTTAGCCAGGTATAATATCTACCAACATAACTGGTTAAATATTCAAATCTTCAGAGAATTTATTTTAACAGAATTTAAAAGACATCATTTTCCTGCTATAACAGACCTCCCCAAAAAAATATCCATCCTCTTTGACTTCACCAATATAGGCTATAATAATGGTATCTCATTGTCAAGATTTTACAACATTCTTAGATCAGATCTAATAATATTAGACGACAATTTATGGAAATATATCAACAATTTCAATAACTCCCAAATACATATAAATGATAAAACTTTAATTCTCAGATCTGTTTACCATACCTCTTCTTCCGCATATTGGAACATTTTTACATGGAAATTCATTCATAGAAGTTTTATTACACCAAAAAAAGCCACTAGAATAAGCAAGAAATATTTTAATAGATGTTGGAGATGCAAGGAGCTAATAGATGCCGACTGGGCACATATGTTTTTAGAATGCAGAACAATAACCACATTTTGGATGGAGTTTAAAAATTGTATTAAAGCTTTGTGGTCGGACAGATGCGAGATCTCTGATTCTATGATACTTTTTAATGCACCAATGCCAAGGTATGTTCCACTGAATCAAATGAGCTTCCTTTGGACTCTACTTGCTATAGAAAGAAAAACTATTACTAGAAATTGGAAATGTAAAAATAACCTCTCATTTAAGGAATTTATATCTTTTACTAAGATTATTTGTAGTAGGGAATTACAAACAGCTATGTTACACTCCTCAGACATGACTCAAACAAATTACCTGGATAAAGCTTAAAAAACTTTTAGACAAAATGTAATGTTATTGAAGATTTGATATCTATTTTGGACTTTGTATATAGTTTTTGTTAAAATTTGATATTACGTTGTTTTTTCTTTTTAAAAATTGTAATTATACATTGAAAATCAATAAAACAAATATGACAAAAAAAAAAAAAGAAGACTTCATGGAGATTCAGTAATTAAGGTATCCAAGTTGTTAAAAAAGTCTACTATGTCTTCACCATCTGGCTTTCTATCCATCTTTTCAAAGTCCTCCACATTATCTAGTAACTATGTGTTTTATTACATTAAAAATTCTGTTTGTGTTTCTTCTTCCTTCATCATTCAATCTCAGACATTCACTGCACGCACTTTTTCTTTTATCTGAGAATGTTATGTTTTATTCATATATCTTTAACATTTCAGTTTGTTTAAAACTGTTTTCCTGTAGCTTGTCTTATTTTGACTGGAAATTATCCATTGTGAAACTAGGTTCTGGTAATGAGGATAAAGTTTGTTGAAAATCTTTCTTTAAATAGTAATTTCTCTAGTATTTATTTAGAAGGAGCTCGTTTCTAAGATGGTCAAAAAGAACATTTTGAGAGAATAAATTGACAGGAAGTTTTTTCTTGTATAGTATATCTCTAGATAAAAATCCTTAATATTTCTTCCAAAGTTATTCAGTTCTGTTTTTGATGCAAGTCCTATCACTCTTCCCTGAATAATAGTAATAATAATAACAATAATAACAATAACAATAACAATAATAATAATAATAATAATGACACAGAGCTCCTCTCACTTGCTGTTACATACCCATCATTTTGGTTCTGACCCCTTTACATCAATGTTATTAATGTCACTTAGTAACCGTATGTTTTGTCTGATGTAAGCTTTAGTAAACTTTATGATAATTTTGTGGATTTTTTTTCCCTGTGCCTGTCAGTCAGACTACCCCAGTTAATAATGGAAATCAGTACATAAGTTAACAAACAAACAGATAAATGCAAACACAAACATACATAAATAAAATATTATTGGTTGTTACTATTATATGGGCAGTTGGCTTTAATTGAAGGTGATGGAATAAGAGTAAAGACACTAAGTAGGAAAAATGTTCCAAAATTAATTAGAAAAGCAAATATGAAGGCAGTGAATGAAGACTATGCATACACAAAGGTTAATATATGGACTTAAATGGTTTATATACCTCACAGAAGAACTCTGGAAGTGCTTTGACACTATCCGTACAAAGTGGTATTGATAACAAAAATGGAAAACTAAATGTGGACTCCTATGTTTTCAGCTAGATTGCAGATTGGCTATCTGACAGGTCCCAGGTTGTGAAAATTGCTGGCACCCTTTGTGAATCTAATTGTAAGTAGTGGTGTACTGCAAGTGAACAGCACTAGGCTCTCTCATGTTTGGCATTTAATCTACAGCTATCTTGTCCTATATCCCAGTAGTGTGACCAACCATGTTTACCATGTTTACTGATGACTGCAAGCTAGGCTCTGTTATCTGCTCATCCACTAATACTAGGCATCTTCAGCAAGGGCTGGAGCATGCACATACATGGTGTACTGAAATGGTCTCATATTAAATGCAAAACAGGTATTAAAACTGATAGGATTCTATGGATTTTGGAAGACATTTGATGGAACAAATATGCATGCTGCATTTATGTGTGTGTATGTGTGTGTGTGTATGTGTATATATATATATATATAAATATATATATATATATATATATATTTATTTATTTCAGTTTGGTGACTGGGGAAGTCCACTGGGCCGATGAGTGCCCATTTTCAGTGGAGGCCTGGGAAGAAAAGCTCCAATATAACATAAAACATTAAAGATACAAAAGTAAGTAAGTTACAGAAATAAAGTACAGTTTACACAAATGAACATTCTGTATCAGGCTTAGTTGACAAAGATAATTTTGATGTATCTGGAAGGCTGTTCTGTGGAGAATCATTTAGGAAATACCTTCATAACAACTGAAGTGTAGTAACATTATACATAACAATCGATTAAAGTAAGGAAACAGTTTACATGCATTCATTCAACATAAGAAGCTATTTACAATATTTACAAGGTAGATATAGTATCTTCAGAAGCAATTGCAGAGAGCTAGAGACAGCTCAGGGAACTAGTTGTTGGGGTGTTAGAGAGATTAGGAGCCAAGGAGTAACAGCTTCTTAGAGGAGTTGTTAGAAAGAATTAGGGTGAAAGCAGGTGCATTTCCATTTGGAGTGCAAGTAAGTGAAAAGCTGGGTTTTAAAGTTTTCTGAGTTAGTTATTGTCCTAAGAGTTGAAGGTAGAGAATTCCATTTCTTGCCTAGTGAGAAAGAGAGGAGAAGCTGGCCAGCAGGCTGTTTTGGTTTGTGGATAGTAATTATGTTTTCATTTTCAGATCTAAGAGGTCTATTGGGGGTGTAGGGGGGAGGATGTTTATTAGAGCTGGACATTTATTTGGGTGAAATACAAGTCTGTGTGCTGTGATAAGTTGAAGGTAGTGTAGATAATTAGGGAGTTCTAGCCAGTTTAGAGAATTAAGGGTATGGCAGTGATGGGTGGAGTTTTTGGATCTGGAGGCAAATTTGGAGATCTTGTTATAGCAGTTTTCTAATTTAGATGTGTTGGTGGTGGTCAGGTTAGTTAGAAGAGGGGCTCCATATAACAGGGATGGGAGGAGGTAAGTAGTAGCCAAAGTATGTCTAGTGGAGTTTGAGAGAAAAAGGTTGTTCCTATAAAGCATACCTAGCTTTTGGTGTTTTTTTTATATTTTGTTGGATATGGATATCAAACTTGAGGTGTTCATCAATAATAATGCCAAGAAGTTTTGCAAAGGGAACTACTTCACTGGAAGAGTTGGAATGGCTGAGGACTTTAAATGAATTTTTGTCAAAAGAGAAAGTCTTGGAGGGAGAGAAAAGTAGAAGTTTAGATTTATTTGCATTTAGAGACAGGTGATTTTGTTGCATCCAGTATTCAGTAATAGAAAAGGCAGCTTGGGTTTTAGTCAGTAGTTCAGAGAGGTTTGAAGCAGAGCAGACTATTGTAGAATCATCTGCATATTGAATGATTTTGGCATCAGGAATGGCAAAGTGAAGGTTATTGATAAAGATGTTAAAAAGCATAGGTCCGAGGATGGACCCTTGAGGAATGCCAGTTGGGGTAGGAAGAAATGAGGAGATGGTGCTCTTCCATTTAACTGCCTGAGATCTCTCTGACAGGTAGCTAGAGAAACAGGCGACAGTGTTTGGAGTGAGATGTAGGTTAGAGAGATGGTAGATAAGGTGGTTATGGGAAACAGTGTCAAAAGCATTAGAAAGGTCAAGAAGAACTGTGGAAACTAAATGTTCTGAATCTCAGGCTTGGTTGACAGTTTATAAGAAGGAGAGAAGAGCGGTTATGGTGCTATGGCCAGGGCGGACATCATGCTGCATAGATGTTAGGAGTTGGTTTTGGGTTAGGAAAGGCATAAGTTGGCGATGGATATATTTTTCTAAGATTTTGGAGATTGGAGAGAGCAGAGCAATGGGCCAGAAGTTTGAGATGTCAGTATTTTTGCCACCTTTGTGGAGAGGAAGAATGTAAGCAGAATGCCATAGTTTGGGTACATACGACTCCTTTACAGATCTGTTGATTATGATGCTAATTAGGATTGCAATACTGTCGGCTGCGCATTTTAGGAAGGAGGAGGGAATATTATCAGGAGCATTGGAGCAAGGTTTAAGTTTGGATAGGAGTCTTTTTATGAGATTAGTAGAGACTGGCTTAAGCTCAAACATAGGGTGGTTAGGAGAAGAGGAAATGTGGTTAGGTGGATTATTGTTAGGGAAGGTCTTGGTCAGGTTGGAGATAGTTTCAATAAAAAATGAATTAAATTTGGAGCTTAGTTCAAGGTCAGATATACTTGGGTCAGGGTGGGGGTTATTCTTGGAGCCGGGGTTGAAAAGGGAGTTTATGGATTTCCACAATTGTTTGGGGTTATTGTTATTGTTGGACTGGAGTTTAAAGTAGTATGATTTTTTTGTCCTTTGTGATGCATTGCTTTGCAAGGTTATGGAGTTGTTTATATTTGATCAGGGTTTTGGGCAGTTTGTTGTTATGGTAAAGTTTCCAGGCTTTGTCCCTTTGAAGCATAATTTGCTTGGTTTCTTTGGAGAGCCATTGAGTGGTATTAGCTTTTATCCTTCTATTTTGTAGTAGTGCTAGGGAGTTTAGGTTGTCAAGAAAGACAGAGTTGAAGTGTTCTATTGCTTTATCAAGAGGAAGGGTGTTTAGGATTTGCCAGTTTGAAGATATTTGAGAAAGTTGATGGGTTGAAGTTGCTAAGGTTGTGGGTGAGAATATACTGATGCTGATGGGGGGGTCGAGGTAGTTGATCGATGTATGAGGACAGGGAGGTGGTCACTAATGGTGTCGGGAATGGTATCAGAGTAAGCTATTTTATTTGGATGGGTCACTAGGATCCAGTCTATAATTTGTTTTGTTGGGTCGAGTGGTGGACAAGATTACTTCAGTGAAGTTATAGAGGTTGATGGATAGGGAGGGAGAGGGATTATTGAACTTGTTCCAGTCGAGATTTACATCCCCTAGAATATAAGTTTCCTAATTAATTTCAGACGAGGCCCATAGGAGGATATCTTCAAGGGTAGAGATATTGTTACCAGAAGATATATAAAGGGCTATGATGCAGATATTTTTGTGCTTGTTCATTTTTAGTAGACCGACTGTTAGTTCGGTATTGTTGAATTGTGGGATAGGAATTTGGAGGGGAATTAAGGTAAGAAGATCAGAGTAGATAAGGGCAGTGCCACCACCTTTTTTATTTAGTCAGTCAGTTCTGAGGGACTGAAATCCTTTAGGCAACATTTCAGAGTCAGAGATATGGGGTTTGAGCCAGGTTTCTGAGATGGCTAAGATGTCAGGTTGGTTATGAGTTAGCCATGCTTGAAAGTGGTGAATTTTATCATTGAGACTTTGGGCATTGAGAGTGAAGAATGTTTGGGTATTGTGGGGAGAGGAGGAGGAAAAAGGTGAAGGGGGTATTAGTAAGGGGGCTTGGCCCAGGATTGGGATGGATATCCCCAGCAAATATAAGATTGTTGAAGGAAGGAGTTTTTGGCCATTTGGGTTTATTTTGCATAAGTCTGGTAGGAAATAACATTAGTTTAGAAGTAAGTATTTTGGCTTTAGAAGTGATAATTTTAGGATAGAATAGGTGCAAGGGGTGGGGTTAAATAAGGGAAGAGGAGATGTAGTAGTAATGAGAGAATGACTATTGGAGCAACCTGGTGAATGTGTCAGTTTGAGATGAAGGTAGGAAAGGTGGAACATAGGAGGAGTATGAGGTGGCATAACATAGGGGAAATAGGAATACAAGGAGGAAACAGGGGGCCTGGAGGGTGTGGAGAATAAAGGGAAGCATCATGGGACATAGGTAGTTTAATGTGTATAGTTTGAGGGGATGAAACAGGTGAGAAATAAGAGGGGATGGTGACAGAGCAGAAGTATAACTGAAATTAAAAAGAACCAGGATAGGGGAGATTAAAAAGGTGGGAGTAGAGAGAGTGTGAATGTGTTTATATAGGAGGAAGAGATGAGGAGTTGTGAAGAGGGAAAAGCTTTAATTGG
Source organism: Protopterus annectens (assembly GCF_019279795.1). Lineage (NCBI taxonomy): Eukaryota > Metazoa > Chordata > Ceratodontiformes > Protopteridae > Protopterus > Protopterus annectens. The sequence continues at coordinate 1,527,598,211 of NC_056737.1, read as the reverse complement.
GTAATTAGGTAGGGTGTGTAGGGGGCGGGGTGTAAATTGGGAGGAGATTCTATTGGGTAGTTGGGATTAGTGGGTGGAGAAAGGATGGAATAAATGTAGAGGTGTTGGGCAGGTGGGAATTGGGGGCAGGGTAGGGGAGCGGAGTGAGCCCACAAGGCAAATGGAGTGGGTAGAGCCAAGGAGGAGGAGAAAGGGTATCACTGAAGGTGAGAAGAGATCTGAGGTAAGGAGACTACAGCAAAGGCACTCAGTATTAGAGTTGAAGGAAGCAGATGTTTCACAAGAGCTAGTGGCTATATAGGGCAGAGGAAGTGTAAAAGAGTGATTAACTAAATCTGGTGTTGAGAACAGGGCAGAGTTAGGTTAAGGTAGTGTAGGCATACATAGGGGTATAGAAAGAAGCAGGAAATGCTGCCACCTAGTGGTCAGACTGTGTAATTACAAAGGTAGGTCTCGGACACAGGGGAAATGGGGAAGAGACCAGGAAGGTAGAGAAGGAGGATTACAACTAGGGTAGACTGCTAGCTTTGGCTCACCAGGTTGCTGTACTAAAGGGCGATTTTAATTTATAGTTTAGTTTATAATAGAGTACATGCACTTAATATTAAATCCTGGGGAGGCAAGGATGAGTATAAAAGCACAGCAGAAGTTCTTATACGTTGTCCGTTCAAGGGAGGGAAGCCAAGGGATTCCAAGCAGAGAACTGGGAGACACCTGGGGTGGTAATGATTCAGCAAGGATACACTGTAAGGAAAAGGAATACAAAGAACAGGTTTATACCTAGAAAACAAAACTACAGTAGCAAAAGTAAGGGAGGGAGAGAAAAAAAAGGAATAATTACATCAGTAGTAGTGAGCTATCCCAAGAGAAGGTGGGTAGAAAGGAGAGAGCAGGAGGGAAAATATCAATACAAACAATTTAACCATGGAAATGCAGCACAATTCTAGACATTATACTATAGTTTATGCAATACAGTTTCAGACTTTAGCCATTAGGAACAATCAGTAGACAACATTTAGGTACAGTATAGTTTAGAGCAGCACAGATTAGTATTTAAACTAAATATGCAGGAAAAAAATCAAATCCACTAAATACAAGGTACAGTAAGCCTAAGGCATCAATAGTTTAGTGTAGAACATATATGGAGCAGGCATCTGTAAGTTGCAATGAAAAAAATGACATGAGGACAGCAATAACGGCCAGAAAACCACTCAAAAATGCCTCTGAGTAAGCCTATGGTGTCAATAGCCAAGTACAAACATTTTATAGAGCAGTCAGGTATACTTCATAGTAAAAACAGAATTGTGAACATTAAAAATGGTCAGAAAGACCACTCTGAGTTACCTGCAGGTCACCAACAGTGTCTAGGTACAAAATGTCTACATATATATATATATATATATATATATATATATATATATATATATGTATAGATCTCTGTTATTACATAGAAAACACAATACATCGAACCCGAGTTTCCCAAGCTCACTTTCCCGAAAGTACACATTATCAAAACCTCATTGAACCGAAGCTCATATGATCGTCAACTAGAGCAACCAATTAGATATTATTTAAACCTATGTCAGCTTGAGTGAATGTACTTTGTACCTTAAAAAACATGGTGAATGTAGAGGAACTACCACCCGGACTACTAGGACATATCTACAAAACTAGTGTGTCTCAAAGAGGTAAAAACATTCTAATATTAGACGGATATACCTATCACTAAGCAAAGTCCACAAAGTGTAAAAACTACTGGTATTGCACTCATAAGTTGGCTGACAAGTGCAAAGGAAGAGCTATCACTGTTTGTGTTACATCAGGCAAGGAGTTGTTAAAGTCTGTTAGTCATGACCATCCAGGAGACCCAACACAAGTGGAGAAATATAGTGTAAGTCTGAGTTTAAAAGACTGAGCTACTCTATGACGAGATTCCCCTTGTCTGAGAGTGGATGAATCCATAGCTTCCACTTCATTAGAATACATGGCTAGTTTGCCAAGTAGGCGTACTTTACTGCAGAAAGTAAGGAGAGCTAGAAAAAAATGTCAAGGTAGAAACTCTAATAAAACTGATGTTACACTTTTAAACTTGAATGTACTTGATTTCCAATTAAAAGGTGCAATATCTTTACAGAAAAGAGTAACTGATAAGACAAATGAAAACATTGTTGTTGTGTTCTCTATTCATAAAAAAATTAAAGGATTTAGCTACGTCTGACATTTGGCTTATAGATGGCACTTATTTTGTGAGAGGAACAGCTTGCCGTCAATTATTCCACAATGAAAAACCAAGAAAACTAAAAAGGCGACACAGTGTCCATGCTGAAACTATTTAATGATAAAAATAATATAAAATACAATAGAATACAAAAGTACTAAGCGCTTTCACCCATACACATTCTGGGCATCATCAGAGTACTGAATGCTTCATTTACTGACATCCATATTTAAAAGATTGTTAATTGATAAATTAGTAAAATGAAATTAATTACAACTCAACACCTAACCAATAACTTTTAAAGTGAAATATTCCCATAGAATGCAGACATAGGAACTTTATCTATTTATTTATTATCTATTTTATCAGTTTTTATCTAAACATACAGCATTATTTATTTATGTAGTGTGTTTTTGTATTACACTATATTAATATACTGATATATTTTATTAGCAAGTTCCTATGTCTGCATTCTATGGGAATATTTCACTTTAAAAGTTATTGATTAGGCGTTGAGTTGTAATTAATTTCATTTAATTTACTAATTTATGTATGGGTGAAAGCACTTAGTACTTTTGTATTCTATTGTATTTTATTTTATTTTATTTTTATCATTAAACTAGTTTCAGCATGGACACTGTGTCGCCTTTTTAGTTTTCTTGGTTTTTCATTGTGGAGTTATTTTTTTGCCGGTGGTTACACAGTTCACCGTTGGACTAGTTTTCTGGTTGTGGATTATGGAGCAGCTTTTGCTACAGCACATTGAGATAACACAACGCCTTATTAGTGCCTTGCATGAAAAAGGATGTAAAAGTCCAGTTACTACTAACGTTACAGTGACTGAAACACAGGAGCAACTTTTTACACTTCACTCTATGCCTGGTACCAGTCTGGTACGACCGTCAGCTAGCAATGGTTCGGCGGGTTTCATTGGAGGAGGAGCCAACCAAGGAAGTGCACAGCAGGGCATTCCACCTTCAAACACAGTACCGAACACTAGGGATGGTTTTAACAGAGGTACTGATTATTCTAATTTGACGGACTTAAAGGCGATATTGGTAGCTCCGTCTTTTGTAAACATTCCCCACAGTAGCAACAATGATATGGGAAATTTAAACAACCAATTCACAGAATTTGAAAAGGCACTTAAAACTTTTAAATCCTTGCAAATGGACAACGCCTTTTTGGAAAGGTTGTTGGAACTGGGACATATACCGAAGGGTTTGCGGATGTTTAAACTTCCATTTGGGTTTGTGGAAGGTATTGAACTTTTTGATGAATTATTACAACTGTTCGAGAGAACAGGTGTTGATTTAATGAAGTTGATAATACGTAACAACAATGTTAAACTTGCTACTCTAAATGAACAATTGACTATGTTAGATAAAAATATACATCAAGATTTGTTGTTTGAGTTTAACAAGTTTTGTTTTGACAGTATTATCAAAGATATGGATAAGTTTACTAATAAAGGGTTAGAAATAAAAAATTGAAAATTGATAAGGGATATCAATGATTACAAAAACAAGAGAGTTTATGCACATTTCAAAGAATATAAAAACATGAAGCGGTCAGTTAAGTTAGCTGAGACAGGTACAGGTACTAGGGATAAACACAATTCTTTTATTACTAACCCTAGTAAACAGCAGAGGTTTGGGCAAGATAATTCTGTTTATGATGATGGGGAAGGGTTTTTTTTAGAGGAGCCAACACTGAGAAGGTCGGAACGGATACGCAACTGTTATCATGGTCAGCAATATCAACAGAACCAACATCACAATACAGCAGTACACAGGACAAACTCATGGCACAGATAAATACAAGCCATCACAATACAACACAATCTAAAATTGACAATGTAATACATTATTGTACAGACCTCAGTATTGACATCATCAAAGAAAATTAATTTATGTTCTCTAGCAATGACATTTGTTCAGAAGTCACATTAAACGACACAATGTATGAACACAAGACAAACACAGACCTCAATGGAGGCCACTGTTCTATTATAGTGGATGGAGGCTTCAATTTGTACAATTTTACTGACACCATTTTTAGTTCTAGTTATGTCACTCTTTTTAAGAAAGGTTTTACTTATGTCCCATTTTTTAAAAATGATATAGGAAGGATTTTTTTTAATTTAAAACTATACACAAGATTGTTGAATCTTAACATGTTTTCTGCTAATAACAAAGGTATTCAAACAGATACAAGTAATTTTAAACTAAAAAGGAGTAGTACATTTATACCTCCACAGAACCCTATGATTTATTTATTTGAAAAGTTATGTGAGACACAGATAAGAAGAGTATTGAAGAATGAAAAAAGTACATCTGAGAATCTCACTTCTGCAGAAAAATTTTGTCTTAGAGAACTGACTATGACTGACAAATATAGGGGTATGAAACCCGACAAGGGAGGTAGAGTTGTTATAATGTCTAAAACTGATTATTTTAACAAAATGACTGCTATGTTGAGTGGCTGAAGTACTTATGAAAAAGTGTCCAAACAGGAGATGTACAGGGCATACACTAAAGTGGATTGGCAATTATATAAACTTTTGATGGATGGAGTTATTAGTAAAGAAGAATATGATTACTTAACAATTGAGTTTCCTATTATGCCATCCATCTTTGGTATTCCTAAGATACATAAGGATACCAACAATCCACCGTTTAGGCCCATAGTATCTGCAAAGGGGTTAAAACGGAGGGTATAACCTCTTTTATAGATGTTTACTGTAAAGAGATGTTAAATCATCTACCGCATATACTGAAGGACTCCTGGCATTGCTTAGACAAAGTAAGAGAATATTTAATTGACATTAATTCTGACGTACTTATGGTCACTATTGATATTATTAATTTGTTCACTGTGATACCACACAAATTAGGTTTAGAAATGTTTGAGGCCAGTTTATTGAAATTCAGTGGTATGCACACTGGAAAATGTAAACTTTTGGTGGAACTGATGGAAATAGTACTTGACAATAATTACATCTACATTAAATGGTGAATACTTTAGACAAAGCACGAGGGTGGCCATGGGAGCTAGATGTGCCCCTATTTATGCCAATTTGGTGTTAGCCTTTTGGGAAACAGAGCATATTTTTACATCTAGTTACTGGCCAAATATTGCATTATACTTGAGATACTTGGATGATATTCTCATTTTCTGGAAAGGTAATAAGGAAGAATTACTAGAATTTGAAAAATTTCTAGGAACAACATCAACTTTCTTAAAATTTACCAGTAAAATTTTTGAGAATAAATGTGAATATCTGGACATATTATTTTATACTACTGATGGGGTGATAGAATCAAATATATTTAGAAAGAAAACTTATTCTAACTCATTTTTGCATTACAACAGTTGCCATCCTTATTATCAAAAAAATAATTTGGTCAAAGGATAGATGGTCAGACTCTCACAAATTGTAAGTGATGATATATTATTTTATTCTGAGATTGAAAAACTTTCTAATATGTTTTCAGACAGGGGATACCCCCACGAACTTTTAAGTAATGTTAGAAATGAGATATATGCCAAAAGAAACCATCTATACAAACCTATAATTAAATTTGGATTCGATAATGTTACAGTTAAGAGTAACAATAAGACTAGAAAGGACACTTTTATATTACCTTACAATGAAACATCATTTAACATAGTCAACATTTTGCAAGAGACCTGGGTTAGTGTTTTTATGAACAAGGCTGAATTAACAGACATTATAGGTAGTTACCCTAAGATTACTTATAGCAGAGGTATGAACCTGAAAGAACTCTTCGAGACAAGTACCAACAAGGATGTGTATAAAATGTCAAGGATGAGCAAATGTGGCTTATGTAGGACTTGTAAATACATTAATGATGGCACTTATGTTGCTATACATAATTATGGTAAAACAATTAGATGTCCTGGATACTGTAACTGTAACACTAAGATGGTCATCTATTTGGCTACTTGTTCATCTTGTTCAGCGTACTATGTAGGAAAAACTATTAGAAAGTTGAGGGAATGTATAGTTGAACACACTAGAGCTATAAAAAAGGAAAAAACTACGAGTTTCCTATATACACATATCCAAAAATGTCAAAACTTTAAGAGATTTTTATTTTTCGTGATAGACAGAATTACATTAAACACTAACAAAGGGGGTGATGATAAGAATTTACTGGAGGCAAAAGAATGCCTATGGCAACTGAGATTAAATGCTAGTATCACACCGGGTATCAACGAACATATATCTATAGCTAGTATATTAAAACACAAGTCATACTATTAGATCTTGGTTATAACAAGTTAAGTCAGTTGGTTATTAACACCACACAAGTACTTACTTTTTAGGCTTCTGAACATTAATTGTATTATTTTTCATCATTTTTTATCAATTAACAACTAACAGTTGGTCTATTCTATATATATTCATTAGAAATTTATTTATTAGCATAACATAAGTTTCTATGCCACAATATTTCTATGTTATTTTTAATCTAAAATTTCATATATGTTGAATCTATAAGTCTTTTTACATCTAATACATAATGGTTTTAGTCATTTATTATCTATTTTATCAGATTTTATCTAAACATACAGCATTATTTATTTATGTAGTGTGTTTTTGTATTACACTATATTCATATACTGATATATTTTATTAGCAAGTTCCTATGTCTGCATTCTATGGGAATATTTCACTTTAAAAGTTATTGGTTAGGCATTGAGTTGTAATTAATTTCATTTAATTTACTAATTTATCAATTAACAATCTTTTAAATATGGATGTCAGTAAATGAAGCATTCAGTACTCTGATGATGCCCAGAATGCGTACGGGTGAAAGCTTAGTACATTTGTATTCTATTGTATTTTATTTTATTTTTATCATTAAACTAGTTTCAGCGTTGACACTGTGTTGCCTTTTTAGTTGCCGTCAATTATATAGCATGCATTCAATGATAAATTATGGAGCGTACTCAAAAACTGTGCCTTTGCTATATTGTTTAATGAGTAAAAAGAGTTTAAAAGCCTATAATTTCATGTGGCACTGTATCTTTGCTCTTTTGGATGAGCATGATTTAAGTTTTCAAGTAAATTATATTCTATGTGATTTTGAAGTCGCTGCCATGAAAAACATTAGAATGAATGTTAATGATGTGATATGTAAAGGATGTTTCTTTCACTTTGGAAGAAACTTAAGGAGAAAGTTACAGAGCTTAGGTTTGGGGTCTCATATAATGGTGATATGCCATTTCAACTTTCAGTTAAAAAAACTGGCTGTGTTAGCTTTCTTACAGGAGAAGGACGTCATTCTATGCATCATAAGCTGAAGTCTACCTTCCCTACTGATGGTAAAGATCTATTGAAATTCTTTGAAGAATGGTATCTACTAGGAAACTGAGGAATTTTTCTACTAGATCAACTAACCAGGTTAAATTTCCACCATTGTTTCCAATAGATTTCTGGAACGTGTCAGTTCTTAAACTATATCTGACAAGGACACAAAATTTGGTGGAGGCATGGATCCATCGGCTAAGTGCTTAACAGGAAAATTTGTTTCAGATCTGAATACTGTCATGTGTGCTATAACCAGGGAACAGAACAGAGTAGATGAGGCTTGAATATGAATTTGTACAGCTTGTCCACATTCTTCTAAAAGGCGAGCATTGTTACGCCGTCAGCAGCTGTTTGAAACCATATTCTCACATAAAGTGGAGTATTCAAATTTGGAGTATGTTTGTGCTATAGCAGATTTATTGAAGATGTAAATTTAAGTTTGGATTTCATGACGGGACTCACAGGGGATGTTTATTCACTTCAGTGGTGAACTTATTTGCACGTTTGCAGGTAAGATTGCAGGGTTGTAGCACTACGGGTGTTTCTCTTACATTTGCTAGGCATGTTTCCGATGTTTTGTAGTTCAGTTCAATCCAGTTTCAATAATGTGTACTTTTGGGAAAGTGAGCTTCGGAAACTCGTGTTCGATTTATTGTGTTTTCGATGTAACAGAGAACCATATATATATATATATATATATGTATATATATATATATATATATATATATATATATATATATATATATATATATATATATATATATATATATATATATATATATATATATATATATATATATATATATATATATATATATATATATATATATAATTATTGTGTGAATTCTAAATTGATAATTAAGAAAGGAAATGACCATGAAACAAGAATGAGGCAGGACTATCCTTCATGAAAAATTTTATTTAGTTTAATTCTGAAACAGTTGCAAAAACGGTAAAAATGAAAGAATGAATGAATGAACTGGGCAACTGAGGAGAAATGTAAATTTCCAATTATGATGCTATATGCAGATGAGGCTGTAATAATGTGAAAGAGACATTGTCTCTACTCAACAGTGGCACAGGAAAATAACTTTCTTGTGTGGCGTAAGCCATGGAACCTTGCTGGCTAGGCTTACGTAGGCCCTTGGGTCGACAGCTTAGTACCTACCTATGAACCTATGAAGGGCTGTTTACTGAAACTAAGTCTGCAGCTGAATAAGTTCAAGGGTTTTGAAGGATCAATAAACTGACAGCAAAATGTTATCTAATGTAAACATTATGGATACAACTTGTAATGAATAAAGATTAGTTATAATGCTGTATTTATGTCATACAGTTTGATTAACTTCTGCTGAACTGATAGACTGCAACACTATATTAAATATAATAATATATGATTAATGTATCTTGAGTAGATTTGTTGTTGTAATATTATTTACTCTTTCTACATTTTGGCTTGGGTCATAATTGGTAAGTGTCCTTAGACAAGTTCACTTGCCTAGTTAATAAAATAAATATAAATAAATATATAAATAGATGGAGTCATGGACCTCACTGCCTATCCAGTTAATAGATGTTATACAAGCAAACAAATAAAACAAGCAAACACATAAGTGAATAAAATGCAAGGCTTCCTATTGTGGGTGTGAAACCACATACTCTAAACATTAATGTGCAATTCCATTAAAAGCAGTGAAGTTCAAAACTCACAGTTACACCTTCAAAGCATGTTTTGCAAAGATGCCTTTCCACATATGGGAACTTAGCCTGCAACACTCCTCTTACTTATATAAACTAACTCTGAGACCACTGTGCCTTGAAAAAAAGGGAATATACTCAGGATGCCACAATTTTTTAATTAATGTATATTTCTCATTTTGTACTTAAATTCTTGCTGTTTTGAGTATTACCCAGTGGTGGCTCATGATATAGGACTGCAGGACTGCAGCCCCCCCACCTGTAGAAAGAAAAAAAAATAAAGAAGAAATAAAAACAATTGGCAAGAAAAAAAAAAGAAGAAATAAAAACAATTGGCGAGTCCCAGAACTCCACGCATGCGTGCTAGAGTTCCTCACAGAACTCCAGACTGCTGTGTTCATCACCACATAGACTTCTGGGCTGCAGGGCAGAGATGCCTTCTCCCCTATCCAGACTACTGTGTTAGGCAGTCCAGATAGGGGAGAAAGGCATCTCTGCCCAGCAGGCCCATATGTCTGTGTGGTGATGACCGCACAGAACAGAAGGACACCGGACTACATTGCCAGCAGGCTGGAGCCTCTAGCCTACTCTCACAGAGCCAAGAAACCAGCTGTTAGCTTGCACAAGCGACTGGATTAGCGAAGGACTGCTGTGGATATCAGGTGTGTGTGTGTGTGTGTGTGTGTGTGTGTGTGTGTGTGTGTGTGTGTGTGTGTGTGTGTGTGTGTGTGTGTGTGTGTGTGTGAAATGCCCCAGTTGCTATATACTGGTGGCTAGAGAACACATGGTAGTGGGTAGAGAATACTGAGACTTGAACCCTGTAACTTGGATGCAGGTGGCAAGGGCTTGAATTCCCTACCCACCACCATTTGTACAAAAATTTGCAAATTTTTGCCTCATATTTGTTCTGTTCCTCATAAAATCTGTGGATTCTGTATGTTTGTTTTTCCTTGTAAAGTCAGTAGTGCAGTGGTGCACTGGTAGTATTGTTGTCTACTGGTTCTGTAGTTTGATTCTTGGTTGGGGTGCCTTCTGTGTGGAGTCTGCATGTCCTCCCGTCATACAAAGACATGTGTCTGGAGTGTTTCTCCCTGCTCTGCTGAAAATTGGCTTTTGTTCCAAGACAGACTTTCCTGGTTAACAAATGCTACATAAAAATAACAGGCATTTGAATTTCAGACCTCATATTCTTCAGAAAGTATACGGTAACAATTTTTAGCAATTTTCTAAGTTTATAACATGGATATTTGAAATTTGTCCCTATTTTTGGGACTGTATTCCCCCATTACTGTCTCTGTCCAGTTGTTTTGTGCTAAGGTTGAGAGCTACGGTGAGAACTGAATTTACTGAATATGTTTGGGGGCTGTATTCTCCCATTATTGGCTTTGTTCAGGTGTTTTGTGCTGAGGTTGACAGCTATGGTGAGAACTGAATTCACTAAATGGTAACCATTTAAGTTTCAGTCTTCCTCTCTTTCACAAGCTGATTTGACATAGTGGTATTTTGCTCTGACTGTTTTGCACAGGGTCCCCTGGGTTCAAGACTTGGCAGTGAAATGTATGGTGATAACACTGCATTTTATTCTAGCAACTTTCCAACATTATACAAGCAATGTTTAAAATGTGTCCCTGTTTTTGGGGTTTTGTTCCCCCCAATAAATTTTGGCTTTTTCCAGATTTGTTGTGCTGCAAAGTTCAGAGATACAGCTGAGTGTCGAGTAGATTTTACAAGGAGCCGAGAGCTGCAGGAGAACAAAAGTTTAGTGCTGCTTATGTTGAGTCTGCTTGCATTATTAATAGCACAACAAGCAATGTACTTGCTTTTGATTCAGAAGGCTGTGGGTTCTACTCTCAAAGTAGGTAGATGCATTGTTGAACTGTACTACCTTGTAAATTGGATGGATGCTGCAGTCCTTTTTGGCAAAGATACCTAGTAACTATGAACCTGATCAGTTTGCCATCCATTCCTTATTGCGGTATTACTAGATTATCATTTTTTTATGCAACATAGGCAATTTATTCCTCAAGGGCAACAGGGACTTTATTTGTAGATGAAACAATGACATATAAAGTTGTTTGCTAGCAGAAACCTCCTAATTAGTTGCAGATTTCTTTAATGTGGAATTATTTAGAAGACTTTTACTTTTTCAGAGATTGTGCATATTTACTGATACTGGTGGACTGTAGAAGTTTGAGTAGACTTTTATGATGGAAATGTTCTGAATTGGGCAGTTTTGCCATTATTGGTGCATGCATTTTATTTCATTGTTTACTGGAAAAATGTTCAAAACAATAAATTTAAAATGCCCTCTAACAACTGTACTGTACTGTACAAGGATTATAATTTAATAGAATCAAGAAGTTGTATCAAAGAACATGTGTATGTTTCGTGTTCAAGGGGCCTATGATTTGAAAATGGCCCAAAGTTAATCTTTATCTGCCACTGGCAAAATGTATTTTCTTTGAATGTGGGTTTCAATGCTGTTTCAAGGGCAGAGAAGTTTTAATGCTAAGTCTATTTTCATTGTGAGACTGCATTGCTTTGTTTAGCAGATATCTATTAGGTTGTGTGCTGTAAAATGCAAAATAAAACTTTCAAATGAAATCCAAATCATTGCAGAAGTAAAGCAGTATACACATTACAGTGTTTATGGTAAATGGGACAAAATAACCAAGGAATAGGACATTGGAATGGCTGCAGGGGGAGGCTCTATTCGACCATGAGTTTGTGAGGGGTGAAGGGCAGCAAACTCCGACAGCCCTGGCTGAACTATACCTCTCAACTGTCCAGATTTTTGCAGAATGAATAGATTTTTTGCTTCTTATTTTTGGTTTGTTCATCATAAAATTTGTGGTTTTCTGGCAAATCATTTAGGAATGAAGTCACTAAATAATGACAGACATTGAGTTTCAGACATCATAACCTCCAGAAAAATGCATGCTAAAGCAAGACCTGTTATTCTATCAACTGTCTTAAGTTTATACAAGAGCAGTTTTTAGTATTGTTTGTATGATCTCCCAATATATTTGGCCTTGTCCAGATTTCCCGCATTAAGAGGTTGAGAGGTACGTGCAAATAAATCAATTTATAGAATTAGCAATATCCGAACCTCTCAACCGTCCCCAATTTTGGCTCAAAATGTTGCTTTCCCCCTAATAATCCCTCTGCAAAATGGCAATTTTGGAAGAAAAGGTGAAGGGTTTACAATTATAAATAACTGTAATGATCAGAGTTATAGTTTACTTTTATTTCAGAAATGCATGTAGATGCCCTTATTTTGTCAGCTTCTCAAGTTAACAGTAAAAAATATTAAAAAGGTGTCCCTTCTTTGACAGGTTCTCAGCTGTATTGTGTGGCAATTTTATATTTTTGCATCACATTTTTGGTCTGTTTTTCATAAAATTGTGGTTTTCTGGCAAATTAGTGGCAAATCATTAAAGACTGAAGTTAGAAAATAATGGCAGAATTTGAGTTTCAGATTTCATACCCTTCAGAAAATTCATACTAATGCAAGACCTACTACTATTCTATTATCTTTCTAAGTTTATAAGAGTAATATTTAAAAAGTGTCCTTATTTTTGGGCCTGTGTCCCACTCCTATGTATGGCTTTGTCCAGATTTCTTGCTTTGAGATTGAGAGGTATGAGTGTCAGAGCCATCACCGTCAGCCAGAGACATTTCAAATTGTAACAAATTTGTTGCACCCCCACTACCCATTGTAGTGGCTCTGGATGTGTCCAAGCAAGGCAAGGAGCAGTTATGCAGTGTAAGTGTGCAGAGTATTCCCCCATCCAAGGTAGACCACAAGTACGACCGTGGCGTTTTATCTGTCCTTGATATGGCAGAATGTTCTGGTTTTCTGTCATATTTTTATACTGTTGATTTATGCTTTTTATTATTCAGAAAATGCATGCTGTCACAATGCCCTGTTGCTCTGTTTAAGTAGCAATGCTTTAATGGCCATCAGGTAAGCTTGTTGGAGATTGTAAGATGCAAGTAAGCTTTAATAAGCATACTGTTAAAGAATTAACAACATTAAAAGACTTTTCGTTGTTGCCTTGCAGAGAATATTTACATAACTAGATAACGTATAAGCCTCAGGTAATGAAATGCATATGACAGTATTTGTAATAAAGGACAGGATTACAGTATTTTCAGAAGCTCATTACATTTGTTGGAGACTTACAGTCATCTTTGCAGGCTTTACCTGTAAACTAAACAGAATGCCAATCTATCGTATGTGGTCCACAGCTTGTGCAGTAATGAGCTTGGCCAACTAGAAAGAGGTGTAGCTATGCTAAAAACCACAACTGGAACTTTAATTAAATACGCCACCCTGGGAGTCAAACCGTCATTACGAGAGTCCAATCAAGACAAAATGAAGTGTAAAAGAAAAAATATTTCAATGCATTGGCTACATGACAACTTACTTTATATCTAGATATCTTCAAATTAAAGGGGGGGCTGCAGGAGACAGCTGAATGGGTAGGGCCAATGGGAAAGGGCCGTCTCCTGCAGCCCCCCTTTAATTTGAAGTCACCAGCAGCCACTGGTATTACCATTATGTTGTCTATCTGTTAATTGGCACCAAACTGTACTGTAGTGTTTACAATAATGAAGCTTGAAGAATATGTTTGCCAAACTTGCCAGAGATATTTAAAAATTGTCAAATATTCCTTCCAGATATATCCAGAAAGATATATTTGTACTATATAAGTAAAACAAAAACACCAAATAATACAAAAAAAATCCCTCTGTAAGCATAACAAATCCTTTCTGTCTGCTGTATTTTCTTTTCACTGCATTGAGAATTTGAGAATATTTCAGTTTCTTCCTTAATTTACAATAAAAAAAAAATCATTAAGGAGGACTGGTCATGGGCAGTCATAATAGATGCCTTAATTCCACCATGCCTACATTCTGTTTTAAGTGTTGTATTTATTGTAATTGATGCTTGGTTGTGCAGTGGTGCAGTAGTCAACATTGCACCTCACAGCAAGAGGTTCTCTGATTTGATTCTCTGCTGGAGTACCATCTGTGTGGAGTCTGCATATCCTCCCTGCATTCACATTTAGGGTTACCACCTGTCCCACTTTGTGAGGGACAGTTCCTATTTAGGCAGTTGTGTCCTGCAGAAAAATTGTAAAAATGGCAAATGTCCTGAGATTTTAGGACAAAATTATTTCTTATATTTATGTAATAGTTGCATAAAGCAGTTATTCTGTATCTGAAATGTCTAATGTCATAAGAAACAGAATAAGCAACTAAAATGCTACAACAATAAGCTTTTATTTATGCAAAAAAAGTGAAGTTCTGTCCTTTGTGCTGGCTGTGGTTATGTTTCAACCTGCAAATTCTGACATTTGTACCAAAAATGTCCCAGTTTGGGCATTTGAAAAGGTGGCAACCCTATATACATGGGTTTCCTCCCATATTCCAAAGACATGCCGCTGGAACATTTCTCTCTGGGCCAACACTGACAATACCCACTGTCCTAGTTGGAGTTTTCCAGTCAACAAATGTTAAATAAATTCATAAAGTATTAATTTTTATTCATTTTTTTTAATGAATTGAATTACTTCAATTTTGAGTGAGTCACCACAAGCCAAAAAAACTGGATGTCTATCCCTACTTTTTCTTTTTTATGTATTTTATAATAATGATGGATATGAACTCAGAATTAACAAAGTGAAGCATAAATGCATTAGTGCAAGTATTTGGTGCCTGTGAGAATCCAGGCACTGTAGATAGTGTCATTTATTTTAATCATGTGACTAATTGTTATTCTAGCATAGACTTTACTTAATTAAGTAATAATGAATGATAGACATGGACTTATAGTAAGATTTATTTGTTGTCTATAAGGTTTATTCCAGCAACAAAGTATTGGTGACCACAGATTCTGATCAGGAAAGTGTAAATCTTGCATATGATCCGCTAGCCTTGCTTACGTATTTTGAGAGAAAATAATTCAGTTTTGTGTCTGAATATAAATAGAGGGGTTATACACCTAAAATGCACTCACTATGACAGAGCTATTTAAATGCTTGAAATATATCTGTGTAGCAGAGTTGGATCCAGCACTAGGCAAATTTGCAGTTGTTGATGGCCTGCTAGTTGGAGGGGGGGGGGGGGTACCACAACATTTAATTTTAATTAAATGAAAAAAAATCTTACCTTTCTTCTTTAAAAATGCACTCACTTCATGTTGTGTCTGTGCATGCATGGGTCTTTAGGAGTATGATGCATGCACAGCAATGCATGAGATTTGATTTTGCCATGAATTTGAGAACTGCTGCTTCCTTTTAGGATTCTTGGAAATAAAGACAAGACAAGTGTTCCCTTTGCTTTGCTGCCATATTCGTTAGACTCAGACATGTTCATTTAGTAGCAGTCAGTGTGTGTGTGTGTATGTGTGTGTGTGTGTGTGTGTGTGTGTGTGTGTGTGTGTGTGTGTGTGTGTCATGGGATGACAGGTTAGTTAAGTAGCTTGCTCAGGTTCAAACTCTGTACCTTGGCTACAGAGGACAGGAACCTTAATCTTCTACACCATCTACCAGACTGTACAGTTATTCATCAGCCATTTCAGAATTTCAATCAACTTTGATTTTGTTTTTATTGGCTCACACATTTTGTTTCACTATTTAATGGAAAAATCTTCAAAAAACTCCAGGGGTTCATTTTCAAGTAGTATGAGCTTCAAGGGAAGAGATGTTTACTGTTGTTCATGCTAAGTTTATTTTCAACGTATAACTGTTTTGCTTAGCTAATGTCCATCAATGTTTGTGCTAAAAAAAAAACATTCAAAATCAATGTTAGTAGCATAACAGGTAGCATGTGGTGCACTTTATGGGGTGTAGGTGTGGCACTCCTGAGTGTGTTTTCTTTTGTATGAGATGTTAAACTAAGGCCCCATCAGTCTGAGTTAATGATAGGTGCTATGAGATATTTTACATCTATCAAAAAGAGTAGAGGGATGTTCTCTAATGCTCCAGTCAAATATTCCCTTGTAGTATAAATGCCACCAAGTATCTCCCTTGAAAGGATACTACTAGCCTAGTGGGACTAACCTGGTAAAAAAAAAAAGGATTTTTACATTAAACGTTTTAAAGTAAATCCATATCTCTGCCTTCATTTTTGAAATAAAGAAATAAAGAAGAAAACAGTATGCACATTGTTCTTCTCAAATAGGATCAGGTAACTATTTTCAAGAGCATGTAGAAACAGCAAATAAGACAAGGGGAAAATCGCCCAGGAATATATGATGAAAGAAAAATAAGCAAAGAACAAATAATAGAAACAAAGAAAAAAGAACATCGACATTAGGAAAATGATAAAGAGAAAACTATATTATTAGTATTATGCTACTGATTTGATATAAAATAAACTCCTAAATTTAGCAGGCAGACTTTAGAGTTTAACTTTCTTGATACCTTGCTGACAGATGATCGACTAAATTTATTTCATGAGATTTGGTCAGGGAACGATGGTCAAGCTGAACACTTTCATTTGTGCAGGTAATATAAGTCTGTTGTCATTGCATTGCTGCTTACTCCATTTCTAGATTTTTTTAATCAGAAAAACGAAACATATCTTCACACAGAAGAAAATAATAGCCAGATTGAAGGGGATCTGCGTTTAAATATATGTGGAGTTGTTTTGTTCCACCAAGACTGGATATTTATGCCTAGAGACCCACAATGCCGAAAGGCAGAGAAATACTCATAAAATAATATTGCAATTTAGTGCATCTGAGATACATTTCTTCTCTCTTTGCTCATAACCAATCAAATACCATAGTGCATTACATAATGACAGATCCCTGGTAACATAAGTTTGTTGACTGGACCTAACTGCTTTAAAAATTTAAATTCATGGTACTGGATACATACATTGTACAAGAGTTTTCATTTCAGGAATGGCTTATTTTCATTCATAAACATTGTGCTGTCTTATCAAAGGGGTGGTCACAGAGTGGGACATACACAGTACAGTTTCTATGTGATCCAAAATACAGAACTGTTCTCACATACATACAAGCCCATTCTGAACCAAAACGGACCTGCTATGGATAGGGACAGAGCAAATACTATATATGAATACAATACAGTATATGATTGCAATCCCTTGCTCAAAGTGAAAGAACTCAGATAGGAAATTAAACTACAAGCAGACACACCTCCTGGTTTAAATGGTAATTTAAATGTAAAAAGTATTCTAAAATGAACAGGTAGGGTGGGAAATGGAATCTTAACCATTCAAAGGTGTTTATATAATTTGTAACTGCTAAATTTCTGATGAAGTTCGACTTTTAACAAACAAATGAAAGTCCTCAAATTTGTAAGCTTTGTGTGTTTTGAAAGTGACAATTAAAGTTTCCTACTTTTAGTTCTGGCTGTGGTTTCTGTTCCTCCAATTCCGTAAAAGGTTTCCGTGTTAATAATATATATGAATACAATTATGGCACTTCAGCTGTCCAGAATTCACATGGATGGAGTACAATTTTGGGAGTGAATTTAATAAAAAATGTCCGTGTGCTTCCTTTTGGGAGTGTTGTATTATTTGTAACTTCAGATAACACAAGTCAAAGTCAACATCTAGTCTGCTTCTGCAATATTCCTCTTTTGTGCCATAGCAGTAAATGTACATTCACATACATACAAACATGCATACATACATGGTTCTGTGTAGTACACATCATAGTGAAGGATTTGTGAAAGGGCTGCCTGATTTAATATGTAGCTGGAGCAGGAGTGATTTACATATTATGGTAATTGAGTATTTGCTTGATGCACTGGTTCCCATCGCTACATCAGTATGTGCTGTTTACAATAAAGTGTAATTACCTCAATGTCTTGCTGTGAGTTTAAACTGTTGTTTGGATCCTTATCTGATACAAACCTTGATAACTTGGCAAACTGTTCTTTGATTACATTTCGTTTCATCCATAAAGGATCTTCTTCTTCTTCTATTTGGCTTTGCCAGAGCCATGGCCTCAAGCTAAATGCCAAAAAGTGTATAGTCATCCCCTTTGGCAAAAACAAAGTGCCCACAAATTACCACATAGGTGGTAGTCCATTAAGTACAGAAGAAGTAATTAGGGACCTGGGGACCCAAGTTGATAGCAATCTCTCATTTGACAACCACATGGCCAAAGTGGTTAGAAAAACATTTTATATAGCCCACCTAATCATGAAGGGATTCACATCTAGATCAGGGGAGGTCATCGTGCCTCTTTACTCATCCCTCATCAGGCCCATAATTGAGTACAATGCCCCTTTTGGGATGTACCTTACCAGACACCTGCAGCAACTGGAAAGACCCCAAAAGTACCTCACCAAGAGGATCAAAGGGCTCAAACAGATGCCATATGCTGCCCGGTTAAAGAAATCCAGCTCTACTCAGTGGCATACCACCTGCTCAGAGGCGATCTGTGCCTGACGTATAAAGCCATGTCCAACCTGGAATTAATGGACATGCTGCACCTCAGAAAATCCAAATCCCATTGAGCTACGTGCTCGAGAGACTTGAACCTCAGCACTGAAATAAATAGGACATGCTGGAGGGACAGATTCATAACCCAGAGGCTCCCTTCACTCTGGAATAAAATCCCAGTTCAGGTTAGGCAGAGTCCCTCATTGACTCTCTTCAAGAGGAATCTTGATGAGTGGATGGGAGATCGTAGGTTTACCCCGGGTATCACTTCTGTGTCACTGTTAGACAGAGGCACAGTATACTAACCTCGAAAGAGGGCATAGCAAAATTAATTTAAAATGGGTGGCGAAAGCCAAACACACTCTGGCTAGGCTTATAAATGCCCTAGGGCAGATAGCCTAGTATGAACCTATGAACCAGTGAAAAATAAGCAAAGAACAAATAATAGAAACAAAGAAAAAAGAACATCGACATTAGGAAAATGATAAAGAGAAAACTATATTATTAGTATTATGCTACTGATATGATATAAAATAAACTCCTAAATTTAGCAGGCAGACTTTAGAGTTTAACTTTCTTGATACCTTGCTGACAGATGATCGACTACATTTATTTCATGAGATTTGGTCAGGGAACGATGGTCAAGCTGAACACTTTCATTTGTGCAGGTAATATAAGTCTGTTGTCATTGCATTGCTGCTTACTCCATTTCTAGATTTTTTTTAATCAGAAAAACGAAACATATCTTCACACAGAAGAAAATAATAGCCAGATTGAAGGGGATCTGCGTTTAAATATATGTGGAGTTGTTTTGTCCCACCAAGACTGGATATTTATGCCTAGAGACCCACAATGCCAAAAGGCAGAGAAATACTCATAAAATAATATTGCAATTTAGTGCATCTGAGATACATTTTTTCTCTCTTTGCTCATAACCAATCAAATACCATAGTGCATTACATAATGACAGATCCCTGGTAACATAAGTTTGTTGACTGGACCAAACTGCTTTAAAAATTTAAATTCATGGTACTGGATACATACATTGTACAAGAGTTTTCATTTCAGGAATGGCTTATTTTCATTCATAAACATTGTGCTGTCTTATTAAAGGGGTGGTCACAGAGTGGGACATACACAGTACAGTTTCTATGTGATCCAAAATACAGAACTGTTCTCACATACATACAAGCCCATTCTGAACCAAAACGGACCTGCTATGGATAGGGACAGAGCAAATACTATATATGAATACAATACAATATATGATTGCAACCCCTTGCTCAAAGTGAATGAACTCAGATAGCAAATTAAACTACAAGCAGACACACCTCTTGGTTTAAATGGTAATTTAAATGTAAAACGTATTATAAAATGGAACAGGTAGGGTGGGAAATGGAATCTTAACCATTCAAAGGTGTTTATATAATTTGTAACTGTTAAATTTCTGATGAAGTTCGACTTTTAACATGAACAAATGAAAGTCCTCAAATTTGTAAGCTTTGTGTGTTTTGAAAGTGACAATTAAAATTTCTTACTTTTAGTTCTGGCTGTGGTTTCTGTTCCTCCAATTCCGTAAAAGGTTTCCATGTTAATAATATATATGAATACAATTATGGCACTTCAGCTGTCCAGAATTCACATGGATGGAGTACAATTTTGGGAGTGAATTTAATAAAAAATGTCCGTGTGCTTCCTTTTGGGAGTGTTGTATTATTTGTAACTTCAGATAACACAAGTCAAAGTCAACATCTAGTCTGCTTCTGCAATATTCCTCTTTTGTGCCATAGCAGTAAATGTACATTCACATACATACAAACGTGCATACATACATGGTTCTATGTAGTACACATCATAGTGAAGGATTTGTGAAAGGGCTGCCTGATTTAATATGTAGCTGGAGCAGGAGTGATTTACATATTATGGTAATTGAGTATTTTCTTGATGCACTGGTTCCCATTGCTACATCAGTATGTGCTGTTTACAATAAAGTGTAATTACCTCAATGTCTTGCTGTGTGTTTAAACTGTTTGGATCCTCATCTGATACAATCCTTGATAACTTGACAAACTGTTCTTTGACTACATTTCATTTCATCCATAAAGGATCTTCTTCTTCTTTTGGCTTTTTCCCAGTTAGGGGTCACCACAGTGGATCACCTGTCCACTCATGATTGGCAGTGGAGTTTTACAGTTTTGCGTTGCCAGCCTGGCACTCAACCTTCCACAGAAGGCACACACATGCACGCACTCACACCTAGAGCCAATTTAGAGTGTCCAATCCACCTACAGCATGTCTTTGGGATGTGGGAGGAAACTGAAGCACCCAGAGGAAACTCAGGTGACCACAGAGAAGACATGCAAACTCCATACAGAAGGATAAATATTCAAAAATTGTAAATAAGAGTTACTAAATGCATTCTTTATATCAATATGTTATGTAACCCCTGTCTTTCATATTTTTACTAATAGATACAGCCAAAATGTTGATAATATAATCCATAAATTAGCTTTAAAAATTAAGTAGAAATACTTAAATGTAAAATCCTCTAATTCACTATGTGACCCCACCCAGATCATAAATCATCATCTGAAAATGTAAGAATAACTTGATAGATGTTACAATATCAGATCTTAAATTACAATTGTCACAATTTTTGAAAGCCCAATTTCTCAAAAAATGTGGGCCTACACTGCTTTCATTGCCATGCCAAAATACTGCTTTGATAGCTGACCATCTAACAAAAACTATTTTTCCAGGATCATTTCCATAAAAAACATATTAAGTTAGTTTCAATTATCAGAATAAAATTAAAATATAATGAGATGCCCCTAAACCAATTCACTCCTACATCTGACTGTATATAATTCTTTAAAATTAATTTATAAATAGATTGTCTGCATCAAATATAATTGTATATCCAAATGAACTGAATGAGGCTCACCACAGCAATAAGAATCAAACCAACGATTTAATGATCGTATAAAATCACAAACTGCAGTAACAAAAATAAGTAAGCACTTTCACGTTACTAGAACGCTTCTTCAGACTTAAAACCACTGCTATCTAAACTCTCATTTATAATACAATCAATTTAATTAATTACAACTTAATTGAATCATTAATCAATTTGATAGAGAAAATTTTACAAAAGACTTAAAGCAACAACTTCATTTTTAACTTCATACACATAAGCACATTACTATAGAAGTCAAATAAAAACGCATACATTTTATAACAATAAATATATAAATATAATAAAATAAAATATCTATTGATATACATATGTGTGCAAATCTACATAAATACTAACAAACTATAAATATACATTTATAGTAAACTAGTGTGCACAGGGGCGTGCTGCTAGAAATGGTTTAAGAGAAACCTTCTCATTTAAACCATGTCCCCTGTGACTCTGCAACCTAATAATCCATCTATTTTCACGTTCGTTAGTAAAATTCCTTATATTCCATAACCTATTAGTTTCTTCTATTAATTCAATAACAGTAAAATTAAATTTATGTATTTTACCATATTTTGTTGTATGTCGTGCTAAAGCGTTATGTTCATCTCCCTTACTAATGGCATACAAATGTTCCCTAATACCCTCCTTTAGGCTCCTATTTGTTTTACCTACATAAAAACTTGCACAACTTTGGCAAACAGCTAGATGCACTAGATTCCTAGACTTACAATCAGCATAGAAATCAAATTTATATACACGTCCTGTATCAGGATGTGTGAAAGACTTATTTCCTGATAAATATATACAATAATTACAGCTTCTACATGGAAGTGTGCCCTGTCTATTTGTCTCCAAACCCCTTTTATCACTCCTATTTTCATAACACAATAACCTCTTTAAAGATTTCATATTCTTATAGGAGAAACTGGGTTTATCACCCACTATATTCGGGCTATTCTTTCATCAGTAGTCAATATACCCCAGTTCTTCTCTATAACATTTCTGATTCTATTATTCATATTTGAATATTGAATAGTTACCCTGTGTTTATTAACATTTTTATTATCATTCTTCACCATATTCTCACTATTCCTAAATAAATATGGTTTACCTTTACCTCTTCTTACTGTTTCATTAACTTCATAGACAGCGTCAGCTTCATAATTACTGTATCCCCTTACTAAAAAATCATTCTTCAGCATATCCTGTTTCTTACTATAGTTGTAACTATCTGTAGTAAGACGTGGCACTCTTAGAGACTGTCCTTTTACAATATTACCATATAAATGTTGAGGGTGCATACTGCTTCTGTGTAACATGTTGTTCCTCCAACACGGTTTCCTATATATTTCAGTATGAATTTCATTATCTATCTTAATTATTTTCACATCTAAAAATTCTATTGCCTCATAGGAGTACTTCTGTTCAAACTTCAAAAATTCAGTTGTCCCATTAATGTATCCAATGAATTCATTAAGTTCCATTTCAGTACTTCCCCATGTTAAAAACACATCATCTACAAAACACTTATAAAACTTTGTGTTTACTAAAATTCACATTTGATAGAACAAAGGTACTCTCCCAATAAGCCAACACTAGGTTGGCATAAGAATTAGCGCATGGAGTTCCCATCGCTACACCTTTTCTCTGTAGATAATAAATATCATGATATGAGAACACATTGTTCTCTAGCACCAGTTCAAGTAAAGCCAGAATCTTAATAATTATTCCCCTCACTGCTCCTTTACTTATTAAATATAATCTCAAATAATCCATCCCTGTATCATTTGGAATGGAGGTAAAGAGTGATACAACGTCCAAAGTGACTAATAGTTCACTATTTCTCTCATTATTATTATTCATAATATATGTACCATAACTTTCTAAAAAATCCTGTGTGTCTCTTAATATAGAATTTGTATTATTAACAATGGGACAAAGTTGTTTCTCAATGAATATCGAGGCTGGTTCCATCAACCACCCACCACCCAATACTATCGGTCTCAAAGGTGGGTCTGTGCTAGTCTTGTGTATCTTTGGCAAGCCCCATATAACAGGAACAAGAGGATGCTCAACTAATATATACTTGTATAGATCATCATCAATGGTATTACATAGTAACATGTCATATAATTCAGAGTGTACATTCTTAATCAAATTATTGAGCATTGCTTTATTCAATGTACGGTATGTCCCATCATTACTCAGCATATTAATCATACTGGTGACATACGCTTTTGTATCTAAAACTACTATTGCGCCACCTTTATCTGCCTGATGAATAGTTATTTCCTCATTTTCTTGTAGTGTTTTTATTGAACACAACTCATCATAAGTTAAATTAAAAAATTCCGGTTTACTTTTCACTTTATATATTTCAAATAAATCACGTTCAGAAACTTTCTCAAAAGTCTCTAAAATGGGGTGTACCTGTGGAACAAAAACAGAGAGTTTCGAAAAAACATTCCTTTTTCCCATTTCATTTGTGCCAAACAACAGATTTAAACCAACATTTCGTATAAACATCTACAGGAGTTGCAGGTTTGGGTGTGAATGGGACTGCTATTACAGGAGAATGTTCCTCAGCTGCGAATATGGTCAATGATGTCTTGAATGGGGCAAGAAGGAAGGAGTGTCATGTTGATTCTGTTCATGGTTTGGATACTTTGGATGTATTCACTGACAAGGACTATTCTTTTCCTTCTTTTCCGTTACCAATTCGACAACTGCCAGAGGTGAATTGGACGCCACGGGGACGTCCAGCCAAAAGGAAATCAACAGAAGACAGGTACGAATTCCAGAAAAAGATACCGAGACCTGTTCTCCAAACCTAATAGTTAATTTGTCGAAATATTGTCTGACTGATGATGAAAGATCATTGTTAAGTCATGGTCTTTCTTTTATACCATCGAAGTCCATAGATATTACAGACATAATATTAGATTTAAAGATGTTTATACGAAATGTTGGTTTAAATCTGTTGTTTGGCACAAATGAAATGGGAAAAAGGAATGTTTTTTCGAAACCCTCTGTTTTTGTTCCACAGGTACACCCCATTTTAGAGACTTTTGAGAAAGTTTCTGAACGTGATTTATTTGAAATGTATAAAGTGAAAAGTAAACCGGAATTTTTTAATTTAACTTATGATGAGTTGTGTTCAATAAAAACACTACAAGAAAATGAGGAAATAGCTATTCATCAGGCAGATAAAGGTGGCGCAATAGTAGTTTTAGATACAAAAGCGTATGTCACCAGTATGATTAATATGCTGAGTAATGATGGGACATACCGTACATTGAATAAAGCAATGCTCAATAATTTGATTAAGAATGTACACTCTGAATTATATGACATGTTACTATGTAATACCATTGATGATGATCTATACAACTATCTATTAGTTGAGCATCCTCTTGTTCCTGTTATATGGGGCTTGCCAAAGATACACAAGACTAGCACAGACCCACCTTTGAGACCGATAGTATTGGGTGGTGAGTGGTTGATGGAACCAGCCTCGATATCCATTGAGAAACAACTTCGTCCCATTGTTAATAATACAAATTCTATATTAAGAGACACACAGGATTTTTTAGAAAGTTATGGTACATATATTATGAATAATAATAATGAGAGAAATAGTGAGCTATTAGTCACTTTGGACATTGTATCACTCTTTACCTCCATTCCAAATGATACAGGGATGGATTATTTGAGATTATATTTAATAAGTAAAGGAGTAGTGAGGGGAATAATTATTAAGTTTCTGGCTTTACTTGAATTGGTGCTAGAGAAACAATGTGTTCTCATATCATGATATTTATTATCTACAGAGAAAAGGTGTAGCGATGGGAATTCCATGCACTAATTCTTATGCCAACCTAGTGTTGGCTTATTGGGAGAGTACCTTTGTTCTATCAAATGTGAATTTTAGTAAACACAAAGTTTTATAAGCGTTTTGTAGATGATGTGTTTTTAACATGGGGAGGTACTGAAATGGAACTTAATGAATTCATTGGATACATTAATGGGAAAACTGAATTTTTGAAGTTTGAACAGAAGTACTCCTATGAGGCAATAGAATTTCTAGATGTGAAAATAATTAAGATAGATAATGAAATTCATACTGAAATATATAGGAAACCGTGTTGGAGGAACAACATGTTACACAGAAGCAGTATGCACCCTCAACATTTATATGGTAATATTGTAAAAGGACAGTCTCTAAGAGTGTCACGTCTTACTACAGATAGTTACAACTATAGTAAGAAACAGGATATGCTGAAGAATGATTTTTTAGTAAAGGGATATAGTAATTATGAAGCTGACGCTGTTTATGAAGTTAATGAAACAGTAAGAAGAGGTAAAGGTAAACCATATTTATTTAGGAATAGTGAGAATATGGTGAAGAATGATAATAAAAATGTTAATAAACATAGGGTAACTATTTAATATTCAAATATGAATAATAGAATCAGAAATGTTATAGAGAAGAACTGGGGTATATTGACTACTGATGAAAGAATAGCCCGAATATAGTGGGTGATAAACCCAGTTTCTCCTATAAGAATATGAAATCTTTAAAGAGGTTATTGTGTTATGAAAATAGGAGTGATAAAAGGGGTTTGGAGACAAATAGACAGGGCACACTTCCATGTAGAAGCTGTAATTATTGTATATATTTATCAGGAAGTAAGTCTTTCACACATCCTGATACAGGACGTGTATATAAATTTGATTTCTATGCTGATTGTAAGTCTAGGAATCTAGTGCATCTAGCTGTTTTCCAAAGTTGTGCAAGTTTTTATGTAGGTAAAACAAATAGGAGCCTAAAGGAGCGTATTAGGGAACATTTGTATGCCATTAGTAAGGGAGATGAACATAATGCTTTAGCACGACATACAACAAAATATGGTAAAATACATAAATTTAATTTTAATGTTATTGAATTAATAGAAGAAACTAATAGGTTAGGGAATATAAGGAATTTTACTGACGAACGTGAAAATAGATGGATTATTAGGTTGCAGAGTCACAGGGGACATGGTTTAAATGAGAAGGTTTCTCTTAAACCATTTCTAGCAGCGCGCCCCTGTGCACACTAGTTTACTATAAATGTATATTTATAGTTTGTTAGTATTTATGTAGATGTACACACATATCAATAGATATTTTATTTTATTATATTTATATATTTATTGTTATAAAATGTATGCATTTTTATTTGACTTCTATAGTAATGTGCTTATGTGTATGAAGTTAAAAATGAAGTTGTTGCTTTAAGTCTTTTTTAAAATTTTCTCTAACAAATTGATTAATGATTCAATTAAGTTGTAATTAATTAAATTGATTGTATTATAAATGAGAGCTTAGATAGCAGTGGTTTTAAGTCTGAAAAAGCGTTCTAGTAACGTGAAAGCGCTTACTTATTTTTGTTACTGCAGTTTGTGATTTTATACGATCATTAAATCGTTGGTTTGATTCTTATTGCTGTGGTGAGCCTCATTCAGTTCGTTTGGATATATGTGTTTATGCTCTGCTGAGGCTCTTCATCCGTGAGCTGTCTTGTCTGAGATACATATCAAATATAATTGATTGTAAGACATCTAACAAAATGACAGGAATCTCACAAATATCAGGGTAAAATATAAGATATCCTTTAAGTTATGGTCTACAAAGATACCTAAAAGTTATGTTTTGTTACCAAGAGACAAAACAACTGGTCTAAAAGGAAGAGTGTTTAGCATCCTTTTGGACTTTAGGGATACCAAAATATGCTGAATTATTGGGTTCTTTACTCTTAAAACATAAGAAACATTTTGTGAAAAATGACTTTCCAATAAAAGATCATTCAGCTATAAATTTACCTTTTAATATGCAATCAATATCTCATTCTTAAAAACACTACTATAAAATGTTTTATCTAATAAAATAAACATTTTATTAGAATAACCATTCAAATAAATAAGTAATGTTCTACCCCCTTTATCTGGCTGATTTTGTATGCCTATATTGAAAAATGTATGGGAGGTTAAAGGTAGAAAAAGGCAAACATCATCGCACATAGGTTCATAGGTTCATACTAGGCTATCTGCCCAAGGGCATTTATAAGCCTAGCCCAGAGTTTTGTGGCTTTCGCCACCCCTTTAGTTTGAAGGATACTATGCCCATTATTTTGCTGTGCCTCTGTCAAGCAGTGACACTGAGGTAATCCCTGGGGTATATCTGCGATCTCCCATCCATTGGTCAAGATTTCTCTTGAATAAAGCCAGTGAGGTGCTCTGCCTCACATGTACCGGGATTTTGTTCCACAGCATAGGGAGTCTCTGGGTGATGAATCTGTCCCTCCAGCACGTCCTATTAATAACCGTGTCAAGGTTTAAGTCTCACTCCCTTGTAGTTCTGAGGGATCTAGATTTTTTGAGGTGAAGCATGTTCATCAATTCCGGGTTGGACATGGCCTTGTATGTCAGGCATAGGTCACCTCTGAGCAGACGGTAAGCGACTGAATAGAGCTGGAGTTCCTTCAGTCGGGCAGCATAAGACATATTTTTGAGACCCTTTTTCCTTTTGGTGAGGAACTTTTGGGGCCTTTCCAGTTGCTGCAGGTGTCGGGTCAGATACATTCCGAATGGGGCATTGTACTCAATCATTGGTCTGATGAGTGATGAGTACAGGGGGATGATGACCTCCCTTGATCTAGATGTAAATCCCTTCATGATCAGGTGGGCAATGTAGAAGGTCTTCCTAACTACTTTGGCAACGTGAGTGTCAAACGAAAGGTTACTGTCAACCTGGGTCCCCAGATCCCTGATAACCTCTTCTGTTCTTAGTGGATTGCCACCTATATGGTAGCTAGGGGTAACCTTGTTTTTCCCGAAGGGTATGACTATCCATTTTTTGGCGTTTAACTTTAGGCCATGGCTCTGGCACCAGTTATCCGTTTCTATGAGACTCTTCTGAAGGATATCTGTGTCAGATGTGTTCTCGACTATGGTGCCCAGTTTGCAGTCATCTGCAAACTTTGTCAGCCATAACCCTCCTGTGTTTGCTTGTACTTCTAAAAAGTAGATGCCGAACAAGAGTTGGCCCAGGACTGAGCCCTGTGGGACACCACTTGTGACAGGCTTTGAGTCTGACATGGCGCCAGCAACTCTGACCCTGTGGGTTCTGTCACTTAGCCAGTTTGCAACCCATCTTGTGACGTATGGGTTTACATTTAAGCTGATGAGTTTTTCGATGATACCTGAGTGGGGTATTGTGTCGAAAGCCTTTGCCAGGTCGAGGTAGGCTGTGTGGACTGCCTTTCCCTCATCAATGGCCTTGGTGACTGTTTCGAAAAAGTCAACCAAGTTTAAAAGGCATGATCTGCCTTTGACAAAGCCAAACTGGGTTGGATCCAAAGTCTGCAAGTCCCCTATGTCTTTATTTATGAGTTCCATTATGATCCTCTCCATAGCTTTGCAGATCAGGCTTGTCAAGCTGATGGGACGGTAATTTCCAGGGTCGGTGGAGGCACCGCCTTTGTGAAGTGGGACCACAGTTGCCGTACGCCACTCCTTGGGTACGTATCCTGAGGTGAGGCTAAGATTAAACAGCCCTAACTGCGGGTTTAATTCCTCATTGAGTTCGTGGAGCACACAACCGGGGACACCATCTGGTCCCATGGATGCTGTGTTTTTCGCCTTGGAGAGAGCAGTTCTCACCTGAGCGTTAGAGATGTTTGGGGGGCTACAATCCTCTGGTATAGATATCTCTCCTTTTGGGGGGGGAGTTTGCACTGAACCTGTCAGCCAGTATGTTGGCAATGTCTGTAGGTTCAGTGATTTTTACATCATTTTGAACTAATTCTGAGCATATCTGTGAGTTTCCTCCCAGGTTTCTAACATAGCTAAAAAAGGCCTTATTATTGTCTTTTGAGTCCTTAGCGACTTTTCTCTCAAAATTTGCCTTGGATGATTTTATGAGAGATCTTAGTTTTTTACTTATAATGATCAAAGTTGTCTTCCCTTTTAAGGATTTTGCTCTATCTTGTAGTAGCTTCCTCCTTTCGTTGTAGAGCTTGTTTATGGCTGGGGTCCACCAGACTGGATGCTTGCCTTTGGTACAAAGAGTCTTTGTTTTGTTTGGGATTGCCTGATCCATGCAGTCCTGTAGGTGCTGGTAGAAGGCATTTGTAAGTGATTCAGCGGCTTGAGTAATGGTTTCCACAGGCTCGGGGCCTTAAAGAGACCACACTAGTCTTTAGAAGTGTGAAGTCGGCTTTTGAGAAGTTCTTCACTGTGGTCTTTTTTATCTCAGGTGGGGGGAGGATGTGGACTTCCAGTGAGAGTAGTTTAGGATCTGATCTCACCAGTGAGGGTATACTTCGGTGTTGAACATTGTGACCCCATGTTTGTGATGATGAGATCTAGTATGTTTTCTCCTCTTGTGGGGATGGTGACTAGTTGTTCCATGGCATTTGAGTTTATGAACTCTAGGAACCTTTGGGCTAGAGTGTTGGGGCTTGAGTAGTGATCCCAGTCTATACTCGGGTAGTTGAAGTCACCTAGTATGATGGTGTTTGGAGATACATTTATCCCCTCCAGTGTTTTCAGGAAAGCTATGTGAGGTTCCTGAGTTTGAGAGGGTGGCCTGTAACATGCTACAAATTGCAGAGCAGTCTTGCCTATGGTTAATTGCACCTGGATGGTCTCCGATGCATCATGCGTTGCCACCAACCTTGAGGTGTGGGTGTCCTTGATGAATATGGACACCCCCCCTCCTTTCTTGGTGGTGTCTGGATTTTGGGGCCGGAACGCATGATATGAGGTAAAACCTGATAGTGCTGGGGTGCTAAGTCTATGTAACAGAGTTTTTTTTCTGTAGATTCTAAGAGTATTTAATATATACACAGACATCAATGGTCAATTCTAACCCTATATGATGGAATTTGAAGTGGATTAGGGCATAGTCCATAACTTATTTTTAAGTAAGAATGTAATTTGAAGACCAAATGGAGAATCAAGACAAACATTAAAATGTCACTTGAAAATTCAATCATACACAATGTCGACTTGTGGCAAATGTAAACAAATGTAAGTGTGTTAATTAGAGCTGCTGGATTTTAATAGACTATATAAAATAACCAATATATTGTCAGGGACATTTCAATTGTAATACAAAGGGCCTAGTTTATTTAATGACTTGTACCTCATATCCTGCTTTTTTATGTTGGAAAGATGAAGAAGTTCTTAAGGGATACAATTTATCAGCATATTTATACTATCCATAAAAAGGCTAATATGAACACCCTCACAAGCCTGTCTTTAATCTGCTACAATTTAAATACATTTATTGGTTGTTGTTTGTGATAGAGAAAGTCAAATATAATGATGGGGTATTTAAATATTTTTATTGATGTGAGAACTTTATTGGCAGATTGAATTACAGGCTGACAAGTTACATGGTCTTAATGATACTATTTTTATCTCCTGTGTGTTAAAGGACAAAGAAAGCCAATCATCATGCCTGATTAATAACTCATTGTTTGAAGAATGTGAAGGTATTTAAATGGTTTGTTTATTGCATTAGATATTCTGAAGAAGTCTGAACAGCTAAGTAGACAAAAGAGCTAAAGAATTATTTACATCCTGGTTTGACAACTAGCCTGGATGATGATCTTTGGGTTTAATGTGTTTGACAGTACTTTCTTTAAAAAGAAAGTTTCATTAGGAGGATTGCTTTGTCAAAGCACTGGTTTACTGCATGATGCTGGTATTGTTTTTTTTTTTTGGATTGCTATACATGGTGAGTTGGATTGTGGCTTTTCCCACTGTTCTCTTATCTCTGATTTGGTATATATAATTATCAGGAGGTGTGGTGGTGTAGCCTCCCACATGGGGGGGGGGGGGCACAAGTTGTCCTGACCCAGAATAAAATGTAGTTTTTTAATTGACTAAGTTTTGACAATTTGTGGTCAATGTGGTGTATGTTGATTTAGTGACATAGAAATGTAGTTAAAAGAATCTATCCATCTATATTTATATCGATATATGTCTGTATATCTGTCTACACACACACACACACACACACACACACACACACACACACACACACACACACACACACACACACACACACATATATATAAGTCCCCTAATGTTGACCTGCAAAATATCAACATCAAAATGTTGAAAATGCAGACTTCAACATGCCAGTATGCATGGCCAAGAAACAGCTTCAGCACATGAAAAATGTAAAACAAGCAAAAACAAATAAAAAATACTTTTTTCAGGAGGGCTAGCCCCAATGCACTCTCCGTTTGGGGTGCTGCACATCCCTCGCTCCTAATTACATATACTGTACTAATTCCAAAATCACACAAACATGGGGTATGG
Organism: Protopterus annectens; assembly: GCF_019279795.1. Lineage (NCBI taxonomy): Eukaryota > Metazoa > Chordata > Ceratodontiformes > Protopteridae > Protopterus > Protopterus annectens. The sequence continues at coordinate 1,527,566,178 of NC_056737.1, read as the reverse complement.
ACATATCCCCCACCCCCAGCAATTGTGCATTCTAACGTACCTATTCACCAGCTGCTAAGTCAATTATAACTGGTCAGCTAAACAGCAGTCAACCAAATACACACTTGCCCGTTTGCAGGGATCTCATTTTTAAATAAACTTTTATAACTCTCTGACATAATACTTCTTTATTTTTAAAAGTGTTTCCACCCATTCATTCATTACTTTTAAAAACCCTTCTGTTTCCACATGAAAAACATAACATTCCAATTGGCCCAAGTACACTCTCCATACTTAATTCCTTTATCACTTAATTCAGTTATTTTTCAACTGCTTCTGTTTCTAACCACTTTAGTTCCTCCTTGATTATCTTTTAACTTTCCATTCTCTATCAAATGTCTCCTGTTTTAGTTAACATACTCTTAATATTTTCCTAATTTTACTGCAGTACACCGCTTTCACTTTTTTGTTCTGTAATCTATTAATTTTTCTCCTAAGATGTCGCACATTTTCAAAAGTAGCATCATTACTTCTTCCTTTTCCTTTAACAAGTATTTTGCATGAACATCATCATTCCCTGCCTATTATTTTCAAAAATTTCTCTTTCTTTCTGTTCCTGTTCATTCTCATCCTTTTCTCACATTTCTTGAGCACTGCTGTACTACTTTAGTATAGCCACATTTTTTTTTTTTGCTTTATCCAGGTCTTTCTTCCTTTTAATATATAAATCATCATATTATTCCTTCAACTTAATCTGTCTCTGTGACCATAATTCATAAAAATCCTTCACTGTACCATACTCATTTCATATATTTGTCATTCTGTTCTCAGCTTTTCTCTCTAAATAATATCTTTGTTTAACCTTAAATCCTTCCATTCCCTTCATGCTATTTCTGATTTTATTGCCCATACTGCTAAATAATCTATACAATCTAGAGTTTTTCTTCCCCTTGTATCTCATATAAACTTTCAGACACCACTATATAATCAACCTCTGTCTTAATTTCCTCTGACACAGGGGGTCTATGTCATATAATCAGACTTCCAAAATTTCAAACACCATATGTTCGAACTTGGAAGTTTAAAATATGACAACATCGAAACCTCAGAACAGTGAATTTTTTCCCAGGGAAAAAATTTGCTGCTCTGAAAAACACACACACAACACAGGCACACCAAAAACTTAATAAACCTACACTACACCTTACATACACAACTATCTATGCACTAACCTTAACCCAAACCCTAACCCTAAGGTCCGTCACTATCGCACACTTACCTTACCCGCACCCTAACCCTAAAGTCCATCACTATCGCACACTTACCTTACCCGCGCCCTAACCCTAAAGTTCGTCACTTTTGCACACTTATCTTACCTGCACCCTAACCCTAAAGTCCGTCACTATCGCAGATTTACCTTACCCGCACCCTAACCCCAACTTCCGTCAGACTCACACACTTACCTTAACCTGATCCGTAACTTTTGCACCACAGTACAGAAAATATTGAAGCTGTGGAAACAACCAACCAAATTCTTTCCCTGGGAAAGAATTCGACTTTCTGCGGCTTCATCATTTCTATTTTTTGAATTTCCCTGTTCGAACATCCAGTATTTGACATTCTAGACAGTCGATTAAATAACAGATATCTGACACAGGTGTATTTCACTGTTTTTAAAACTTTCATATATCATTAATTCCCTGCACACTAGTATGCATTGTCATTTTTATTGTCATTTTTTGTCACAATTAAAATCACCCACAGATATAATTTCCATGTTAATGGAATCTCACTCTTCCCCCATAGATGCCTGTACATATACCAATATATCTTAACGTTGGTTTCTCACATATCCTCATATTATAAATCACCAATTTTCTTTGAATTCCAGCTATAACATCCTTGCTTTAATATTTTCTTTTTTACTAATATTTCTATTTCTAAACATATTTCTTTACCAAAATGACACACAATATTTTCTCCCACAGTCTTACAAGCTGTTCCTTTGTTCTAGTCTCATACATTATATGTCATCTAAATAAATTTCATCTACAGCAGCACTGTGAGTCCATTCATACACCAATAACCCTCTCTCTCTTTATTTCACTACTGTTGACATTCATAGAAACTACATTTGTATTAGCAATGTCCACGTTTTGCATCTTTCCCAATCAGTTTACAATTGCTTTTTCTTACCCTGTTCCCAATATATAGGCTAGCAGGGAGGACACTAGCATGTTCAGGCCTGTCAGAGCAGCATTTGGTTCTTCCTATTCTATTATACTTTCCTCATCATCATTGTTTTGCAATGCAGCATATTTATTCCTTGTTTCAAACTAAATTCTCCTTTCCCTTCCCTTTCCACACCATTTTAGCATTTCCATAGGTTCATAGGTTCATACTAGGCTATCTGCCCAAGGGCATTTATAAGCCTAGCCCATAGTTATGTGACTTTCACCACCCCTTTAGTTTGAAGAAAACTATGCCTATTATTTTGCTGTGCCTCTGTCAAGCAGTGACACTGAAGTAATCCCTGGGGTATATCTGTGATCTCCCATCCATTGGTCAAGATTCCTCTTGAACAAGGCCAGCGAGGTGCTCTGCCTCACATGTACCGGGATTTTGTTCCACAGCATAGGGAGTCTTTGGGTGATGAATCTGTCCCTCCAGCACGTTCTATTAATAACCGCGTCAAGGTTTAAGTCTCCCGCCCTTGTGGTTCTGAGGGATCTAGATTTTTTGAGGTGAAGCATATTCATCAAATCTGGGTTTGACATGGCCTTATATGTCAGGCACAGGTCACCTCTGAGCAAGCGGTATGCAACTGAACAGAGCTGGAGTTCTTTCAGTCAGGCAGCATAAGACATATTTTTGACACCCTTTATCCTTTTGGTGAAGAACTTTTGGGGCCTTTCCAGCTGCTGCAGGTGTCGGGTCAGATACATTCTGAATGGGGCATTGTACTCAATCATAGGTCTAATGAGTGATGAGTACAGGGGGATGATGACATCCCTTGATCTAGATGTGAATAACTTCATGATCAGGTGGGCAATGTAGAAGGTTTTCCTAACTACTTTGGCAACATGAGTGTCAAACGAAAGGTTACTGTCAACCTGGGTCCCCAGATCCCTGATGACTTCTTCTGTGCTCAGTGGATTGCCACCTATATGGTAGCTAGGGGTAACCTTGTTTTTCCCGAAGGGTATGACTATGCATTTCTTGGCGTTTAACTTTAGGCCATGGCTCTGGCACCAGTTATCCATTTCTGTAAGGCCCTTCTGAAGGATATCTGTGTCAGATGTGTTTTCGACTATGGCGCCCAGTTTGCAGTCATCTGCAAACTTTGTTAGCCATAACCCTCCTGTGTTTGCTTGTACTTCAGAAAAGTAGATGCCGAACAAGAGTGGTCCCAGGACTGAGCCCTGTGGGACACCACTTGTGACAGGCTTTGAGTCTGACATGGCGCCAGCAACTCTGACCCTGTGGGTTCTGTCACTTAGCCAGTTTGCAACCCATCTTGTGATGTATGGGTTTACATTCAAGCTGATGAGTTTTTCGATGATACCTGAGTGGGGTATTGTGTCGAAGGCCTTTGCCAGGTCGAGGTAGGCTGTATGGACTGCCTTACCCTCATCAATGGCCTTGGTGACTGTTTCAAAAAAGTCAACCAAGTTTAAAAGGCATGATCTGCCTTTGACAAAGCCAAACTGGGTTGGATCCAAAGTCTGCAAGTTCCCTATGTCTTTATTTATGAGTTCCATTATGATCCTCTCCATGGCTTTGCAGATAAGGCTTGTCAAGCTAATGGGACGGTAATTTCCAAGGTCAGTGGAGGCACCGCCCTTGTGAAGTGGGACCACAGTCACAGTGCGCCACTCCATGGGTACGTATCCTGAGGTGAGGCTAAGATTAAACAGCTGTCCTAACTGCGGGTTTAATTCCTCATTGAGTTCATGGAGCACACAGCTGGGGACACCATCCGGTCCCATGGATGCTGTGTTTTTTGCCTTGGAGAGAGCAGTTCTCACCTGGGCATTGGAGATGTTTGGGGGACTACAATCCTCTGGTATAGATATCTCTCCTTTTGGGGGGGGAGGGGGGGAGAAGTTTGCACTGAACCTGTCAGCCAGTATGTTGGCAATGTGTGTAGGTTCAGTAATCTTCACATCATTTTGAACTAATTCTGAGCATATCTGGGAGTTTCCTTCTAGGTTTCTAACATAGCTAAAGAAGGCCTTATGATTGTCTTTTGAGTCCTTGGCGATTTTTCTCTCAAAATTTTCCTTGGATGATTTTATGAGAGCTCTTAGTTTTTTTACTTATAATGATCAAAGGTGTCTTACCTTTCAAGGATTTTGCTCTATCTTGTAGTAGCTTCCTCCTTTTGTTGTAGAGCTTGTTTATGGCTGGGGTCCACCAGACTGGACGTTTGCCTTTGGTACAAAGACTCTTAGTTTTGTTTGGGATTGCCTGATCCATGCAGTCCTGTAGGTGCTGGTAGAAGGCATTTGTAAGTGATTCAGCAGTTTGAGTAATGTTTACCACTGGCTCAGGGGCCTTAAAGGAGACCACACTAGTTTTTAGAAGCGTGAAGTCGGCTTTTGAGAAGTTTTTCACTGTGGTCTTTTTTATTTCAGGTGGGGGCGGGATGAGGACCTCCAGCGAGATTAGTTTATGATCTGATCTCACCAGTGAGGGGTATACTTCCAGTGTTGAACATTGTGATCCCATGTTCGTGATGATGAGATCAAGTATGTTTTCTCCTCTTGTGGGGATGGTGACTAGTTGTTCCATGGCATTTGAGTTTATGAACTCCAGGAACCTTTGGGCTAGATTGTTTGGGCTTGAGTAGTGTTCCCAGTCTATATTAGGGTAGTTGAAGTCACCTAGTATGATGATGTTTGGAGATACATTTATCCCCTCCAGTGTTTTCAGGAAGGCCATGTGAGGTTCCTGAGTTTGAGAGGGTGGCCTGTAACATGCTACAAATTGCAGAGCAGTCTTGCCTATGGTTAATTGCACCTGGATGGTCTCCGATGCATCGTGCGTTGCCACCAACCTTGAGGTGTGTGTGTCCTTTATGAATATGGACACCCCCCCCTCCTTTCTTGGTGTTGTCCGGATTTTGGGGCCGGAACGCATGATATGAGGTGAAACCTGATAGTGCTGGGGTGCTCTCAGGAGCCTTGAACCAGGTTTCTGTCACAGCACAGACATCGATGTTCTCCATACTGAGAAGGGCCTCGAGTGCGTGCATCTTGAGAGTGAGACTTCTGGCATTGAGCAGCATTACCCTTAGTTTTTTTCCTTTTTGTGTTCTAGGGTGGTAGGTTTAGAATTTGAGCCTTGCCTAAAAAAGGCACTATGGGGGTGGCAAGAGCCTTTGCCAATATCCGGAAGCCCAGGGGTGACAGGTGTAAGCCGTCCCTTGCGAAGCAGCGTGGCTTGTCCAGCATGTCATCCCAGGCAGACAGACATTGGATCCCCTTTGAATGACACCAGAATTTAAGCCAATTATTAAAGCTGATCATTTTATCACTGTATTGTGGCATCATTCTAGGTGAAGGTAGGATACTGCTCAAGGTCAGAGTCATACCTGCCTGGGCTACATAATCAGTTTCTATTAATTCATTTTGCAATATCACATTATTTCCTACATTTTCATCATGCATTCAATCACTGTGAATATGTATACATGTATATTAATAATTCCAACAATTTCATTGTTACTCTATTTTTATTACTACCATCCTTTACTTCATCTTGACTTTCTACACACAGTTGTATATCCTTCATAGAATATTTGTGTTCATTCTGCTGGAAAAAACTTTTTTTTATACAGTCCTGTATCAAATTACTTGTTTCTCTATACAGAAAGCATGCTTACAGTTTACCCACCCCCCCAATAGATATCCATTGTTTTCTTGCTATTTACTGTAACCACTATTGGCAAATGTACTAGTTTCCCTTCTTTTATTTCAACAGAATCCCAAGCAATAATATAGTACAATGCTCCTTTCTGTATGTACCTCACCAGATATCTGCAGCAACTGGAGAGACCTCAGAGGTTTCTCTTGAAGAAAATTCAGGGCCTACAACACATGACCTACATGGACAGACTGAAGGCCCTATCACTTTACTTAGAGTCATATGGACTGCTTAAAGGTGACTTGTGCCTGGCCTACATAGCAGTCTCACATCCTGCCTTGGTGAAGCTGCTGCACATCCACAAATCCAAGGGGACAAGATTCACTTGTTCCAGGGACCTTAACCTAGCCTGCAATATTAACAGGACATGCTGGAGAGATAGATATGTCTCCCAGAGATCGCCACTTCTCTGGAACAAACTCCCAATTCATGTAAAACAGAGCTACTCAATGACCCTATTTAAGAGTAACCTGGATAATTGGATGGAAAACTGCAAATTTCCACCAGGGGTTTCATCAATGTCCCTCTTGGAGAGGGGCAGCCAGTGCTGATCTTAGATTCTTGTGCAAACATAGACTAAAGGTCTTGGGCAATAAGGGAGCAAAGGTATAACACAGCTAGGCTTGTACAGGTCTTAGGGTCAATAGCCTAGTAACCTCCTATGCTCCTATGATCCTATGAATGGCTGATTCTCCATTTCATATGTTTCTGTTATTAATCAGTTTCTAATTGTTCCACACAATCTGGCAAAGCTTGAAAAAAATTCTGTTCCAGTTTCTCCTTATTAGGGGTTTTAAACTGCACTAGAAGTTTTCGTCAAGACTGCACATTTAAGTTATTAAACACATATCCTAAAATTTGGAAAGGTTTCCTGTGATGTGGAAATCTTAACTGGGAAGTTGTGCATATAATGTTTAGCTTTTCTAATTTAGGGACCACTCTCTAGCTTTGGTTTTCCTCTCATGGTTGCAGTAAGGCTAAAAATATACCAACTGGGGAAGCCACATGCTAATGTAACAGTCCAGAGTAGTAACTAATGCTAATTAGCCAAGTGAGCTCTTAAAATGGTGGTGGCTTCAGATTAAAGCAACAGAACAATCTACTTGCGAGCAACCTTTTTTCTCTAGGCGGTAAAAGTCAGTACTGTCTTTTGACAGCATTCATTAATTCACTCCTATGGGAGTAGTGTTGCAAGATTTAAGTACATCAGACCCATGTGTGTGTGTGTATGTGTGTGTATGTATGTATGTGAGTGTGTGTGTGTGTGTGTTTGCATGTATGTTGATATGTGTACATGTGTGTCTGTGGGGCCATAAATGTGGTTGAATGTATGTGTGTGTGTGTGTGTGTGTGTGTGTGTGTGTGTGTGTGTGTGTGTGTGTGTGTGTGTGTGTGTGTGTGAGATATATACGTCTATATCAATGTTTATATATAGGCACTTAAACAAATACCTTCTCACTCTGAAAAATAAAAGAAAGCATGCACAGTATGTGTCATTCACATACCTGATCACATGTTTGGACTATGGAACTGCATTCCAGTGCTCCAGTACTATCATTACACAAAACCTTTACATTGCTATCACTTCCACAGCTTTACCCCTATATGGGTATATGGGTCAGTCAAAGCAATGCCACACATTGGAGGGTGTGGTTCACACCCTTGTATCTCCTGTATCATACTTACATACATCAATTTTGCTCTGGAACTTCACAAGCATGCCTTCTATTCAAGGCCATTGTCAAGCCCTAATCTGGTCTGATAAAGACAACCAATCCCTCCTCTACCTGCTGCAGGAGTGGTACCTGCAGAAGTTGAGCAGGCCATAACAGGCTCAGAATGAAAAAAAAAATGGATATTTCGCAGGAGTTGGGAGACTACCTGTCATCCCGGATAGGTATCCCACATTCTAAGAAACTATGCAGGTCAGGAACAGGTACAATGACCTGCAGAGGCAGAGGATGGACCAGCTCACTAGGTGGGTTTTAGAGGTCCAAGAAAGAAAGCCAGAGTTTTATATTAAGTACTGTTTTTTATGTCTTATACTGCAAGTTAATATATGTATATATGTGTGTATTTATATACATACACACACACACAAACACACACACACACACATACATAAATATATGCAGAGAGAGAGAGAGAGAGAATGTAGCATTTTTATACCAATAACTTTACTGCTAGGATTTTGTTAACATGCATATTTTTTACTATGCATATGGAAAGAAATGTGCAACAAAAACACAGAAACATATACACATACATCTATAGATAGATAGATGTGTGTGTGTGTGTGTGTGTGTGTATTTGTGTGTGTGTGTGTGTGTGTGTGTGTGTGTGTGTGTGTGTGTGTGTGTGTGTGCACATTTTACAAATAGAGTGATTTCCACTATTAGTGGTATGTGAAAGGTATACCTGCCAGAGATTCTTAATATTACCTTAAATGTATGTCTAGTGGGTATGCTAAAAAAAAAAAAAAAAAAAAAAAAAGAAATGGAAAAAAAAACAATAATTTTTGTTTAGTCATAATGGCATGTATTCACATTTTGCTAATGTATTTTTGGGATTTCCAGAAGATTCATTTTCTTACAAAATGCCTGAGAGCAGCTAGCCACCCTATTAAAGGTAGAGTGCAGGTGGTGGGTAGGGGGTGAGCAGCAACTGAATAAACTACATAATGGAAACTCCAATGGCACTTAACGCATACTACAATATAATACCAAATCATTACTTATGAATAATCAATAGTTAAAACTATTTTAAAAATTCACATTACCAGAGGTAAACACAGAGTCAAATAATTCATATTACAGTGAACAGTTGAAATAATTGTTGACATTATTAGACCTTTTAGATCTGTACCCTTCCTTCCTTAAACTGACTATCTCCTAAGTTTGCCTTTTGGACCAGTACATGAATGGCTAACCATCTGTACCCATCAGAGACTCTTGTGGACCATATCAAGTAGGGTATATCAAATTCAGGCTGTAACAATAATTGATTCAGTGAAGACACCATAGACTTAGGAAGGAAAATGAAAACATGTCAATGAAATTGTCAAGTCTGCTGCAATATTCATTATTCCTGAAAGTCCCTAGTCACTTTTTGTAAAACCCAAAGAAATGCTTGCTTATACTAGGCATACATTTTGTACAATAAATTATAAATAAAAAAATGCATTCAGAGATGATACACACGCACACACACACACACACACACACACACACACACACACACACACACACACACACACACACACACACACACACACACACACACACACACACACACACACACACACACACACACACACATTTTCCCTTTAATTTGTTTTTATTATATCTTCACAGAAGAGGAGAACAGGAGAGTGGAAATAATCAAAGCCAAGTAGTGAGGAGGTTAGAGCAGCTGACTGAAGATATTCTGAATAGAGGAGGTTAGAGCAGCTGACTGAAGATATTCTGAATGGAGGAGGTTAGAGCAGCTGACTGAAGATATACTGAATAGAGGAGGTTAGAGCAGCTGACTGAAGATATTCTGAATAGAGGAGGTTAGAGCAGCTGACTGAAGATATTCCTGAACAGAAAGCATATTGAAATTGAATACAAATTTTAAATTCATTTCTGCAGCAATTGGTCTGTGATAAACTTATGAATAATATATTAAAAAGTGTATATATCCCAATGAGTTATTACAATAAAGAGGAAACATTTTATATGTGTATATCAATAAATCATTCATAGGTACTGCAACCAGTAATCCATAAGTAATAATGAATTGATTCCTATATGGAACTTGAGGCATTTACTCTAAAGTACCATTAAGAATGCAGCCATAATGATGATGCTATTTAGTAACTCTATGAAAAGTAAATAAATAAATGTTTATTCATTTCTGTAAATAAAATGGTATATTTTACAAGCACTTATGACTCCTTCGTGTCACTGTCTTTCTGTCTGTATCTCTCTTGCTCTCTCTCTCTGTTTCTGTCTCTCTTTTTCTCTCTCCATTTATGTTCTTTTTTCCACAGGTCCAGATATCCAGATGCAGCCCAGCTGCATGTTTCCCAGGTCAGGAACTGCTCACCCCTTCACCCCAGCCTGCCTGGAGAAATATTCACAGGGTCAAGGTGGTTGCTGTACACCCCTGGGACCCCCAGTTCCTGGCAGCCCAAAAAGCTAGTAGCACCATGAGCTTCAGAACCTGGTTGAAGCAGCAATTGAGCAGGCAGTAGAAAGGCACCTTCAACCAATGCAAATCCTGTTCCAGTAGATACAAGACTCACTGACCCAGTCAGTTCCTGTCATTGAGCCACAGGAGGCTTCCACACCATTGGGGTTCCCATTTTATATGCATTACAGATGGTGGATAACTGAGGTCCTCCAGGCTAAGATATAACCTGCACTTTAGACCTCCTCTCCTTCCAGAGCTTTTGTACCAATCTGCCTTGTGTATGTCTTGTGTTCCCTAGCAATGGCAGCACAGTTGTGCTCCTGTCTGTCTCATCTTTATGTTTCATCAGTTTCTTAACTCTTGACTAAGCCACTTTCCTATACCCTCTTCTCAAACTCCTCCACAAATGCCCTCCTATATAAAAAAACTTAAAAATGGGTGGTCTCTCTCACACAAAATGAGTGCTCCTCCTCTCTCACCTCCACTAGTACAGCCCTCTTCATGTCTTCCATCTATGTGCCCCTTGACTTCTCTCTTCATCACTTTCTGCCTTCTCTATCATTTCCAGGATTCCATTATTCTCCCTTTCCAACCTTGTGAAAGAACAATCAGAGAGTCCACATAAAGGCATCCTTACATTCCATAAATAAAATCATATAGATGTTTTATTGTACTGCTACAAACCTGAGCTGAAGCACTCTGAGGCTAGGTTGTTTTCAGTTATCAATTATAAAGCAGTACAAAATAAGGTCAATACATAAATAAATAATGCTTAAAAATAATAAATAATAAAGTCTGTCACAGTTTGGCAGCATATATTTTAACACAATGCTTAATGATAAAACATTGTTCAATCCTGGATAAAATGCATCAAGACTAAGCTGCCAAAGGAATTCACAATATTCCAGTACCTGTTCCCAAGCCCCACCTCTAACATTAGGTGTTACTCACTCTAGTATAAAAAAAATAAAACTTTTTATTCTCCTCACAATATACTGTGTGTTTAAAAAGTGCTGATAGTAGTTTGTAAAAATTCAAACAATACAGTTTCAATAACAGTGCATATTGAGTAAATGGATAACAGGTAGCTTTTCATGTTGTGCCAGTAGCAGGCAGAATATTGGCATCTTCCATCTGCTTGCCATCTACATAATTACTATTAATTTCAAAATTATATTTCATAATTTTGTTTTCTTTTTTCTTTTCACAAACAGAATCTGGCTGTTCCCTTCTTTTTCATTTATTGTCATGGCAGCAGCACATATGGTGAACTATATCTGACTACACTGCTCCCTCTCTGAAAGGGTTGGAGCGACTTTTCAAATAGATTCCCTTCCTAGGCAATCATTATTTACAAAAATAGTCTGAACTGCACCATCAGCTATGCCTTGCTTTTCTGTGTACTTACTGTGAAAAAGATTTCAAATAATAAAATATTTAAATTCTCCTAATGCTGCAATGTATTTTCTTCTTATTTATATGCAATTTTGTTGACAATTTCTTTGTGTAGCTACACTTTTCTGCTTTTATACCTGTATGTTGCTGATTATGTCATTCTTCACATCACTGTGAATTATAATGTTTTCAGCACTTATTTCCACAGGCCTCCACTGAAAAGGGTAATTTTTTGCCTAGTCATATTATCCCATTTAAAAAAATGTAAGTAACTAAGTAATGGAATAAATAAATAACTAAATGCATTATAATAATTGATTTTTATGGGTCACATATATTGATTGCGGTTAAAGCAAACTGAAACAACTCAGGTGAATTAAGCTAACACGGGGCTCTGAATGAAATAGTCTAAATGGTCTAGTTTAATTGTGCATCAAATATTTTTACATTATTGAAGTTTGACATTTGTCAAACAATTATTTGTATGCATTTACAAAAAAAGCACATATAAAAAGTCATTCTGAGTCCAAAACTTACCTCCACCAGCTGTAAAAGCATCAACAACCAAAGGATATCCTAGCATCTGACAAATAACTTTTGCATCATTAATATCCCAGCCATCATCACAGATAGTACCCCACATATTATTATGTAGAACTTCTACACGACCTCGAGGTCTTCCAATTCCAACAATTCTTACTGTTGCTAAAGTACCTAAAGTAGATATATAGACATATTATTAAAGATTATAGCCATGACACTGCTTTATTTTGCATGCAGTTTAATTATAGATTCAAGTACATTTTCTTCAGATACCACATAAAAAAGTAAACAAACCATGTGAAATGAGGGGACATTTCAAGTTATGTTTCTTAGTCTCATGTTGACAAACAATGTGTATTTCCATTACTAGCTTCACTTCAGTGCCTAATTGCCACACTGTATGATTAACTACAAACTAGTTTGCTCACTGACAACAGCTTGCAGGAATTATGATCCATAACTACCATGAATTTCTCTCCCTATATGCAGGGCTGAGGTTTTGGAGATCCCACACCATCTGACAAAATTCCTTCTCTACTGTTCTGCTGCATATGATTCATTTCTTCACTGGAATCTCTGACTAAAATGTTTTATTGAATTCCCTTGTCCTTTTTAATGAAGATGGTTAAGTACAGCTCTCATTATGTTATCTAAAGCATGTGCCAACATGATATATTCTTGCTTGAAATCATGCACAAGTAGTACAAGGGATACAATGAAACCAAAATTCTCAAGGAAAGGGGGATCTGTATAATGGGACAAAGGGGTACTGTATAGAGAGTGGACTCCTGAGGGAGGGCTAGAGGGTGAGAGAATACAGCAGTTGCTAGTGCCCAGAACCTACCATCTGGCACTTCTAACCATAGTCCATGACATTCCCTTTGCATGATATATGGGAATAAAGCATACAAAGAGATGTATTATGCAGAGCTTTTATTGGCCTGGGATTTCCAGGGATGTAATAGAGTACTGCAGGACCTGTGAGCAGTGTCAAAAGGTAGGCAAAGCAGGAGACAAGGTCAAAACTCCTTTGGTGCCTCTGCCTGTGACTGAGGAGCCAATTCAGAGGGTAGCTATGGATATTGTGGGCCTCTGAGTACCCCAAGTTCCACAGGGAAGAAGTATATCCTAGTGGTAGTAGATTATGCTATCAGATACCTGAAGTGGTGGCTCTGTCCTCCATTGAGGCAGAAAAGGTGGCAAATGCTTTGTTAGAGATTTTTAACAGGGTAGCTTTCCCAAAATAAATACTTACTGACAGTGGTGCTAGTTTCATGTCAGACCTACTGGCTTGTCTGTGGAAGCATTATGGGTTGAAGCACCTAAAGACCACCCCCTACCATCCCCAGACTAATGGTCTGGTGGAGAGGTTAAACTACTGGCATTTGCAGACCAGTTCAAGAGGGAGTGGGACAAATATCTGCCACATCTGAAGTTTGCTTACAGAGAGGTGCTCCAGGAATTCACAGGTTTTGTACCCTTTGAGTTGCTGTATGGGCAAAGGGTGAGGCGACCTCTAGATTTGATTCAAGATGAGTGGGGGGGGTGAGTGTGAATCCCACAAGGTGTCTGCTGTGGCATATGTCCTAAACCTCAGGACAAGGCTCAGGGAACTCATGGGCTTGGCCCAGGAGAACCTGGCAGAAGCGCAACAGGAAAAAAGGTAAGATGTAAAAGGAATGCTCAAGCTAGAGAGTATGCTGTCGGGCAGCAGGTTATGGTTCTCATTCCTGTCAGACACAACAAGCTGCAGGCAGCTTGGGAAGGAACTTCAATGTATTAAGGAAGGTCAGTGATGTTAACTACATGGTAGAACTGCTAGGCAGGATGCAGGGGCAGGAGGAGTCTGAAGGTGATCCGGTGACTGATCTCATCAGTGAGGCTTGGACTGACACCTCAGTAGAAGAGGTGGCAATGTCCCAGGAGCTATCCCCTACTCAGGTTCTAGAAATCTAAGCAGTGTTACAGGACTTCGGTGGCATGTTCACTGGGAAACTAGGTTGTACCCACCTGGTGTAGCTCTATGTGGATACAGGATCACAAAGGCCTATTAAGCATGTCCCTTATAGGGTACCTGAGAGAGTCAAACACACTCTGCGGGAGGAGATACAGGAAATATTGGAACTAGGGGTAATCCAGTAGTCCAGCAGTTACTGGGCCTCCCCACTGGTGCTGGTACCAAGGAAGGATGGCAGAACTAGGTTCTGTGTGGACTACAGGAAACTAAATAGTCACACAGAGTCAGATGCTACCCCATGTCTGGGACAAATGAAGCCCTAGAGCAGCTGGGTGAGGCTAAGTATTTTACCACTACTGATCTTACCAAGGGCTACTGGCAGGTGGCCTTGACTCCCATCGCTAGAGAGAGGTAAGCCTTTGTGACTCCGTTCATGAGAATGAATGAGAATGAGAGTATGAGATCACGAAGATGCCCTTTGGGATGAAGAATGCCCCAGCAACTTTCCAGAGGCATGGCAGATTGTATCCTAGCAGGAGCAGGAGATTTTGCCCGTGCTTACCTGGTGATATTGCCATCTGCAGCTATTTCTGGCAAGAGCACCTTCAGCATGTCAAGGAGATGCTGAGCAGACTACAAAGGGGAGGATTGACCATTAAGCCCAGTAAGTGTCAGGTGGGTATGGTGGAGGTCGTCTAGCTGGGACATAGAATGGGGAGAGGTAAGATCAGACCAGCATCTGCCAGAGTGAAAGCCATTCAGGTATGGCCTGCCCCTGTTACCAAAAGGCAGGTGAGGGCATTCTTAGGGACATCAGGGTACTACAGAAAGTTTGTCCCCAATTACCGTACCATAGCTGCTCCCTTCACAGACCTCAAAAGGAAAAATAGGACAGATAAGGTAGTGTGGAACCCAGCATGTGAGCAGGCAGTCTAAAAGGAGATTTTGGAGGACCACCTGTGTTAGCCAGTCCAGATTACAGCAACAAATTTGTTGTGCAGAAGAAAGAAACTGTTGCAAAAAAGAGTAAAATCCCATGATTGGAGAAACTCCCTGGTCAGCTTCAGTAAGAAGCTGAGATCCCTCATAAAATCCTCCAAAGCTAGTTATGAAAACAAAATCGCCACTGACTCTAAAGACAACCACAAAGCATTCTATAGCTATGTCAAGAATCTCAATGGCAACACTCAGATCTGCTCTGAGTTACAGCACAATGGCACTAAATATACAGAACCAACGGATATTGCCAACATCCTGGCAGATAGGTTCAGTGCTAACTTTACCCCTCTGTCATCCCCTAAAGGGTCCATCTCTATACCAGAAGAATGCAAAATTCCTGTAATCATGGCTGCACAGGTAAAAAACGCACTATCCAAAGCCAAGAACACAGTATCTATGGGACCTGACGACATCCCAGGCTGTGTTCTACATGAACTACAGAATGAACTGTCACCCCACCTAAGTACCATGTTCAATCATAGCCTCACCTCAGGCTATGTGCCCACTGAATGGTGCTCAGCAACAGCTATCCCACTTCACAAAGGGGGAGCCACCACAGACCCCGGAAACTACCTCCCCCATTAGCCTAACGAGAATGGTCTGCAAGGCTATGGAACGTATCATCATGGAACTTATAAACAATGACATTGGTAATCTCCAAACTCAGGACCCCACCCACGTCAGGTTTGTAAAAGGCAGATCATGTCTCCTAAACCTGATAGACTTCTTTGAAGCAGTCACCAAAGCCGTAGATGAGGGTAAGGTGGTTCACACAGCCTGTCTAGATCTCGCCAAGGCTTTTGACACCTTCCCCCACTCTGGAATTATAGATAAACTCACTAAACTAGGTATAAATCCCTATGTCACAAGATGGGTTGCCAACTGGTGCACTGACAGAACCCACACTGTGAAAGTAGCAGACTCCAAATCCAGCTTCAGACCAGTGACAAGTGGAGTACCACAGGGTTCAGTCCTGGGTCCTCTCCTGTTTGGTATCTACTTCTCTGAAGTACAGGCCAACACAGAAGGTCTTTGGCTAATGAAGTTCACAGATGACTGCAAACTAGGAGCCATAATCAAAACTCCAAAAGATGTGGACATCCTACAAAAGGGCCTTGCTGAGACAGATGCCTGGTGTCAAAGCCATGGCCTCAATAATGGTTAAGGTGTTTGCCTTACGAGCACAAGGTGCAGGGTTTGAGTCTCACAAGGGATAATTGGCTAGGCTCAAAATGGCTCACAAGGGCAGTTAGCCTAGTACTAACCTAAGCTCAATGCCAAAAAGTGCATTGTCATTCATTTTGGTAAAAACTCAGTACCCATGAACTACCACTTAGGTGGTAGTCTACTTAACACCAAAAGTGTGATAAGAGACCTTGGGACACAGGTGGACAGTAGTCTCTCCTTTGATAATCACATCACCACAGTAATCAGGAAATCCTTCTATGTGGCACACCTCATCACAAAAGGTTTCTCATCCAGGAAAAAAGAAGTCATTGTTCCCCTCTACTCGTCACTCATTAGACCCATTATAGAGTACAATGCCCCTTTTGGTATGTACCTCACAAGATATCTACAACAACTGGAAAGGCCATAGAAATACCTCACAAAGAGGATTACCAGCCTCAAAGAGATGCCCTATGCAGACCGTCTCAAAAAACTGCAGCTTTACTCCGTTGCATATCACCTACTCAGAGGCAATCTCTGCCTAACACACAAAACTATGTTAAACCAAGAGCTTTTAGACATGCTCCACTTAAACAAATCCCAATCCCTATGAGCTACACGCTCTAGGGACCTAAACCTCATCACCACAATAAACAGAACATGCTGGAGGGATAGATTCCTGTCCCAGAGACTTCCCATACTCTGGAACAAACTACCTATCTATATCAAACAAAGCTCCTCATTAGCACTGTTCAAGAAAAATCTTGATGATTGGATGGGAGATCGGAAATTCACCCCGAGGATCACTTCTGTGGCTCTGCTCGACAGTGGCACAGGAAAATAATTTTCTTGGGTGGTGAAAGCCAAGGTACTTTTGGCTAGGCTTATATACACCCTAGGGCCAATAGCCTAGTACCTACCTATGAACCTATGAACCTAGGTAGATGCTTCAAACCATGGGGTGGGGGCTGTACTCAGCCAGGTTTCCTCAGAGAGCAAAGAGCACCCAGTGGTATATCTCAGCCTTAGACTCCCTCCCAGGGAGGAATGCTATGCAGCTGTAGAAGAGGAATGCCTAGCCATAGTGTGGGCACTGCAGAAACTTTAACCTTATCTGCATGGAAGAAAATTCACTGTAGTTACAGACCACAATATTTTAACATGTCTACATTAGGCCAGCCAACAAAATACCTAGGTGGATCCTAGGGATGCAGTCATATGATATGACAGTGCAGCACTGCAGTGGGGTTATCAATGCCAACCCAGATGGGGTTTCAAGACAGGGAATGGGGTAAGGTATTCCCAGATAGGCTCATCCCTCTCAAGCAACATTTCTCAAGGGTCACTTGCAAAACTAGCTTGAGTCTTCAAGGGGGGAAGAAATGTCAAGAAGGGAGATACTGCCAGCACAGCTATCTGGAATTCTGTAAATAATTATATGTCATTTGTGAATATTAACATGATTTATACAAGATGCTTGTGTTATAAATGTATTAGAACTGTATGTCATCTGTATATTAAACTGCTTGAAGGTATTTTCAAAGTGCTTGAAATGTAACCACAGCATTCTCTAATGGAATAGAACAGAAATGTATCTGCACTATTGTAACTGTTTAGGTGTATATATTTTAACAGTGGAAACTGGAATATAGAAGGCTGACTTATTACTTTATGGCCAGGCCATAAAAAGATGTTATCTTTCAGCTTCAGTGCAGCAAGAGACACACTGTCTAAAACTAGGGAGTTTTCTCTATTGATTTGGAAGTGTTTTATTGTTTTATGACTTCCACCATCTGCCACAGATCTGAGGTCTATGTATTTTCACAGGTAGATGCTAAATACTTCTAGCTTCCAGCATTGTTGGGTTTCACCTGGAATAGAGTTAGATGACAGGAAATTATGTCATTATGCAAGCTATGGCAACAATAATATTTGTGATAATAATTTGAAAAGTCTCTTAAGAGAGACAGAGCATTCTGTATTCTGTCTTGGACCTAATAACAACCAAACCCATTCATCACACACTTGCCATGCTCTGTAACTAAGTTAACTATGATATAGTAATTCTCTAGAGATAGTCAGGAATATAGCAAAGCTTAATTTAGATGTTTTTTTAATTTATTTGAGACTGTCCTGCAATGTTGTTTTAAATATTTCCTGTGCTTTTGAACTCTTTTGTCACTATAATTATATACTGACTATTTTCTTGTTATTTTTTTATTTATTATTACATATATTTAAACCTTTCATTGTGGCTGATCTGTCTAGAGATATTTAAGTTCTGAGAGTACTTGCATATTTATTTTGTGACACTGTGTGGGCCACTCATAATAGCCTTGCTCTTGGTCAAACTACCATTTGTATTAATAGCAACATTACACAGTAAGATTGGACACCCTTTGTTAAGCGCCTTAAAGTAGTAATAAGGGCTTCTAGTGGCAGTGATAACTACCTTATAGTCTGGGCAGAAGGGGGGCATAGCTAGTAAACCTGT
Organism: Protopterus annectens; assembly: GCF_019279795.1. Lineage (NCBI taxonomy): Eukaryota > Metazoa > Chordata > Ceratodontiformes > Protopteridae > Protopterus > Protopterus annectens. The sequence continues at coordinate 1,527,547,540 of NC_056737.1, read as the reverse complement.
GCCAGCCTTTTCCAGGTGTGTGTGCATGTGTGTAAAACAAATCTCCAAGAAAGTGTGTGTCAGCTACTTGGGGACTGACACAAAGCACTGGTTGGACAGAGAGAGTGTTGGAGGACTTGGCTTGGAACACTGGTTAAGGACTTAACTCTATAGCTGTGCCAGTGGGGAGTCTTATTGGGGATCTGGAGAAAGAGGGAGAAACCAGCCCTGGACTGACTGTGGTCTCTGTGTGCTCTTAAGGGAAATTGCACTTGATGCAGTGAGCTGCATCTGGAAATACTGTGTGAGTACCTCTCATCCTCCCAACGTACATGACCCACTGGTGCCAGTAGTGAGGACTGAGGCTCCTTGATTACTGGTCCAGTGGTGGAACATCACACCTCCTGCTCTGCTTGCTCTAAATATTGTTGAACTTGGCTGCATTTTATTTTGATTTGAAGCTCTTCATTTAAAGTTGAATCACTTCTATTTTTGAATCTTATTCTAGTATTACATTTGTTTTGTTTTAAGTTTTCTGTTCTGTTGAAGTATTAAGATTTCTTGGCTAGGGTCAGTTAAAAAAAGTTACCAAAGAATTCCTTTGTAAACTGTGAATAGCTTCAGTAAATTAGTGGGGGAGCTGAGAAGCAGCATTACTCTCTTATATAGAAATATCTGTATTTAGCTGAAGTGTTTGTGTGGCCTGCTTGCTCTGAATATTGTTGAACTAGTTGTTGTTCTTAAATTTGGTGGTTTTTCAGTTACCCACCCCTACTATAAATCTCATTTTGGACACTCCTCCCAGTCCCGTCTCATCAGATCATTCTACTGAGTCCAGCATCAAGTAATAACTTTTAAAAAACAAGCATCAAAAATAAATTTCAAGTAATTAATTTTTATAACCAGCAACAAGTGATGGCTCATTTAATCCAGGTAGGCAATATGAAAATAATCTAATTTGCCAAATAAGTTTCCAAATGTTCCTAATTTAGTTTCATTTTTCCCTTCACTTTTTTTTTCCTCATTTTTCACTTTCCCACCCCTCCCTCCCCCCTCCCCCCCCTTCCCTTTCCCTCCTTCTTAAAATCTCCCTTTTTCTCCTTCCTTTCCCCCTTCCTTTTTTTTCCTTCCCCTTCCTTTATATTTACATTTTAAATATATTGTATATATTATATTATGATAGAAAACCCATTACCATACAATTATAAACGAATATTGTATAATTGTGTTTGTATAAATTTATAAGTTTATAGTATTATATTATATTATAGTATTATTTTAGATATATTGTTATTTTTTTTTAATTATAATAATTCAAATCTATTATGATAGATCTATTGATATGATATTACCGTGTAGTGATTTGATGTAATAAAACACTTACTTTTTTAATTAAATATGTTTTAATAGAATTTATTTTTTGAAATTTGTTTTACTTAAATTTACTTGATATTAAATTTTTTAAAGCTATTAAGTATTTATTTAAAAAAGATTTTAAAATTTTTAATAATAAAATTAATATTTATTAATTGTTTTAATTAGCATGAAGTTATTTAAAGTTATTTAAAAATGTATTTCAGTAAGTGATGAAGTTAGTGCACAGTTCGTCTTTTCTGAAGAGTTTTCAAGACAAAGAGTGTTTTGTGAACAGTGTTTGCTGTTTGTGTTCCAATGTTTGTACTTTTTTGTGTTTTTCCTTGTTTTCAGTAGAAGATCTTCCGTTAGGGGTCACACAGTGGAACTCGGTCCGCTAATAATGATTGACAGTAGATTTTTACAGTGAGAGGTAGCTGCGGCGACTTAACCAACAAAAAAGGCAGCCCATTCACACATGTCTTTACTGACTGCAGTTGCGTTTCCAGTCAGTAACAGCTTTTGTTTCAAGAGTAGAGAGAGATCATTTGAGAAGGCCCTACCCCTGAGTTTCTCAACCTTGATTTATCTTTTTTCCTCCTTAAAAGATTACCTTTTATTCATCTGCTTTTGCTGTATTTGTGTTTCTTCTTACTTCGTTACTTTATTTTGCTTTTGCTGCTTGCTCTTAAAAGTACTCAGTTGCATTAATGGCTGCTTGTTAGTTGTTGTTCTTCTTTCGGCTTTTCCCGGTTAGGGGTCACCACAGTGGAACTCCGGTCCGCTAATGATTGACAGTAGATTTTTACAGTGCCGAGGTACCAGCTCGACGCCCAACCTTCAACAAAGGCACGCCCATTCACACATGTCTTTCGAATGCCACTCGACCGTGGGGAGGACATGCAGACTCCACACAGAAGGCGCTCCAGCTGAGAATTGAACGGGAGAACCTCTTGCTGTGAGGCGACAACCCTACTGCTGCTCCACCATGGCACTATTAATGACTGCTTGTTAGTAGCCTGATTAAATTGTAACTGTTATTCTAAGCCTTTTGGTTTAAGCACCTGGGCTTCAGGCCAGTTGTTTTACATTAGGAAGGTTTTGTAGTCTACAGTCTTGTGGCGGGAGAGGTAACTTACATCCTTCTAAGTTGGGAATTCCTGGTTGAAGGCTTAGTGTGTCTAAAAGTGTCTTAGTTCTGGTTTAAGCACTTGGGCTTCAGGCCAGTTATTTTACATTAAGAAGGTTTGTGGTCTACAGTCTTGTAGCAGGAGAGGGTAGATTCTGCCCTTCTGAGCTGGGAATTGCTGGTTGAAGACTTATTGTGCCTGCTTATTTGACCTGTTTCTTCCTGAAACTGGTGCACCTTGTTTGCTGTAGCACAGACTACATTCAAACCTGTTGAATCTAGCTCTGTTTGTATAACTTGGGCACTAATCCAGGCCATCTTTTTTGGGAGAGTGTTCCTCTGCATCTTAGTGGCAGCAGTGTGCAGTTAGAACTCGTCTCATTGAAGGTTGCTGGAGCAGGGCTCAGTTTTGAGCTTTTATATTGTTTAATTAGGTATTTGTTTAAATCAGTTTGCTTTTGTTTGCTACTGTTCTATTTAAGTGTGTACATATTCACCTGTGTTAAATCAACCTAACAGAGTTTAAATATTTTAAATATCTTCAGCATAGTCTGGTTACAGATTTTGCTCTATCCAGATCTGTTTGTGTGATTCCTGTGTTCCCTGCTATGCTGTCTTGTGTTGGCTGGGGCCTGCCTGGACTTAGTGGGAGTAAGTGAACTGGTTGGAACTGATCTGGCATAGGGTGTTTAGCTAAGAGCTCGGGGACAATGGTTGATTGGTCAATTCCAGTGTTTCTATTTTACTTTCATTTCTGTGATATTTAAACCCTGCATTTGTGCAGATTTGTGCTTATTTGCACATCACACACTGCAGCTGCTCTGTTTTAACCCTTTGTGAGGTAACTCAGCTGCATTTTTTACCTTACGAGCAATCCTTTGTGAGTCCCTTGCTTTCAGCTACTATATTGATTTTATCCAGCCCTACTCACACCTATAGGTACTATCCTCCAACTATACCATCCCTGACCTCTCTTCCACAGAGTCTGACAACCATGGACGGACAATTTCCTATGGTTTCTCCTGTTAGTCTTGTTGATATGGACATCCTGAGACAGTGTAGCAACTGCCTTATGGACATGGACAACTCTCTACTACTACCACCTAGGAACACAATATATGAGAGATACAATTACATTAAGAAACTAGAATCCTTGCTTTCTTAGTCACAAGCCAGTACATCTGATGTTTAAAAGGTTATCTGCACAAACACTGCAAACACCACACCTCTAACACCACTCACACATGTACAACACACTCCTATATATACAGAGGTTCTCAACAAAAACATACCTAAACAAAAAAGACCTCTGAAGCACACCACAATCCACAGCATCAAGCACCACACATAGTACACATGCCTGTGTCTCACAGCCTCTAAGGCCCAACCACAAATCTAACATACTAGTCATAGGAGACTCTATTGTGAGACACACAGACACACACACCTCACCAGGCTAGACAAGTAGAAAGTCATGGTAAGTTGCTTGTGAGGTGCTAGAATCTGCCATATTGTGCATGCACTCAAGTCTCCAAACAACAGGTACTGTTATGACTCTGTCATAGCCCATGTTGGTGTGAATGACTTGAGACGTACCTGTCTGGACTATATGAAAATAGACATGATTGAGCTCACTGAATATGTGTCCCAGGCAAGTATGTCCCTAGCCTTAAGCAGCATCCTACCATCACCCAGAATGATGTCTCAATGCAAACAGAAAATTATTGACTTTAACAATTAGCTTAGTTTCTGATGTCATTACAAGGGGATCCAGTACCTGATAGCCTAGGAGGACATGACTGACAGACCACAATGCTTTGCCAGAGATGGCCTCCATCTGTCTCCCCTTGGCTTCAGGCTTCTGGCAAAGGTTCTTGCTTCCCCCATTGTGCCTTTATTAGGCAATGTCATGAGCACAAAATTACCAACATGAAAAATTCTTCTAAATGAAATTTAAAGGTCATGCTGCTAAATGGTAGGAGTCTTAGCATGAAACTGCACTCACTGCAAACATTTCTCACCCTGGAGGATGCTGACATTTGTGCAGTCACTGAAACCTGGTTCAAAGCTGTGGAGAGCACCCCAGCCTTACCAGGTTTCTCATCCTACCATACTTTCAGACCCTAAATGGAAGGGTATAAAGCCAAAGGGGGTGGAGTTTCAATATATATCAAAGACATACACACCTCCAGGCTGATCAAACAGTGTAATGCACAGGAGACATTCCAAATGCAGTTAACCATTGACAAAACACCTATTCAAATCATAGCTAGCTACAGACCCCAACCATGGCTCAGTATGCCCACTATCTGGACTTACCTGAATCCATCAAGATTCAATCCTCTAGCCTCATCCTGGGTAACTTTAACTACACAACCATAAAGTGGAACACCTATTTTAGCTGAAACGTGAATGCCCAGAGATTCCTCGACTTCATCAATGTCATGACATTGGATCAGTTGGTTGACACCCCCACGAGAGGTGAAAATATCCTGGACCTGGTAATAACCAACATGAGTAGCCACTTTAGCACCCCTACAGTGTCATCCTCCTTGGTAAGATATGACCATAAAGCAATCACTTTTGAAGTCACTATCTCCCCTGCTTCCCCCCCTCCCTTGTCAGGGTCAAACAAAAAACTTTTTCAAAGTTGACTACAATCTCCTGAGAGCAGGTATAAGCAGCTTCACAGCCACCATCCCTTCAGCTGGAACTAGCACTAATGTCCAAGCCTAGACCAAAAAACTATATGAGCACCTACATAGGTGTATGACTCAGCAATACCTGACAGGACCAAATCATCTTCCTCAAGGAAGAGTAAACCTGTCTAGTAGACTGCAGCAATAAACAAACTCTATAGTAAAAGGAAAGAAAATTGCTGTCCTATATAGGGCTGGATTTTTACCCCTACTACTGACAAGCATTTGGGAAAGAATGTACATCACTTCATGATAACACTGGTACTGCCTTTCTTCTTATACCTTTTGTACACCATGACCAGTTTATGCTGACACTACCTTTCCTCCTCTATGGATTAATGCTGTTTTATTCACTCCACTGTTTTGATTTCCAGGCATTTCATCTCTCTTTGTAATCTATTTAGTTCAAACTGCAATCTGAGATTATTATGGGTCATATTGGGTGACCCTATTGCTGCATGCTGCATACTTTCAAGATCCTCTTAGGCTATCTCCAGGGTCAAAGGAGCAACCTGTGTTTACACCCAGACCATGTATTAACTGACTCATGCTCTGATTTGCATTTGGCTATCCTTTTAACATGTCCTGTTTAAGTATTTCTGCATCTGTCATCTTGGCATATTATTCACAACTCAGTTTTGCCTGCTGGGCAATGTAAATTGCTGTATATTTACCCTGTGGCTGGAAAAGTGCATATACTTTTTGGTTTTGCATGCACTTTAAGTACCAGTATACAATAACACTGACACCAATTAATATTTCACACCATGGCCTTTGAATATTTCACCACTAATACAAATTAGTATGTCCCACTATGACCTTTGAATATGTCAACACTGACACAAATTAATAGGCCACCCTACGTATGGCCTTTGAATATGTACCACTGGCACTATTTAGGATGCGAGTGTCTGCAGATCATTAACCTCTAAATAATATGCAAGGAGGTGACAGACATAAACAATAGATGACAAATGTACACTACTGGCTTGGGATATGACCAATGCATACAATGACCAAATATGCATTACCCTGAACAACTGTTCAACCAAGTTAATATCACTGCCTTTTCAGGCTCACCTTAGTTTCTTACAGGGATGTCTTTCCCATTGTAAGTGAAACTTGGCCAGGACATTTTTGATACATGCACATACACTGACCATACCCGTCGACCATATCTCTCAACCTATCAGTGCAAGAAATCTGGACAAAGCCAGAAAGAATGGTGGCACAAAGGCCCACAAATAGGGACAGAATTTAAATATTGCTCCTATAAACATAGAAAGTTGCAGGAATAGCATGTTTTGCATAATGATATATTTTCTGAAGAATATAAAGTCTGAAACTCAAATGGCTGTCATTATTTAATATTATTTAGTGACTCTGATATCCAACGATTTGCCAGAAAATCACAGATTTTATGAGAACCAGACCAAAAATATGAGGCAAAAATCTGGATATTCTGTGAAAATCTCTACAGTTGAGAGGTATGCTCTCAACTGTCTAGATTTTTGAAGAAAGTCAACATTTCTACCTCATATTTTGGTCTATTTCTCATAAAATTTATGTTTTCTGACAAATCAGAGGATTAAAGTCACCTAATCATGATATACATTTACGTTTCAGACTTCATATTCTTCAGAAAATGCATGCTACCACAAATCCTGTTACACTAGAAACTTTCCAAGTTTATAAGAGCTATATTTAAAAGCTGCCCCTGTTTTGAGCCTCCCCCCTACTTATTTAGGCTTTGCCCAGATTTCTTGCACTAAGAGGTTGAGATGTATGATACGGACACATGCACTCTCTCTCTCTCTCTCACACACACACACACACACACATTTACCCTTGCCTGTGTTTTTGGCAACTAGCTGGTACCATTCAAAGCTATCTAGTACACAAAGAACACATTTATTAATTCTGGAAACAAGCCAACTACCATATTAAATTGATAAGAACAGATGCTACATAAGCTTAGACAAAAGGACAATAATTGTTGATAGTTCTAACTTAAGCAGCTACTCTTCATATGGCAGATACCAACAGTTAATAAGTCACCAAAGTCAACAATTTCCTTTTTATGCTAATAAATATACCATCAGTCAAAAATGAATAATACATCTCTGCCTGAGAGTAAGTAAAATTAAGAAGTGTACATTGTGGGAGATAGCACAGGGGACTAATGCTCTTAGTTAGGTGGCACCATCTGTAGCTATTTTTGTGTTACTACTACAACTGTACTCTATATTTGATTAATTTACTGATCAGTATTTTAAGTGGATAATTGATGAAGACAAAACTTTTTATTGTTTTAAAATATATTTTAAAGGAAAGTGGAAAAGTAACAGAGGAATAGAAAAAACAGTTTTTATGAGACCTAACTGCAGCAAGCAGATAAATTCAATCGATTATGGATATTCTGTCATGATATTTGCAAATACAGGAATATAACAAAATGCTTTCTGTTTCTTTGCAAA